>NC_091638.1:8696561-8999591 GCF_027580195.1 Bos mutus
CCAGAGAACCTGTATCAGTTTCTGCAGATAACTCTCTCACATTCCAACCTCATCACAAGTTTATTGGGCTCTATATATACCATCAGCCAGGGAAGAAGATTCTACTTGTTTCTCCTGTCAGACAGTCTAAAAATTAGTTTTTGGGATACCCCTACTTGTTTGGGGATAAAAGAAGGTGTAATAATCCTAATGATTCTACTTTTAATTAATCCATCTCATTTTATGTAGTTGTCATTCAGTCATTAAGTTGTGTCCTTCTCTTTGCAACCCCATGGGCTGCAGCACGCCAGGCTTCCCTGTCCTTCACTATCTCTGAGTTTGCTCAGACTCATGTCCATTGAGTTGGTGATACCATCCAACTGTCTCATCCTGTGTAGTCCCCTTCTCCTCCTGCCTTCAATCTTTCCCAGCATCAGGTCTTTTCCGATGACTCTGCTGTTTGTATCAGTTCAGTTCAGTTCAGTCGCTCAGTCGTGTCTGACTCTTTGCAACCCCATGAACCGCAGCACACCAGGCCTTCCTGTCCATCACCAACTTCTGGAGTCTACCCAAACCCATGTCCATTGAGTTGGTGATGCCATCCAACCATCTCATCCTCTGTCGTCCCCCTCTCCTCTTGCCTTCAATCTTTCCCAGCATTAGGGTCTTTTCAAAGGAGTCAGCTCTTTGCATCAGGTGGCCAAAGTATTGGAATTTCAGCTTCAACATTAGTCCTTCCAATGAACACCTAGGACTGATCTCCTTTAGGATTGACTGGTTGGATCTCCTTGCAGTCCAAAGGATTCTCAAGAGTCTTCTCCAACACCACAGTTCAAAAGCATCACTTCTTCAGTGCTCAGCTTTCTTTATAGTCCAACTCTCACATCCACACATGACTACTGGAAAAACCATAGCCTTGACTAGATGGACCTTTGTTGGCAAAGTAATGTCTCTGCTTTTTACTATGCTGTCTAGGTTGGTCATAACTTTTCTTCCAAGGAGTAAGCATCTTTTAATTTCATGGCTGCAATCACCATCTGCAGTGATTTTGGAGCCCCCCAAAATAAAGTCAGCCACTGTTTCCCCATCTATTTGCCATGAAGTGATGGGACTGGATGCCATGATCTTAGTTTTCTGAATGTTGAGCTTTAAGCCAACTTTTTCACTCTCCTCTTTCACTTTCATCAAGAGGCTGTTTAGTTCTTCTTTGCTTTCTGCCATAAGGGTGGTGTCATCTGCATATCTGAGGTTATTGATATTTCTCCCAGCAATCTTGATTCCAGCTTGTGCTTCTTCCAGCCCAGCGTTTCTCATGATGTACTCTGCATATAAGTTAAATAAGCAGGGTGACAATATACAGCCTTGACATACTCCTTTTCCTATTTGGAACCAGTCTGTTGTTCCATGTCCAGTTCTAACTGTTGCTTCCTGACCTGCATACAGGCTTCTCAAGAGGCAGGTCAGGAGGTCTGGTATTCCCATCTCCTTCAGAATTTTCCACAGTTTATTGTGATCACACAGTCAAAGGTTTTGGCATAGTCAATAAAGCAGAAATAGATGTTTTTCTGGAGCTCTCTTGCTTTTTTGATGATCCAGCAGATGTTGGCAATTTGATCTCTGGTTCCTCTGCCTTTTCTAAAAGCAGCTTGAACATCTGGAAGTTCGTGGTTCACATATTGCTGAAGCCTGGCTTGGAGAATTTTGAGCATTACTTTACTAGCTGTTTGCATCAGGTGGCCAAAATATTGGAGCTTCAGCTTCAACATCAGTCCTTCCAGCGTATATTCAGGGTTGATTTCCTTTAGGACTGACTGGTTTGATCTCCTTGCAGTCCAAGGGACTCTCAAGAGTCTTCCAGCACCACAGTTGGAAAGGATCAATTCTTCAGCGCTCAGCCCTCTTTACGGTCCCAGTTCTTACATCTGGATGTCAAAGACAGGCTGAATGGTTTTGGTAACTAGTGGTCTAAACTGCACAGATGTGCTCTAACCACAAACCCAAATCTCGGTGGCTTCAAACAAAGGAATTTTATTTCTGGGTCATGTTATTGGCCAAAGTAGTTTGGCGTTTGTTGGGAGGAGGTCTGCTCTGTGCCGTTGTTGGATATCCAGGTTTCTTTTCCTAGTGTCTTTGCTGTCTTCTTTGTGGAGAGTCTAGTTTTGCATGATGGCTTCCTTTGATAGTCTGGTGACGCTTAGGGACCCTTTCTCAGGATAGTATTTTTAAGTGAATGGAATACAGTAGTCAAAATGTTAATAAAGTGTGTTGAAAGTAATAGATGTACTTCTTTATTACACATTAAATAATAAGACTGAGGCAGCAGGTCTAACAACTTATGTACTTTTGAAGTAATCATGAACAAAACAGTATTTTGAGATACTGTAACAACTGGAATATATTAGTAAACATCTGTGACTTATGTTGGTGATAATGTCATGGGTATCATATAGTGTTTGTCACATTCATAAACTGAAGGAAATGGTAACATCCATTAGAAATTAATTTATATCGCTGCATTTTTTTCTCTCATAAACTTCATGGAGTTCCTGAAATGAATCCCTTGAAGATCTGTGGACTGTGATTTAAGAATCTTTATAGAGCCTCTACATGGAGAAGGCAATGTTTCCCCACTCCAGTACCCTTGCCTGGAAAATCCCATAGACAGAGGAGCCTGGTAGGCTACAGTCCATGGGGTCGTGAGGAGTCAGACATGACTGAGCGACTTCACTTTCGTTTTTCACTCTCATGCATTGGAGAAGGAAATGGTAACCCACTCAAGTATTCTTGCCTGGAGAATCCCAGGGACAGGGGATCCTGGTGGGCTGCTGTCTATGGGGTCGCACAGGGTCAGACACGACTGAAGCGACTTAGCAGCAGCAGCAGCAGAGCCTCTACAGCACCTTTTATGGGGTGTTCTATAAGATTTGACCACAGTTATGAAAAAAGGGGGAAGCTGCTAGGTACCCTGCCTTGTATCCACAGTCTTGGCAATTTGGCTTTGTAGTTCTTCCATCAAAAGGCAGAGTCTGGATACTTGTTTCTTCAGCCTGCAGTGCCTTTATTTCTTGCTTTGGGCCCATAGAGTGTGGTAGGAACAACACTGACTCAGTTCTGATCCTGGCCCTCAGGAAGCTTCTGCTTTTTTCCTGTGAACCCTGCCATTCCCATATGAACAATCTGGATCTGTCTGCTAGATGATGAGAGGCATGTGCTCAGCTGTTCTGTCCCTTCCGCCATCTGCCAGCGAACTGCCAGGAGTACAGGGGCCAGCTGACCCACATCGCAATGCAAACACAGCGGGCATCGGCAGTGAGATGAGAAGTACCACCCTCTGTGTCCCGCCCAAGTTACTAACTTGCCCAGTTGTGCCTGAAATAAACGGTTGTTGTTTTAATCCACTGAGTTTGAGGCGGCACTTTCAGTAGGAATAACTCCTCATGCAGGAAGATGGCATCAGTAAGTACTGATGCGAGGAGGATGGCCCCACTTTTAACTGATTTGACTAGGTGGTGAGATTGTTTCTTTCCCTTACATTTTGTTGTTGAAATCTAATTATCGGGCCCTACCTACATACAAGCAAGAGATATTGTAAAATGTACTCCAGTATCATGTCCAGGAGAGGGCGACAGAGATATTGGTGCATATCTGTCAGAAGCACTTATTTCTCTCTGTTTTGGAGCCTCGGCTCAAAGTGCTGCTCAAAGACAGACAAGTGCTCGTTGCTCAGTTGTGTCCGACGCTGTGCGTTCCCATGGACTGTAGTCTGACAGGTTCCTCTGTCCATGGGATTCTCCAGGCAAGAATACTTGAGTGGGTTGCCATTCCCTTCTCCAGGGGATCTTTCTGAACCAGGAGTCAAACCCAGGACTGTTACTACCTTGCTCCCATCTGCCTCCAAAGAGGATAAAATTCTGGTTTAGTAGATTCTGGCCTTGGTCATATTCATTTGAGGCAGAGAAAGGAGAAAGCATGCAGGTTGAGCCATGATATTCAATTGCATTTTTAAAGCATATATACCTTGTCAAGGAAATCAACCCTGAATACTCATTGGAAGGACTGATGCTGAATCCGAAACTCCAGTATTTTGGCCACCTGATGTGAATAGCTGACTTACTGGAAAAGACGTTGATGCTGGGAAAGATTGAGGGCAGAAGGAGAAGGGGGCGACAGAGAATGAGATGGTTGGATGGCATCACCAACTCAATGGACATGAGTTTGAGCAAACTCTGGGAGATGGTGAAGGACAGGGAAGCTGGTGTGTTGCAGTCCAAAGGGTCACAAAGAGTCAGACAAAATGAGCAAGTGAACAACAGCCAAAACATACGTTCTTGTGTGTAGTTCCTTTGGGACCCCATGGGGAGGAGGCTTCATGGCAAGCTTTATATATTCTTACTTTGTGTGTTGTGGTTGATTCTATCACAGCAACATTGGCATCTCTGTTCATTGCTCTCTTAGGGTGTTGTATACAGTCTAGTGTATATAGGGTCTGCTGCTGCTGCTGCTAAGTCGCTTCAGTCGTGTCCGACTCTGTGCGACCCCATAGACGGCAGCCCACCAGGCTCCCCCGTCCCTGGGATTCTCCAGGCAAGAACACTGGAGTGGGTTGACATTTCCTTCTCCAATGCATGAAAATGAAAAGTGAAAGTAAAGTCGCTCAATCATGTCTGACCCTCAGCGACCCCATGGACTGCAGCCTTCCAGGCTCCTCCATCCATGGGATTTTCCAGGCAAGAGTACTGGAGTGGGGTGCCATTGCCTTCCCCGTATATAGGGTCTAGTAACATGATTTATGATCCACAAGTTTGAATGAGGAGTCCTAAGACCACATAGTTAACGTGAAGTGTGCTGGAGGAATTGTACTGTATTCCCCACACCCAGGTTTCAACCTCTTCTTTCTAACTTACTAATTATGCAGCCTTGGGGAAAATTCCTTAAGTGCAGGCGCTGTTTCCTTTTTGCAAAATGTAGACAATCATAGCAAACATCCACGTTTCTTTTGAGCAGTACCTGAAAGAATGTGAAAGTATTAAATACTTCACACTTGTAGATGTTCTACAAATACAAACTGAATCTAAAGGATGAACAGGCTAGTGTTTTAAATAATAATTTGAAAGGTAAATATAGGACAGAAAGTTTTGTTAATCAGCACAATGGAACCATAAGCCCATGTGAGGCCCCTATCTAGTATGGACTCAATTATTTAATTTCCTCTTTATTCTTTTTCCATGGTTTAATTCATCTTTTGCTTTAGATATCCATTCTCATGTACTTTATGCATATTCCTTTTTTGGTGGGCTGCACTGCGAGGCATGTGGCATCTTAGTTCCCCAACCAGAGTTTGAACCCTTGCCCCCTGCATTGGAAGCATGGTGTCTTAACCACTGTTCCCCCAGGAAAGCACACCATATTCTTAACTTCATTTATATTTGGAAAATGTAGTATTGTTTTGTATGTATTTGTGTTTTTAAATTTATGCAAATGGTATTGTGTTCAAAATTTTTTTTAGCCTTTTGCCCAGTGCCTTGTTTGAAATGACTGCCCACGGTGCTGAAAGTGATCTCACTTATATTACTTTAAGGATAAGTAGTATTATCTAAGTATTTTCTACCTTTAACTTATGCATTCTCATTTGTTGGACACTCGGGTTGTTTACAATATCAAAATCATGCATTAAAAGCAACTTTTAAAATGGCCACTTTACTAACCTGATGGAAAATTTCTCTGGGATGAATGCTTAAGAGAGGACTAACAGTAACAGTGGAGAAGGCAATGGCAACCCACTCCAGTGTTCTTGCCTGGAGAATCCCAGGGACGGGGGAGCCTGGTGGGCTGCCATCTATGGGGTCGCACAGAGTCGGACACGACTGAGTGACTTCACTTTCACTTTTCACTTTCATGCATTGGAGAAGGAAATGGCAACCCACTCCAGTGTTCTTGCCTGGAGAATCCCAGGGACAGGGAAGCCTGGTGGGCTGCCGTCTATGGGGTCGCACAGAGTCAGACATGACTGAAGCGACTTAGCAGCAGCAGCAGCAGCAACAGTAACAGAGTGTGTGCACACTACATTTTACCAAGGACAGCTAAAGTGACTTTGCAGAAGTCTTTCCAGTACCAGTGTATATACCCACCGGGACTGCACAGGGAGCCTGTTGCTTTTACATCTTCACAGTTTTTCTAAACTTTGTATTTTAATAGATGTGAAGTCTTTAATTGTCATATGAATTTTTATTTCTCTCCTTTCTTGTGAGAGTATCTTTATGTGTGTGTTGGCCTTTCAGGAATCCCTCCCCTGCATCATTTCTTCATGTCCTAGATAATCCATTTTCTCAATACCACGTACCAAGCAAACCTCCTCTCCCCGTAGCTTTGAAGACTCACCTTTCAGCTCAGTTCAGTCACTCAGTCGTGTGTGACTCTGCAACCCCATGGACTGCAGCACCCCAGGCTTCCCTGTCCTTCACCAACTCCCAAAGCTTACTCAAACTTGTGTCCAATTGAGGTGGTGATGCCATCCAACCCATCTCATCCTCTGTTATTCCCTTCTCCTCTTGCCTTCAATCTTTCCCAGCATCAGGGTCTTTTGAAATGAGTTAGTTCTTCGCATCAGGAGGCCAAAGTATTGGAATTTCAGCTTCAGCATCAGTCTCTTCAGTGAATATTCAGGACTGATTTCCTTTAGGATGGACTGGTTGGAACTCCTTGCAGTCCATGGGACTCTCAAGAGTCTTCTCCAGCACCACAGTTCAAAAGCATCAATTCTTCAGTGCTCAGCCTTCTTTATAGTCCAACTCTCACATCCATACATGACCACTGGAAAAACCATGGCCTTGACTAGAGAGACCTTTGTTGGCAAAGTAATGTCTCTGCTTTTTACTATGCTATCTAGGTTGGTCATAACTTTCCTTCCAAGGATCAAGCGTCTTTTACTTCATGGCTGCAGTCACCATCTGCACTGATTTTGGAGCCCCCCAAAATAAAGTCTGCCACTGTTTCCACTGTTTCTCCATCTATTTGCCTTGAAGTGATGCCATGATCTTAGTTTTCTGAATGTTGAGTTTTAAGCCAACTTTTTCACTCCCTTCTTTCACTTTCATCAAAAGGCTGTTTAGTTCTTCTTTGCTTTCTGGCATAAGGGTGGTGTCATCTGCATATCTGAAGTTATTGATATATATCTCCTGGCAATCCTGATTCCAGCTTGTGCTTCATCCAACCCGGCATTTTGCATGATGAACTCTGCATACAAGTTAAACAAGCAGGGTGACAATATACAGCCTAGACGAATCACCTTTAGTATGTGTCAAAGTCACATACAAAATGGGATCTACTTCTTTTTTTTAAAGATTTTTTTTTTGATGTGGACCATTTTTAAGTCTTTATTGAATTTGTTACAATACTGCTTCTGTTTTATGGTTTTTTTTTTTTTTTAGATATATATACATTTTGGTTTTTTGGTTGTGAGGCACGTTGGATCTTAATTCTCTGCTGCTAAGTCGCTTCAGTCGTGTCCAACTCTGTGCGACCTCATAGACGGCAGCCCACCAGGCTCCCCCATCCCTGGGATTCTCCAGGCAAGAACACTGGAGTGGGTTGCCATTTCCTTCTCCAATGCATGAAAGTGAAAAGTGAAAGTGAAGTCGCTCAGTCATGTCTGACTCTTAGCGACCCCATGGACTGCAGCCTACCAGGCTCCCCCGTCCATGGGATTTTCCAGGCAAGAGTACTGGAGTTGGGTGCCATTGCCTTCTCCGCTTAATTCTCTGACCAGGGATCAAACCCATACCTCACGCATTGGAAGGCAAAGTCTTAACCACTGGACCGCCAGGGAAATGTCAAGTGGGATGTATTTCTGAGGTCTCTCTTCTGCTCTACATTTGTTCTGTGTATCTCTTTGTATGCCAGTCCATACAAAAGTCCAATGGGCTTTTCCTGTATCTCAATATTACTTGTAGTAAACTTTCTGCTCCCATCTTTCCTCTTCTGTTTTAAACAGACTTAGATCTTCGTGGCCTTTGTTCTTCCTTTTTATCCTCTGTGACAATTAATTAGTCTACTTTTTGAATACAATTTATTAAAAGGGCTAGCTTTTTGCTGTTTACCACAGGGGAAGCTCAGCTCAGTGCTCTGGATGACCTAGAGGGGTGGGACTGGGGGGGTGAGAGGGAGTCTTAAAGAGGGAAGGGGTGTATGTATGCATATAGTTGGTTCACATTGTTGTACAGCAGAAACTAACACAACATTGTGAAGCAATTATGCTTAAACAGGAAAATAGAGAGAGAGAGATAGCTTTTAATAACAAATTCATAAGTGAACTTAATCATGAATCTCCACTTCTAAGAAGTGGTATGTGTATTCTTATTTTTGTTCCTTTTTTTTTGAGTGGTCACTTTCATTTTCCTTCAGCCAAAGAGCTTTTTGGAGGGTGATTTTTTTTTTTTTAACATTTTCAAGTGGCCTTATTTTAGAATTAACATGCTCTTATTGATTTCTGGTTTTATTGCATTTTAATTAGAGGAGGTGGCTGCAGAATACTTTTTAGAACTCTGGATTGTCTTTGTGATCCATTGTATGATTGATTTATGTGAATGGCCCATGGGCACTAGAAAGCTATTTTCCATAGAGTTAAAGTTGGTAATTATTAAGCCAATCTTTCTGAATTATTTATTTCAAATCCTTTTATCTAGTTTTGTTAACCCATAGGGGGCCCCAGAGAAGTTTACAGATGGGCTTCAGGGGATTCCTAAACCCCCTGACATGTACGGAATGTGCACATGTTTTTGAGTAAGGAGAGAGCTTTCATGAGATCTCGTAGGGATTTGAGAGTCTAAAAAGATAAACAGCCTCAAGATCTTGAGTTTTGTTTCATGGTTGTTTGTATCTATGATCTGTCAATAGCCGTACAGTTCTTGTACAATTTTGTCTTGTTTTTCTGCTACTTTTCATATATTGACACAATGTTGACTGATGCATAAAATTCATGGAAATTTATGACATTGCTGTGGATTCTATTATTTATCAATATAAAATGATAATTATAAAATCATTAAAAATCCCTTTGACAATGTTTGCTTTGAATTCAGCTTTATCTGATTTTATTATTCCAGTTGTAGTTTTCGGTTTGTATTTGCTAACTCTGTGCTTTGTCAAAAAATTTCAGTTTTGTGCTTCTTGCTTAATTGGATTCTTTTTGTATCAAGCATGTTTAATATGAAATTTTATCCCTTTTATGCTCATTGCAACAACTGATATATTTGCCTCTAACTTATGTCATTTGCTTTTATTTTGTTGTTGATATTCATGGTTTTCTTTGTTATTGCTTCTGTCTTTTGTTATATGGATTTGTTCTCATTGATTTGCTCTTCTTCATTGGTTTGTGAATTTCGGTTGCAGTCTATTTTGAAAACACATTTTTAATTCCTTAGACGTTTTTCCAAATATATTCTTATAGACATCTATTTAATATTACAACTGGTGTCTTTCAGTCCCATTTATGGTATAATAAGAATTAGAACTTATTCTCTTTCCCTCTTCCATTTATTTATACAAATTTACTTTTTAATTCAGTTTTTTTCAATTCCACAATTATTTTTATATTTTAGATCTTCATGAGTGTATTGTCATTTTTTATATTTTTTTTAGTCAAATAAGAATTAAGCCAATTTATATTAATTGCTTTCAGGAGTCTAATTTTGTTGTGACTTCTTCCTTGGCTTCTTAATTTTGCTTTACTTTTTTCATTAGTTCATGTTTTAAATATTATTTTTATGAAAAATTGTTTTAAAGAGTATATTTTCAGATCCCTCCTAGCCCCAAGATTGTCTTTATTTGCCCTCCCACATATGACAGTGAATATGAATGCATCAACTGGTAACTTCTACCTAAAAAAACACATCAAAAAATCAGTGACTTGATAATCATTTATGTAGTTCACAATTCTACAGTTTGCCAATTTGAGCCAAGTTCTGCTGAGAAGTTCTCCTCATCGAGAATGGTCTCACTCATGCCTGCATGGTCAGCTGTTAGGTGGGTAGGCGTTGGCCTCGTTTGAAGTGGTTTGGTCCTTACCTGGACCTTCGTCTGATCGTAGGCTGTGGGCATGGCAGCTGGGTGGGATTCCAAGAGAGAGCACAGAAGCATGCATGCACAGCTCCTTTTATATTGGCACAGCAGGATTTCTAACACATTCTGTTTTCCAAAGGAAGTGACTGACACTGCCAGCCATTCTTGGTGGGGTGGAGAGATAGACTCCCCTCTTGATGGGAGATGCTGCTGTCCCATCACAAAGAGGAATTCATCAACAAAAGGATGCTTATTGCCATTTTAGCAAGTCAGTCTACTATAGTATATAGAACTTCTGACACAAGTCTGTAAAAGATCCTTCCCCCCTCATCAGTTAAAATATTTTAAAAAGTGTGTGTGTATATATATAAATTTGCCAACCCCATGAACTGTAGCCCACCAGGCTTCTCTGTCCATGGGTGTTCTCCAGGCAAGAATATAGATCAAACCCAGGTCTCCTACATTGCAGGCAGGTTCTTTACTATCTGAGCCACCAGGGAAGCCCATATATATATAGGGGCTCAGTGGGTAAAGAACCTGCCTGCTAATGCAGGACAATCGGAAGACATGGGTTTCATCTCTGGGTCAGAAGATCCCCTGGAGAAGGGCAGGGCAACCCACTCCAGTATTTTTATCTGGAGAATCCTGTGGACAGAGAAGCTTGTGGAGGCTACAGTCCACAGGGCGCAAGAATTGGCCATGACTGAAGCGAATAAGCATGCACGCACATCTATATATGCACACACATATACATGGCCTCTTTCCAGGAAATTTTATTCTGGACTGTCTAATAGGTTATTTCCAGGGACATTGTGCAACGTCTGAGTGTTGTTTTTCCCTTTGTTTTATAGATTTTTGAATAATTTCTTATTTATTTTTCTTAATGAGTAAATCAAGGTTTATCTAGAATCATTTTTCTTTTTTTTTTAAAAGGTAAATCTTAAAACTGTATTATTAAAGTGATATATTCATAGGTTAAAACATCAGGCAGCAAAGAATGGTGTAAAATAAAAAGTAAAGTCTCTTCCCCCACAACCTAACCCCTTGCTGGTGGTAACCACGATCAACAGTTTGATGTCATCCACCAGCAATATCTTTTGCATACATATGGAACACACACACATATGTCACTCAAATAAGATAATGTTTTCACATTGTCCAGCACTTTTTTAGTTTTCCACTTAATATATTTTGAAGCTTTTCCTACATCAGTACATATAGAATTATTATGCTTGTTTTTAACAGCTCAAAAGCTGTTGATGTAACTCTTTAATTGTAGATGTTTTTACACATACATGAATGTACTTGGATTAATAAGTGAATCTACATGTACCCACTTTCTAGTTCTAGCCGTTATCAGTATTTGGCCAGTCTCAGTTGCAGTATTCATCTCTCTTTACACTCCAAACACTGATTTATTTGTTATTGATAACTTCAAAGTAATTCCCAGATATCATATCAATTCATCCTTAAACTATTCATTATGCGTCTCTAACTGATAAGAACTTTCCCCTTGTAATCACCATGCCATTACCACCACATTTAAGGAAAATAACAAGTCCTTAGTCTTATCTCATTTCCACTCCATAGTCACGTTTACCTGATTGTCTCAACTCTTCTTCTGAAGTTGGATTGCCTGAATCAGGATCTTCACAAAGACTCACACATTTCATTTTGGTTTTTATATGATTCTTCAAGATGTACAATCTGAAAACTGATTTTGGATGTCAGTCGAAATATTTATTTTCTCTGTTTTCAAATTTAGAGTTTGCTTTTTTCCTTTAGGATTGAACCTTGTGTGTGTGTGTGTGTTTTGAATGTGTGAAGCATCTCTGTTGTTTAGGAGTTTAAAGGATGTAAGAGTGAATACTCAGAAAATCCTTGCTTTTGTGCCCCTCCCCTTCATTCTATTACTCTTCCCATTACCCCTGACTTCTACAGGTAACCATCCATTCTACTTGTTAGTAAGTTATCCTTCTATTATTTCTCTCTCTCTTTTTAAAAAATATTTATATATTTGGCTTTGCTGGGTCTTGGTTGTAACATGCAGGGATGGAACCGGGGCCCCTGCATTGGGAGCATGGAGTCTTAGCCACTGGACCATCAGGGAAGTCCCCTGGTATTTCTTTTGACAAAAATCATTGTGTGTGTGTGTGTGTGTATGTGTGTATTTCCTGGTGTTTCTTACACAGAAGGTATCATATTCTATACACTGTTTGAACCTTGTATTTGTCGCTTAGTTTATCTTGGAGCTCACTCTGTATTGGTCCAAATGACATTTCCTCATGCTTTTTGTGTGGTAGCAGAGTGCTCCACTGGGTGGAGATACCCTGGCTTGTCTAACCAGTCCTCTGAATAATCTTGAGCACATATTGTCTGGTATTTGTGCAAACGTATTTTCAGGGTAGACTTCTGAGGTGTGTAATTGGTGGGTCAAAGGGAAAATGCTTATGTAATTTTGTTAGATATTGCTATCATAACATAGGATCTATTTTTATACTGTATTTTCTTTCAGACCAGATTTCAGCATTTTTTCAACAGCCAGGCTTTGGTTATATTCTCTGTCCACTTGTGCTTTGGTTGAATTTATCACAGACATTCAGTTAACTGGCAAATAAATCTGCATAGTAATGGTTCCAGTTCTTATTTCTGGCAGCCTTTCACTTTCTTTACTGGGGTAGTGTCTTTGCCTCACACCCAAACGACTGGGCTCTGAAAAGTGCATGCGAAAATCTACATTCCTACAGGGCTCTCTGCCTCTGCTCCTGCCCCTGGCACTTTTCTGTGAAACTCCTCCTGCCCCAGATGTACTCAGACACAGACTGCTTTAGCTGCTATTCAGGTCATTTTTTGGTGTTGTAATCTTATCCCGGATGTAGAAAAATGGTGCTTGGTTATTTGGGGAGTGGGTATAGGAGAGGGTTACTATTTTGTTTTCATTGTGGAAGAATTGGGGAGCAGACAGAGGCAGTAGAGGGGTTGATCTTCAATTTTCAGTTCTGTTGTTACTAATTTTTAGGTGGAGTTTTCTCTGGATTATGTCTGTTCTTTTCAGATTCATGGATTGCCTTTCAGTCTAAGTTTTTGGGATAGTACAATTTGTCACCTTTTGCTGTATTTTCATTGGTATTTCAGTGAGATTATAGATAGGAAAACTTGAATTGGAGCTGCTTGTCAAAAATATTTTTAAATCAAAAAACTCATTGGTTTTTTCAGTATTGAATCTGTCCGTTCTTGCTATGTAACCAACCACCTTCAAACTCTGGCTAATACTAATACTACTAATAACATAGTCTCGCCCATTTATGGTTTGGCAGAACACCAAGTAGTCTGGGCTGGGTTTGGCTGGGAACTCTGCCTTAGTTGTTGGTCTTATTGGGTTTAGTTCCTCACTGCAGACTGCGCTCACGTCTGCTCTATATATGTATTCAACACAGGCTGAAGTGTCTGGAAAACCTCACCCCATGCTGAAGAAAGAAGTTGAACCAGCTTCTGGTTCAACTGGTTCAACTGTGTGTGGAACCAGCACATTGTCACTGGGACCCAGTTTCATTGGCCAAAGCATGTCAGATGACTGAGCCCACGTTCAAGGGACAAAGAAATTATGACATATCTTGTGGAAAGGACAGCAAAACCACATAGCCAATAGCATGGGGAGGGAGCCCAGAGTGTTTATTGTTTGTGGGTACTATGCCAAATCTTTCCCACAATTGTTTGTATCTCTACCTTCTCCTAACATGTTGAATAAAAATAGATTTCCTTTTGTTTCAAAATGAGGAAGCTGAGATTGAGGAATCTTTAGGAACTTCCTCACCATCGAACACCTTTTCCAGGATTTAGTTGGGATTTCAAACCAGGTCTCTATCCCTTTTCTGACTCTGCTCTTCCAAACTGACTTTCTTTCCCCTTCCCCTCAATTCTTCAAACACACAGTACTCAGTGAGGAAAATCAGAGACAAGAACCAGTTATAAGCCACCCGACACGTGAAGCTGCACCCACCAAAAGTTCCCTTATACAGGAGGAGGTACGGGAGGCGCCCTTGGGAAGAGCCTCGGTTTAGTTGATGGAAGGGAACTTGATACCAGGGATCAATTAAAGTCTCTGGTTAACCTTGCCACTTGGTGCTGGCTGGGTCACAAGGCTTGGAAGAGTGGTGCAGAGAAGACCTCGAGAAAAACAACTGCGGCCACACGGGCCATCGCATGATTAACATTTCAAAATCTGCTGTACGGAACAGGTTAGCACAGAACCTCAGCCTTGGAGGCATATATATAATAATGACTCACACAGTCATTAGTGTGTGAACCCCAGGCAGGGAGCTCACATTTCCTATGAGAGAAGAGTTTTGTTCAGTCATAAGCGCTCTCCTACTGGGTCTGGAATTGCTCTCTGCACCAAAAATGCCTGACTTCATTTTCTTTGAATTTAAAAAGACCTTCACAAACATTTTAGCTTAAATATAAAGAAAAACTTTTTATAAAGGAAAAGAAATTAGAAAAAAAAAGATTAGTAGACTGTTATGAAATGAAAATAGTTTCATTGAAAATGCCTCAAACGAAAGTGAAAGTTGCTCAGTCATGTCCAACTCTTTGCAACCCTATGAACTATAGCCCTCCAGGCTCCTCTGTCCATGGGATTCTCCAGGCAAGAATACTGGAGTGGGTTGCCATTCCCTTCTCCAGGGGATCTTCCCGATCCAGGGATCAAACCCGAATCTTCTGCATTGCTGGTAGATTCTTTACCATCTGAGCCACTGCTGCTGCTGCTAAGTCACTTCAGTCGTGTCCGATTCTGTGTGACCCCATAGACAGCAGCCCACCAGGCTCCCCCGTCCCTGGGATTCTCCAGGCAAGAACACTGGAGTGGGTTGCCATTTAGGGAAGCCCAAATATAGTTAAAAATATTAAGAATATGCTCCCATCAGTACCGTCTTTCTAGATTCTATATATATGTGTTAATATGTGATATTTGTCTTTCTCTTTGTGACTTACTTCACTTTGTATAATAGGCTCTAGGTTCATCCACCTCATTAGAACTGACTCAAAAGATACAATATTGTTTCCATGAATGAGAAAAAAGGAAAAGAAACCTGATAAATATAAATTACTTTTATTTTGCAGTGAAAGTGAAAATAGAAGTATCTTTTAAAATCTTGTTGCTAAAATAAACATTACAAACTGTTTTTCAATAGCATAAAATACTATAAGCAGCCCTGAAAAGGAAGAATTCAGAGTTTGGGCCTCAAATATCAGTCCTGATGGTACATTATGTATTCATCTGTCTCCTCTGGTCTTTTCTCATTCTCACCTGAACTTCACATTAGTTATAACTGGCATTGATACCTAGAGTTTGTCTCCTTGTACTTGTAAAAAGATCAGCTTTGACACTTTTTCTTACTGGTTACAAGAAGAAAGAAGCAGGGGCTAGTTTGCACATGTGGATCCTGAGACTTTCTTGCTGTTCCAACCAGAAGACATCGTAAAAGCATTAAAGGTTGGGAAGTCAACTCCATAATTAACAACACATCCTTTCTTTCTTTCCTGCCTGGGGGAATGCAACTCTAGACCTTTCACTGGGGAGGGTAATCTTACTGGGTTATGACCTGGGGGAAAATAAAATCATCTTGAAAGAAGGCAAAACCATCACAGGAGCTCTGTCACTCTTCTCATCTCATTTCAAGTTGTGTTCTCCAGCCCTTGAACCTTCAGGGAAACTCCAGCCAGGGACTATTTGTGTTTGCCATGCCTTTGGTAACATGATAGGGTGATGAAGTCTTAGGCAGGGAAGACCTTCAGTCTTAACATTACTTGCTTCCTGCTAAACCTCAGGATCTATATGTATTTTCTGTTGTGTACATGAAAGCTTTTCTTTTAGAGAATTTTTTGTAATGGGAAATGGCTCAGAGTTGTAGAGTTGATTATGGTTCCTTCTTGGCTAAGAATAAGTAACTGTCTGTAGCAAAATCTGAAACTCTTCACTAAGTTCTTCTCAGAACCAGTCATGGGTAAAACTGAAATCTGAAAAATTGATTTTTACTAGGATTATATTGCCAGTTCTTTGTTTCTCCAGCATGAGACCTCTGAAGTTATTACCTGCTCCTAACCTCAGACGGAGAAGGCAATGGCAACCCACTCCAGTACTCTTGCCTGGAAAATCCCATGGATGGAGGAGCCTGGTAGGCTGCAGTCCATGGGTTGCTAAGAGTCGGATATGACTGAGCAACTTCACTTTCACTTTCCACTTTCATGCGTTGGAGAAGGAAGTGGCAACCCACTCCAGTGTTCTTGCCTGGAGAATCCCAGGGACGGGGAAGCCTGGTGGGCTGCCGTCTATGAGGTCGCACAGAGTTGGACACGACTGAAGTGACTTAGCATCAACCTCAGATGTGGAGAAGGCAATGGCACCCTACTCCAGTACTCTTGCCTGGAAAATCCCATGGATGGAGGAGCCTGTTAGGCTGCAGTCCATGAGGTCACTAAGAGTCAGACATGACTGAGCAACTTCACTTTCACTTTTCACTTTCATGCATTGGAGAAGGAAATGGCAACCCACTCCAGTGTTCTTGCCTGGAGAATCCGTGGGACGGGGGAGCCTGGTGGGCTGCCATCTATGGGGTCACACAGAGTCAGACACGACTGAAGTGACTTAGCAGCAGCAGCAGCAACCTCAGATGATCTCAGTTGTCCCACTAGTGTTTGCTCTCCGGCAAGAATCATAAACTGAATCACAACAAGATGTAGGCAACTCTTAGGAGAAAGTGATGTTTTTTACAGGAATGAATGAATATTACCAAGATGTTGGTGGCTTCCAACCTGGGATACCTGAACCCCAAGATTCTGTGTAGATAGGGAAAGAAATATCTTTGAACTATTTTCAACATTGAAAAGACATTTACCCATGAGACAGTCATCTAGCAGATAAATCAAATTTCCTTCTTTGAACTTTAATTTTATCAACTCAGTGTGGTAATTTGAGTTAACATGTGCTGAAGAATAATTTATAAATACCAAATATTTGTTATTCAAAAATCCACCAGAGATGTGATTCATGGGAGAGATTAAAATCAGTTTGAAGGGTAAAAAATCTGAATTTTCGATTTAGAGAAAAAAAGATTTAATAGCAGTGTTTCCAACATCAGCTTGAAACTGTTGATACAGTAGAGAAGGATGTAGAGAAAGTATGCAATGAGCATCTGCTCAGGGTCTGGTCGGACACTTTTACACACAGTCATTCTTTGGGCTGTGGGTATCTTCGTGTAGAAGCTGTGGTTTATCCCAGTCCTTCCCTGGGGCTGAGTGCAACAGTTACTTTTTCTGTGGAAGGTGTTTCCCATGTGTTTATGAAATGAGATGGAAGATGAGAGAATTCCCCCGAGAACACACATCTGAGCTAGTATTAGTATTCAGGTGTGTCTCAAGAACTTCCACTTTTTTCAGCTGCACCTTGACTTTATATCAGTGAGATGAAGAAGAATCATCCTAGATGTCCTGAAGTCATCTACACAGGAAAATGCATACTGTTTTCTGTAGATTCACCGTCTGTACATCTGCCCATCTTGGAGCTACTGTTTTTTGTGATGTGGCTGTCTGTCTTGAATTGGAAACTTTTCTGCTTTGCACAGTACTGACTGTTTCTCCGTATCACTCTAAATAAAGAGTAGTGTTAGAAAGGAATGGCTTAGGTTAGTTTGCCCGCCTGTGCCCTTTTGGACACAGAAGGCTTGTGCACAGGCTGTGCTGTGGCTCACGGAGTCTGGCTTGGAGCTGCCCATCTGGCTGGGTGAGGGGCTTCTTCTCTCCTGGGTCTCCCTTGTGCTGCCCTCCAGGGCCTGCCTACCAAGCTTGGTTTGCTCTCATTTGAAAGCTGAAGCCTGGGTGCAGCAAGTCCGGGTGCAAAAAAGACGAAAAACTAAACAAACAAACACTGAAGCCCACTGACAATGTGAAGCTGGAGAAAAAGACTCCCTTTCACAGCCATTGTCTGGTTCTGTCAGTCAGCCCCAGGACTCCTCTGCAGGACCAGGAAGACATAGTTAAGAAAAAAGGATGTGGCTGACGATGGGACACACACACACACGCATGCCTGTGCTCAATCACACAATGCAGGCATGCAGAAAAGGAGGGAGGGAGGGATGGTGATCATACCTTGTGTGTCAAGGATGCGAGATCTCTCCGTTTACAGTTGCATTCTTTTATTTTCCACAAACATTCATGGAGAAGCCAGTCCCAAGGAGCCCTGTAGCAGTGCTCTGCAGGCTCTGAGTGGGATACAAAGCCACTGAACACAAGTCTCCACCCTCACAGTCTAGATGGAGAAGCGTAAAACCAAAATGAACAGAAACCAAATAAAAACAGCCCCCCTCCCCCAATCCACTAACCCAGGACACAACTTGAAAATTTCCGAGCACTTACACAAACATCTCATTTAGCCACGCATGCAAGGCAGGTGAAGCAAGTGTTATCTGTGTTTTATAGGTGAGAACAAGGGCCTTGTTGAAGATTGCAGAGCTAGCTAGCAGCAGCCCCAGAATCCAGGTCACCTAGCTCCCGATTCAAAGCTTTCCCACAATGCGATGCTGCCTCTGTGTAAACACTTGGTCACAATACAGCACTCTGTTAGGAGAGTACAAAGGAAAAAGAATGATTAATTCTTCCCGGACTAAGGGAGATGGAGGATCAGGCTTCTCAAAAGAAGTAATTTGCCACAGGTAGAGGAAATACAGATTGTTGTTTGCAGAAAAACACAATGGGATGGGGAGGTAAGCAGTGTTCCCATGTAGAGCAGTGGTGAAGAGGTTGGTATGTTTAATCCAGACTTTACTAAGTGATCAGGTCTAAGTCCAAGAGAAAACAGACACATGAACGCATCTGCCTGCAGCTGGCCTCCTGGATTTTCAGCTCCTGTATGAGGACCATCAATTTCTCAAGAAATGGTCATGAGGCATAAGGAACCCTCTTCATGAGCCCTGCTGCTGCTGCTGCTGCTAAGTCGCTTCAGTCGTGTCCGACTCTGTGCGACCCCAGAGACGGCAGCCCACCAGGCTCCCCCATCCCTGGGATTCTCCAGGCAAGAACACTGGAGTGGGTTGCCATTTCCTTTTCCAATGCATGAAAGTGAAAAAAATAAAGTGAAGTCACTCAGTCATGTCCGACTCCTAGTGACCCCATGGACTGCAGCCCACCAGGCCCCTCCATCCATGGGATTTTCCATGCAAGAGTACTGGAGTCCTCCTCTAATCCACTGACTTGGTACACCTCACGGTGGAGATCCTGTCAGTAAACTATGGAATATCTTCTTGTTGGTCTTCTCCAAGGATGTGAGATTAGGATTCAAGGTATTGTTTTGCTCCATAGAAATGCTTCATACTTTCTGTGTGACTTGCAGTGCATCATTTGGTGCCTGCAATCCTATTTCTTCATCTGCAAAATGAGGGTAATTATATCAACCATGAAGGGTGGCTGTGGTTATCAAGTGAATTGATTTTTATGAAGCCCATGGCACAGTTCCTGACTCACAGATACCTGGTTATAAATATGAGACATTTCTGCTACTATTTGACATGAGGGAAAGGAATTGTTGAAGGTCTGTTACATGCTGATCCTGCTTCTCCTCCATTCCAGGTTCCTGCAGGGCCAGCGTGACCAGAGGCTGAATGGCCTCCATTGTCATAATCAAGTGAGGTCCTTCATAACGGGGTGCTTTGCTGAGACTTGTGTTTCACGGGTTCATGGAGAAGAGGAAGAAGGAGAAAGCCAAGTTTAGTTTCTGATCTGGCTGAAGTTGTGCATCTCAGTGTGTTTTGAAAGCAGTGGCTTTGGTTTGGGTGGTTCAGTTTGCCAACGAGATATCATAACAAGCAGATGATATTCAATATGTGGTGAGGGAATAAAGTATGGTTCTCCTAACCCACCCATTATGAGTGACCCCAGACAGCAGCTGGAGATGGGCAGGGACTGGGGCCAAACCAAAAGGGCTGGGACTCGAGCAGGAGTGGCAGAGTGGAGTGACATCTGTGTCTTCAGAGCAAAGGTGGCATTTTCAGGGGAAGAGACAGCTCTATGATAACTTGGACCTCCATGGCTCATTTCCAGTTCATCAATTCCTGGGTCTTTGGCAGCACAATAAAATCCAGATCCCCATGGATTGGCATGGCTGAGGCTGTCTTGCACCTTGTAGCCTTATCCAGATGGACTCAGCATTTAGGCATGATGGGGTGGGGAGATCTGGGACTGAGCAGGACTAGAGAAGAATGGAGCTGAAGCCCCCATGAAGCTCCAGTCCCTGGTTGTTCATTGCCAGCACCCGAACCCTTTACTGCCTCTGGATTTTGCTGATGCCACAGGATCATTTGTCACCTGTTGAAACAAGCATCTGATACTCTGTCCATACTCCACTTGTATGTCACCATCCCATCAGGTATGTCTTCCACACTTACAGGAATTAGTTCCACATTTTCAGGAATTAATATCTTCAGCTAGGAATGCATTTGCAACTCTGGAGACTCTTCAGTGTAGAGAACTATAACAGGTAATGGGAAAAAGCATGAGTAAGAAAAGCATGTCCCTGGCTTGTAAGTGGGTGATATTTTTTCTCAATGGTAGAAGTCAGGGAACAGTGCTTGGGAATTTTAATTTCACTCAGTGGTCACTCATGACTGTGGCTGACTTTGCTGAAAGTCAATTCTATCTCCTGTGAAACAAATGGAATTTGGACTTTATTTGATCTGATTCTATGCAGGTAATAGGGATAGAAAAACTCATGATTAAAAGTAGAGTTTAGTTCAATAGTTGTGAATTTCTCAGTGCAGTGAATGCACCATTTGTAGCTGATAATATAGTTCGTGTGGCTTACTCAGCACCCTTTTCACCCTCCTTGCTATAGCTGCTGCTGCTGCTACTAAGTCGCTTCAGTCGTGTCTGACTCTGTGCGACCCCATAGACAGCAGCCCATCAGGCTCCACCGTCCCTGGGATTCTCCAGGCAAGAACACTGGAGTGGGTTGCCATTTCCTTCTCCAGTGCATGAAAGTGAAAAGTGAAAGTCAAGTCCTTGCTATAGAGAATGAATCAAATGCTAAGAACTACATTTCCCAGACTCCCTTGCAGCTAAGATTTTCCTGTGACTTAGATTATAAGGCAGGTGTCCTTGCAATAAGCCTGGGGGCAGATGAGAATAATGTCAGGCACCAGTCATGCAGAGATATATACAATTTTCTGGAAAATGCTGTGGCAGCATATTCTTTCTTTTAGGTTCATGTTCTTGTTTCATAGAAGCTATGTCTTCTCTTATTTCTCTCAAGGTAACCAGCAATCTACATTTTTATGAAAGTTTGTTCTCTCTGCAGAGATTTTATTTTTTCTGAGTTGCTTCTTTTTATATGTTGTTTGTTTTGATCATTATATTTTATGTTAGAGGTTAACCTAGAAGGCTAGTGATTCTTGATTGTGTGTTTATATCTATCTATCTATCTATCTCTATCTATCTATCTATCTATCTATATCTATCTATCTATCTATCTATCTAAGAGGTGGGGGGGCTAAACCCTTGGAAACCCTGAGCAAATGAGTTGGTTTGAAGACTGAGCATCACTGTGGGTCGTCTTACTGGGGAACCTCGACGTCAGTATCTTCTGGTCCTTCCTCTGGGGCTAGGCAGAGGGTGACGGTCTGGCTGTCAGTGTTCTAAGAGCCTAGAGAGGGAAGAGGACTGACCTCTGCATTCAGCTCACATAGCCTTACTTGACTCCACTGCTTTGGGTCGCATTGCCCACTGTCGTCTGTGCCAGCATGGGAGCTTCCTGCTTACCCCTCACCTTCTCAGAGGGAGACTTCCACATTTCCCCAGGTGGGAAGTCTTGTGCAGTGTGGGGTGAGCACTGGGCCTGGAGCACTATCTGACCCTTCATCCCTCCTTTCCGATTTGACTTCTCTCTCATTCACCCCGTTGCCGGAAATACTTAATGCTCACAGTACTTGAGCTTTTTGACGATTCTGTTGTGTTATTCAGGCTGGCCTTGGATTCCCTGCTGCCTTTTTAAAATTCAGTTTTTGAGCAACATTGAAACATATACATTACCGTATGTAAAATAGATAGCCAGTGGCAATTTGCTGTATGATGCAGGGAGCTCAGACACAGTGCTCTGTGACAACCTAGAGGGGTGGGATGGGGTGGGGCGTGGGAGGAAGGCTCAAGAGGGAGGGGACATATGTATGCCTGTGGCTGATTCATGTTGATGTATGGCAGAAACCAACACAATATTGTAAAGCAATTATCTTGCAATTAAAAATAATCAAAATTTTCTGTTTTCAATAGTTTACTAAGTCAGTTACCCCTTGTCCATCTTTCATTCACTTTGCAATTTTCAGCATTTTCTTGCTATCTCCTCCCCTGCTCTTTCCATCTTTTTGAAATTATACCTTTAAGAAAAACCCCTTTACTATAGCTTTAGTGAGGTTTTAGAAAAGGAGGAAAATCAGATATTTTCAATCTTCCGTCTTTATGTACAGCTGTCCACATATTTCTTTATATCCAATTTCTACCATTTATCCAATATTCATAACACTAGTAGAAATGATTGTCTACTTAAATTTATTACTATACTATAAGCACAATTCATATTATTCTACTTTTGCAGACACTTTCATTAGCTATATGTTTTAGAGCGTAGCTGTACTTTAATTTCCATACTTGAGTGGGAGAATTTTAGATACACAGGTCTCAGTGATTCCTTCCCAAGAAGATCAAAGTGAAAATGCAAAGTATCAGGCTTTTACTTAGAGTTTTACTTAGATATTTACTTTGTTTCAGTCATTTCACTGTTATGATGAATATCTTTGTACATAAAGTTCTTCATGCATTAGTATTATTTCTTCAGGCTTGATTCCCAGTAGTGAAATTACTAGATTCCAAGCTATAAACATTTTTAAAGCTTTGGATTCTCACTGTCAAATTTCCTTCCAAAAGTTATGGCATATTTGCTCGACAGAGAGGAACAATAGGTCAAAATCTGTTTGGTACACCCTTGAGAAGCCATCCACACAGCTCATCTCAGGAGTCAGGCACACATATAAACACCAAAAAATCTTGGCAGTTCCTCCTTTGCCCACTTGTGATGCCAGTTTCTTGGTCATTATGACAGGAGCCAATCCCAGACTTTCCCTGCTACTTAGGATCCTGCCATTTGCGATTCAGGAAGCACTTGCCGCATGCTTAGGTTGCCCCAAACACACAGGAACAATTCTATGTGGCAGCTCCCAGTTTTAGCGAAACTTGGAGAAATTCCAAACAGGAGACCGGTGGCCTTGTCACCGTCAGAGCCCTCCCGCAGGGTCCCTGTCTTTGCTGAGCTCCCCGAGTGGGGCCAGACCCATGGAAATGGCGTTTCGGGGGCAATGAGAGAAGGATGTTCACTGGGACTGGAAGATCTCTGTTGCTGTCTCCCCTTCACCAGGGAAGTGTGTGCTATGCGTCTGACCTTTTACTTAATGGTGTATCTCCTTTCATACATGTTATTTTTCTTTAAGCAAACATGTAAAACAGAACAGGCTTGAATCAGCTTGAAGGGAAAAATGGGTCCTCATTCCCAAATGAGGACCACATCCTTTACCATCCCGCAGCGGTCAGGCCAGGGGTTGCTTGACTAGAAATCCCCAGGGCCCACAAATGGACAGAAAGCACGGCTGTGTCACAAACAAACTGAAGCCCAATTCATGGCTTTATTGTGAGAAGGGTGTGTGTGTGTGTGTGTGTGTGTGTGTGTGTGCAAACATGTGCACGCGCACTAGTTTAGTGTTTGGGAAATAACAGCTGCTGCTTGTTACTTATCACTTTTCAGGGATGGTACATCCTATAGTGGGCTTACCTGGTGGTTCAGTGGTAAAGAATCCACTTACCAATGCAAGAGACGTGGGTTCAATCCCTGGGTCGGGAAGGTCCCCTGGAGGAGGAAGCAGCAACCCACTCCAGCATTCTTCCCTGGAAATCCCATGGACAGAGAAGCCGGTGGGCTGCAGTCTGTGGGATCCCAAAGAGTTGGGCACAGTTTAGCAATTTAACAACAACACACGCTATAGTTGTTTTGGGGGGTGATGGGGAAGGTGTTTGTGTGCAGGGTCCTCAAGAGGGAACTGAAGATTTGTGAGCATCTTCATCCATAGGCTCTTAGGACCATAAGGCAACCCTTTGAGGGGATCCCAGAAGCCTCCTCAAGGACTGATGCTTCGAACTAATCTTTGGACAAAGCAAGTCTATCTCTCTGGCCCTTATTCACTGACTATTGCAACAGTCCTGGTAATTTTCCTTTGTATTTTATTTCTGCATGAAATGTCACAGAAGACAGCACCTAAAAGCTACACATATTGTAAGAAGGAGCTTCTCTTTTAATGTTTGAGACCGTTGAATTCTTGATTCATCTATCTGACCATCAGGGTTTTCACATTTGAAATGGGATCATGCTTCTTAGCTTATGAGGTTGTTATGAGATTAAAATGACCCTTCTTGATGCATTGGGCACAGTGCCTGCCCACAGTTTATGTTCTATATGCTAGTTCCCTTCCTTGGTCTCAGGAGAGATGTGCCTTTGGTGGTGGGTCCCAGTTAGAGACCTTTCTGGACAACTCATCAAGGACAGAGTTCCTGGATCTTCGCTCCCATCTGCTTCCATGTGGTTCAAGTCATTGACATGCCTTTGGAAATCTCCTTTTACGCTGCCACCTCCTCTCATTTCATTAGCAGGGGTTCTCAAAGTGTGGTCCCTGGACCCAGAACATCAGCATCACCTGGGAAGTTAGGGATGCCACTTCTCAGGCCTCAGCCTGAGCTACTGAATCAGACATTCCAGGGATGGGGCCCAGCGTATGTGTTTGAACAAGCCTTAGAGGTGATGCTAGGGTAGACTCAGGTTGGAAGCCACTGGTCTAAAGACACTGAATTCCCATTGTCTGCCTTCACATTTGGTCTGCTGACTGGGCACATTCCACCTGCCTTATGATGGTGAAATCGGCTGAAATCTCTCCCGTGTCTCCAGCAGAGGCAGACCCTGCAGTGGAGTCTTTATCTTGTCTCAGTGACGGTGTTTCTTCTCACCTGTCAGTGCCCGGGCCCACCTGGGGTCCTGGAACTTGGCAGGGCCTCAGCCTGTGGCGGAGGAACTTGTGCTCTTAGCTCTCCTGCAGCCCTGCATCAGGATTATGGGGCATAAACTTCATTATAGTTTAACTTTTACTTTGTATTTTACATTCTATCAGTTCTTGAAACCATTGCATTTCGCCAAGTGGAGAGGAAAAAAAAAAAACCTTCAAATGTTACCGAACACTTTAATAGTCTGTTTTCCCTGATCAGAGGTTCAGAGCATGTGCCAACATTTTCTTCATTTTCCACTTCCAAAATTCTGTCATCCCTTTAGTACTTTGGGGGAAATTCTCACTATGTCAAGCAGGGCACTCAAAATCTCTATAACTGTAATCTTTGGAGTCAGGATCCTGAATATTGCCATCAAATCCTCATTCTGTGTTCCCCAGTGCTCAGCACAGGCTGAGGGTTTTATCCACTGAATGGACAAGCTCAGTGCACATCTACCCTCCTCTACAGAGCCTACAGGTCTCGCTTGATCAATTGCTGGCCTATTTTGAATGTTATTGAATTAAGACTTCCTTGAATAGGCTTGTGTTTATCCTGCAAGGAGCTCTGCCAAGATGAAATTAGATTTATAAGGTCCCGGATGGTTGCAGGAGCCATAGCAAGGCTTTAATATTTCAGAGAGCAATTATGTTGGGCTTGATCTCAAGTTCAAGTTAAAATTGCAACATCTTCTTTGTGCAATAGTTGGTTGGAGGTTATCAAGCATAATGGTGAGAGGCCTCAGACAGTACCCTGATCTTCACAGTTATTTTGAGTTTGGCTGGAAGTGGAAGTAACTCAGTGGTCCAAACAGAGATTGCTGTGGGAAGGATGTCTGCTTTCCAAGCATAGGGGCTTGGTGCTTGCTGTACCCTCTGTCCTGGAGTGCATGCCAAGATCTTCTCAGGTCGTATTTCTTTATAGCATTTGCTAAGAGGCTGTATAGGGCAGGAGCTAAGGGCACAGAATCCAGAGCCAGACTCTGTGGGTTAGCATGCTGCCTCCCCCTCTGGCTAGCTGTGCGACCCTCAGCGCATAATCAAACCCTTTGCTGCCGTGGTGTCTTCAGCAGTGAATGGAGATAATAGTACTGACTTTATGGAGTTGTTGGGAGGGTTAAAATAATTCATACATGGCAAGTGCTTTGAATATCTCTGGGCACCAAGAAAACCCTCAATCATTGTTAGCTAATACTATTATCATTCAGGTTCAGTTCCAAAATGACCTGTCCTGAGAGGCCTTTCCTAACCACTTAATCCAAAACAGTTCTCCCCACGTCACTTTAGTCATCATCAGGCCACCACATTACAGCCCTTGTGACATTGTCTGATATGAGAGCTTGCTCTGTTTCTTTCATGTCCTGCCAAGCCCAGAACATAAGTTCCACGATATCAGGGCTTGTGTCTTGGTCACTGCTGAATCCTCAGGACCTAGAGTATTGCTGAATCACTGCTGGCATTCAGTCAAAATGTGCTGAGTGAGTTATGGGTTCCGGAGCTTGCCTACTTCTGACCAACTCAGAGAGGTAGCCCTCCTGCAGTGTGGGGAGGGAGGCACGATCTGGGGCCCACACACCCCTTGGAGGCCAGCTCACCACTTGCAGTTTTTGAGACCGTGGGCTCTGCTTTGGGGGAGTTCAGAGTCTGATTCATTCCAGCATCTTCTAAGGCCTGAGAGATGTGCACTGCTCCGTAGGAGCACAGTGAAATGGGGGTATATCCAAAGACTAAAATGACTTGGCCTTTCTAGCCCTCTAAGGACCAAAAATAAAATGAGGAGTTTATGTTTATATGGAGGAGGCTTGGCTGGCCTCATTCAGACTCAGGGAGATGTATGAAACCTGGCCACACTGCTCATCCTGCCTCCTCCAGTAGATGCCTGCTCACTTGCCATGAGGTTTTGCTGCTCCAGAATCGGGTACACGTCATAGGCAGCCTTGATGTGACAAAAGTCTTATTTTTCTTTTCCAGACTTGGCCAAGGGTGCGTAACATTTGGATGCCCAAATCTGTAATTCTCAGTGTTGTGCTTCTCTACTTACTATTATTATTTTTTATTTTATTTTTATTATTATTTTTGGCCATACCACATGGCCTATAGGGTCTTAGTTTCCCAGCCAGGCATCGAACCCATAACCCCTGCAGTGAACGTGCAGAGTCTTAACCACTGGGCCACCAGGGAAGTCCCATGCTTCTCTATTTTATAAGCAGATTTATTTGTAAGAATGCAGCCAATCTGGGAGTGCTTGCTCAAGACCCTGTTGGGATCAGGCACTCGATGACTCAAAGCTAGGCTTGCCCACCTGGTTCCCAAGTTTGTTTTCCGTTCCTCCCATAGTAATCAGGACAGGATAGGCTATGCTGCAGAAACAAACAATCCCGTTGTCTCAGGAACTTAATGCAAGGGAAGCTTACTGCTATTGCTGTGTCTGGGGATTCTCTCAGATTCTCATCCAGAGAGTGACTCAGTGAATCAGGTTGCTCTCATTATGAAGTTGCCCCCAGGGTCCCTGCAGAAGGAGAGGAGAAACCCTGGAATTGTACCCAGATTCCCCCACTTCCGCTCTGAGGTGATGCACTTCCCCTCTGCTTCTCTTTCACTGGTTAGAGCTGGTCACATGGCCCAGCCACCTGCGAAAGTCTGCGAGTGTGATCTTCCACGTACTCAGTTATTTCCTGAGAGAAAATAACTGTTATGCAGAAAGACTGAGGCTGCTCACTTTGCACCTACTATTTTTATTCCTTCTTTCTTTTGGCGGCCACATCGCATAGCATGGGGGATCTTAGTTCCCTGACCAGGGATCAAACCTGTGCCTCCTGCATTGGAAGTGTGGAGGCTTAACCACTGGACCGCCAGGGAAGTCCCTGCACCTACTGTTTGAAAGGACATTACCCCAGAAATTAAAAATATATTTGTTTTCTCTACCAAGATAGTAGCACAACTTGAATCTTCATTGTCTAGAGGAGAAAAATAAACTAACATATTTAATATTTAGTGGGGTTACCCTCATGGTAGCAGAACTGTTAGACTGTGACCCAGTAATGCATAGGATTTGCATAGAAGAAAAAAGCAATATTTCAAGGACTTGGGACATGTAAGCAGTGACTCAGAGACAGGAATGATTATGAATAGTACCATTAGCATGAAATTAGAAAACTGCTCAGACGTGAGAGTCTTTGAAAGAGAGGCTAACTACCCAGAAGACTTATTCTCTAACTTCTCAGGATTGGTAATAATATACAGGGATGAAATATTCAGGTCCTTGGATAGAGCTGCCCAGGCATTTATCAATTACTTCAAGAAGGTGTGTGGATGCCTTCTATAAGCTAGACACTGAACTAGAAAGGGACATGTCTATAAGTAAGACATAGTTCAAGCATTCAGAAAACTCATGGTCTGATGGGGGATACCGATTAACAAAATAATAATGTCTTACAACATGGGAATTGTAATACAGAGGTGTGTTCAAGGTGAAATGGTGGCTTGTGAGGTCAGAAAAAACTTCAGGCAGGAGGCTGTGCTTAAATTCATTTTGGAAGAATGGGTAAACAATAGTCAAGTAGATAAGGGAGTGAGAGCATTCCAGAATATTGTGTAAAGACAAGGAGGTGTGGAACAGTAAGACATAATGTGGACTGGAGAATACATACATAAGTAAATAAAGTATGATTAGAAAATGAGGTGGGGATGGCGGGGCATGTGATGTGGCTGGAGTGGTCGTCTGGGCCAGGTCACAAGGAGTCTTCTTTGTCGAGTTAAGGAGTTTGGGTCTTATCTTGAGGATAATAGGGTGCCTTTGAAGAGTTTTAAGGCAGGAGCATAAAGTACTAATGACCCGGTTTTCTTTGGTAGTGGGCAGAAGGATGGGTTAGAGATGATGAAAATAGAAGCAGGCAGACTGGCGGGGAGACTGATGAGCTGGTCCAGGTGAGAGGCGGTGGGATCTGCACGGGACAGGATCCCCTGGAGATGAAGGCGAGACCTAGTGGGTCTGGCATTGTTGCAGCAGAGATGAAGGAACGGCACCGTGCACTTTTAATGCTCCTCAGATTAGGTACGATGAACCCAAGAGAGCGCACGATGAAGGTGGGATCCATCAAGAACTGTATGACGTTTCTAACTGTGGTCTTGCCAAATGTGACAAATGCTGTTGGTGCCTTGTCCAGATCCCATTTATCACGCTCGGATGCCCACCCTCTAGGCTGCTGAAAGCTCACTGATGTACCTCTCCTGCAGAGAATTGTCTTCCTTTGATGGGTGCTGCCTGGCCCTGGTCATGCACGCAGGAAGCCTGCAGCCCGCGATGGATGCGTGTCAGAGCGCAGCAAAAGTTGGACCTTAAGAGGGCACAACTTGTCATTGAAGTTGCTTTCCAGAGCCTCTATGCTCAAATCACAGCTGGATTTTACCCGAGACCTCTGTCCTTGCTTGGCTCATTCCTCTGCTTTATCCCACTTCCCTCCCTCCCTGGTTTCTGATGGCACCCCCTTAATATGTCACGTGCACCAGAATCCTTGTCACAAGCTCTGCCTTAAGAAAAACCTGTCTGAGATAACAGGAAATGTTGGAGATGGGTGTTAATAAAAGACTGGAAAATAAAACCCCCACATGGCTAGCCATCTGAGGACAGTGAATTGGAAAACATAGTCAGAGAATAAACGATGCAGTGGCACTGAAGGCAGATCCCCTAATCCTCTTGCTGAGTTTATGAAAGAGAACCCTGATTCTTCAATGTGTGCGCGTATGTGCTGCCCTTAGGGATCAGGGCCACAGCTGCTGAGTTCCAAGCCCCATTTGATGCTCATCTGCCTGCAGAGCAGATGCGGGAGGTGGTGGACAGCAGAGTGAGGGTCTGAAGAAGCGTTCTTTTGTCTCAGTATAGGGAAAACTTGGCAGGGAACCTGTCAGGGCTGGGCTCCATTGGCCTCATCTGGAAAGGGAAAGGTGGGGCCAAATAACCTCAGCTTCCCCCAGACCTTGCTTCAGCACTGTCCCTTGAGATGGAATTGCAAATGCCAATAACATCTCTCTCCTTTTTTTTTTCCCTTGCCTGGATGGCTCTGAAGGCTGAGGGCTGCAGAAATAGATAAAATGTGTCCCTGGCTCACTCCCCTCCTTTTAAAGCCACCTTTACAAAGCCCATGGCTCCCTCCTGTTCTCTTTATGCTGAAAAACACTACTCAGGTGGGCAGATGTCGTTTTTAGCCTGTACGTCTGGGTCGAAGGCTCCGAGCCCAGTTTTCCCATTGTTTTGCTGTCTCCTGCTCACAGCGGCCCCCGTCTCACTGGGGAGCAGGTGGGCCAGGAGGAGGCCGGGCTGGTGCCGCGGGTGGCCTTGCAGTTACCCTCCTTCCAGGGAACATGCGTCAAGTCGCTGGCACGCAGACCAATACTAAGAGGGGCTGGCTGGGATTTTTATTTTTGACTTCCCTTTCCAAAAATCTCTGCTTTATTTTGGCATGGGGACAGAATGCAACTATCCCCTTCTGCAAACACTGTAAAACGATCTCCAGACCAAACCTCCCGTGGTGCTTTAATCAGGCAGCTGTAAGGTACCAAGGCCAGTTGGATGCTGAGGGTTTGTGTGCAAGGATGAAGCGCTCCAGGTTATCTGAGACCCTGTGGGCAGTTGTGACTTGTCTTTTTAGTGCTGGTCTTATGGATGGACTGAGGGAGGGAGTAAGAGAGGAAGTCAGGAGAGAGTGGTCAAAAAAGACAGAGAGAGAGAGTAGGGCAAAGAGAGATAAGTGGAAGGAGATGAGAAGAAAGCCACTGAGGGCTGGGGAGAGAGAGATTAAAGAGAGGGAATTAAAAAGAGAACTAGAGATAGAGAGACAAAGAGACACGGAGAAGAAAAAGGAACAGGAGAGGACAAAAGTGAGGGGAAGAAGAGTAAAGAGGGGAGAATCAGAAAGAGATAAAGGTAGAGATGTGGATGAATTAAAAAGAGTGGGGGATTCTTATTCATTGCAAAGAAATTTGGAAAAGGGGGGTGGGTCATGGGCTGAAGCATAGTTGGGCTGAGGCATAGTTGTGTTGAGGAAGGGTAGTTATGAGTGAGGAAAACTGATGAAAAATTCTGAAAAACCATCTTGGCAGGCCCAGGATTGGGAGGAATGGGGATACATTGCATGAGGCCACACCGCTTTAGGTCCAGGACACAGTGGCTCTTCCTGGGACTCTGGTCTTCCCAGCACATCCCCATCTGCCCAGGCATGGGCTGGTATTCCTCAGCTGCCCTTCTCTAAGAGGAGCGTGGCTAAGGATCATGACCTTCTTCCTGACTATACGCTGAGGGGGTTAGGAAAGCAGATGATTCAGGGCGATGGACAGAAGCTTAGGGTGCAGGGTTCTGCCTCTGTCCCCGGCCAGTGTGCAGACTTTGGTAAAGCCTGACCTTTCCGAGCCTCCATTCCTTCATGTGTAAAATGGTGATGGCAGTGGTCCTGATGGAACTGTGTTTCTGTCCAGTGTAGGCGGTCCCTCGTACATGGCTTTCTCCCCCTTCCCCATGACATTTCTTAGTGGACTTCTCTGAGTGACGGGAGCTTTGGGTTTCTTCCTGACACAGCTTGAGCCCCCTGGGCTCCCAGGAGCAAGGTCCCAGGAATAAGAAAAAAGCCCTGGGTTGTAGCCTCTGGCCAGGCGCAGAGAGATCACTCTGGCAGCTGTGAAGACTTGGTTTGGTTTGGCCTTTGCAAGGGGGCAGGGTTATGGCAGTGTTTTATGCCCAGAAGCCAGTGCCAGAGCTCCTCCAGCCCACCTTTGGACCCTGGAAACCTTGCACGCTTAGATGTTTGGGGGGTACTGGGCATGCTAATGAGCTTGGTGGTCAGGATAAAGCTGGGAAGTTGCATCCACCAGGTTCTGCTCAGCCAGGGTGAGAGGGCATGCAGCCCTGCACTCTAATCCACCAGAAGTGAAATAAAGTCAGTGAAACAACTACCTTTCCCAGGCTGCAATTAGAGATGGGTTTTTCTCTCCAACTTGTTTCATTGTCTTTTTGGTTTTCTGGCTTATCATCCCCCAGTTCCAGTTCTGCCCTGACTCTGGCTTCTTGTGCTTATGAGGCTGCCTGCCCCTCAGTGTACGTCAGGCAGAGGCCAGAGACTTGGCGTTGCCAGAGAACACTATGCATGGTCCCATTTAACCTGTTGAAATTGATCAAAGGAATGGCTCCAAAGCCAACACTGTGAGTTGCTTTCCTAATGCCATCATTCACCAGACCCAGGAGCCAGGCTCCACTGCAGACATCTCCTCCTTCTCCTCACCATCCCCCCTGAGGGTGGCAGGAATACAGCACTCTGTGTTTCGGTGCAGATGTGAACAAAGCTCAGAGACATGAAGACCCTGCTCCCAAATGGTGGGGCCAGTCCTCCAGACTCATGGCCCCCAAGCTCCCAGGAGGACCATGGACGGGGGTGCTGGGTGGAAGACTCTCGTAGGTGAGGGAGGGGCAGCCTGAGTCAATGTGGATGGACAGGAAGAAGCTCCCCTTGCCCTCGGCAGGGGTCAGAGTGGTGGCAGAAGGTTCCCTCTGCTGAGGTTAGAAGAGGTAAGGATCCTGACTTGGTCATCACCACCCTGCTAGTGTTGAACATTTAATTGGAAATACACCCCAAAAAGGGGTGGAGGAAAACTTCAGACTGAGATGACTTTAGTCATAGAACTCTAAATATTTAGTTTCAGTTGTTGCATCTTAGTAATTAAGGGTTTGAAAGGAATAGACAGGCTTTCCCTTGGTTTGCAAATGTGCACACCACCATACACATGCACACACACACACACACACACACACATGCATGTGTGCACGTCACTGCCTTCAGATTCAGAGAGAGCCAGCTTGCACTGCTGGGACAGCTGGGGAAGCCTCCTTGCCTCCATTGCCTAATGGCTTTCAGGGCCCTGGCAGGAGGACCCCACCTGGCATCCTAGCATCGCCTCATGAGGAAGGAGTAGGCACCATATCCTGCGGCAAGATGCTTTGTTTCTATGCCTTTTCCCTGCCTGGACTGTTGGGTTCTCTGCTGGAGCTGGAGAGATTAAGGCACGATTGTGTCCCTGTGTTCCCTTGGGCTCCATGATGTCCCCAGGCAATTGGCTCAGGTTGTTCTAGAGCTCTGATCAGTTTGCAGTGCAAGGATCTGTTTCCAAGGCTGCCTTCCCCACTGCACCGTCACCTCCCACTGAGGCTGGGGCCACGCCGGGTTCATTGTTCTCTCTGAGCACAGAATCTGCTGGTGGAGCAGCTGGAGAGAAGGCTCTGAGGACAGAGTTCAGTTCAGTTCAGTTGCTCAGTCGTGTCTGACTCTTTGCGACCCCATGAATCGCAGCACGCCAGGCCTCCCTGTCCATCACCAACTCCCGGAGTTCACCCAAACTCAGGTCCATCAAGTCGGTGATGCCATCCAGCCATCTCATCCTCTGTCATCCCCTTCTCCTCCTGCCCCCAATTCCTCCCAGCATCAGGGTCTTTTCTGATGAGTCAACTCTTTGCATGGGGTGGCCAAAGTATTGGAGTTTCAGCTTCAGCATCAGTCCTTCCAATGAACACCCAGGACTGGTCTCCTTTAGGATGGACTGGTTGGATCTCCTTACAGTCCAAGGGACTCTCAAGAGTCTTCTCCAACACCACAGTTCAAAAGCATCAATTCTTTGGCTCTTAGCCTTCTTCACAGTCTAACTCTCACATCTATACATGACCACTGGAAAAACCATAGCCTTGACTAGATGGACCTTTGTTGGCAAAGTAATATCTCTGCTTTTGAATACCAAGCCCGAGGCCAGGGGCGACGGGCGGGAGGAGCTACCCCACGCCCCTAAGCCCGAGGCCAAGGGTGGTGGTGGGGAGGAGCAACCGCATGACTGAGGCCAGGGGCGGTGGCTGGGAGGACCAACCCCACGTCCAAGGAGCTGTGGCTGCACGGGCTCAGGAGGGCCTAGAGGAGCTATCCCACATTGAAGGTCAGGAAGGGCGGCAGTGAGGAGATACCCCTCGTCCAAGGTAAGGAGCAATGGCTGCGCTTTGCTGGAGCAGCCATGAAGAAATACCCCACGCCTGAGGTAAGAGAAACCCGAGTAAGACTGTAGGTGTTGCAAGAGGGCATCAGAGGGCAAACACACTGAAACCATACTCACAGAAAACTAGTCAATCTAATCACACTAGGACCACAGCCTTGTCTAACTCAATGAAACTAAGCCATGCCCATGGGACAACCCAAGACGGGTGGGTCATGGTGGAGAGATTTGACAGAATGTGGTCCACTGGAGAATGGAATGGCAAACCACTTCAGTATTCTTGCCTTGAGAACCCCATGAACAGTATGAAAAGGCAAAATGATAGGATAGTGAAAGAGAAACTCCCCAGGTCAGTAGGTGCTCAATATGCTACTGGAGATCAATGGAGAAATAACTCCAGAAAGAATGAGGGGATGGAGCCAAAGCAAAAGAATACCCAGCTGTGGATGTGATGGTGATAGAAGCAAGGTCCGATGCTGTAAAGAGCAATATTGCATAGGAATCTGGAATGTCAGGTCCATGAATCAAGGCAAATTGGAAGTGGTCAAACAAGAGATGGCAAGAGTGAATGTCGGCATTCTAGGAATCAGTGAACTGAAATGGACTGGAATGGGTGAATTTAACTCAGATGACCATTATATCTACTACTGTGGGCAGGAATCCCTCAGAAGAAATGGAGTGGCCATCATGGTCAACAAGAGAGTCCAAAATGCAGTATTTGGATGCAATCTCAAAAACGACAGAATGATCTCTCTTCCTTTCCAAGGCAAACCATTCAATATCACAGTAATCCAAGTCTATGCCCCAACCAGTAACGCTGAAGAAGCTGAAGTTGAACGGTTCTATGAAGACCTACAAGACCTTTTAGAACTAACACCCAAAAAAGATGTCCTTTTCATTATAGGGGACTGGAATGCAAAAGTAGGAAGTCAAGAAACACCTGGAGTAACAGGCAAATTTGGCTTTGGAATACGGAATGAAGCAGGGCAAAGACTAATAGAGTTTTGCCAAGAAAATGCACTGGTCATAACAAACACCCTCTTCCAACAACACAAGAGAAGACTCTATACATGGACATCATCAGATAGTCAACACTGAAATCAGATTGATTATATTCTTTGCAGCCAAAGATGGAGAAGCTCTATACGGTCAGCAAAAACAAGACCGGGAGCTGACTGTGGCTCAGACCATGAACTCCTTATTGCCAAATTCAGACTTAAATTGAAGAAAGTAGGGAAAACCACTAGACCATTCAGGTATGACCTAAATCAAATCCCTTATGATTATACAGTGGAAGTGAGAAATAGATTTAAGGGCCTAGATCTGATAGATAGAGTGCCTGATGAACTGTGGAATGAGGTTCATGACATTGTACAAGAGACAGGGATCAAGACCATTCCCATAGAAAAAAATGCAAAAAAAAGCAAAATGGCTGTCTGAAGAGGCCTTACAAATAGCTGTGAAAAGAAGAGAAGCAAAAAGCAAAGGAGAAAAGGAAAGACATAAACATCTGAATGCAGAGTTCCAAAGAATAGCAAGAAGAGATAAGAAAGCCTTCTTCAGCGATCAATGCAAAGAAATAGAGGAAAACAATAGAATGGGAAAGACTAGGGATCTCTTCAAGAAAATCAGAGATACCAAAGGAACATTTCATACAAAGATGGGCTCGATAAAGGACAGAAATGGTATGGACCTAACAGAAGCAGAAGATATTAAGAAGAGATGGCAAGAATACACAGAAGAACTGTACAAAAAACATCTTCATGACCCAGATAATCGTGATGGTGTGATCACTGACCTAGAGCCAGACATCCTGGAATGTGAAGTCAAGTGGGCCTTAGAAAGCATCACTACGAACAAAGCTAGTGGAGGTGATGGAATTCCAGTTGAGCTATTCCAAATCCTGAAAGATGATGCTGTGAAAGTGCTGCACTCAAAATGCCAGCAAATCTGGAAAACTCAGCAGTGGCCACAGGACTGGAAAAGGTCAGTTTTCATTCCAATCCCAAAGAAAGGCAATACCAAAGAATGCTCAAACTACCGCACAATTGCACTCATCTCACACGTTAGTAAAGTAATGCTCAAAATTCTCCAAGCCAGGCTTCAGCAATATGTGAACTGTGAACTTTCTGATGTTCAAGCTGGTTTTAGAAAAGGCAGAGGAGCCAGAGATCAAATTGCCAACATCCGCTGGATCATAGAAAAAGCAAGAGAGTTCCAGAAAAACATCTATTTCTGCTTTATTGACTATGCCAAAGCCTTTGACCGTGTGGATCACAATAAACTGTGGAAAATTCTGAAAGATGTGAGAATACCAGACTACCTGACCTGCCTCTTGAGAAATTTGTATGCAGGTCAGGAAGCAACAGTTAGAACTGGACATGGAACAACAGACTGGTTCCAAATAGGAAAAGGAGTTTGTCAAGGCTGTATATTGTCACCTTGTTTATTTAACTTATATGCAGAGTACATCATGAGAAACGCTGGACTGGCAGAAACACAAACTGGAATCAAGATTGCCGGGAGAAATGTCAATAACCTCAGATATGCAGATGACACCACCCTTATGGCAGAAAGTGAAGAGGAACTCAAAAGCCTCTTGATGAAAGTGAAAGTGGAGAGTGAAAAAGTTGGCTTAAAGCTCAACATTCAGAAAACTAAGATCATGGCATCCAGTCCCACCACTTCATGGGAAATAGATGGGGAAACAGTGGAAACAATGTCAGACTTCATTTTGGGGGGCTCCCAAATCACTGCAGATGGTGATTGCAGCCATGAAATTAAAAGACGCTTACTCCTCAGAAGGAAAGTTATGACCAACCTAGATAGCATATTCAAAAGCAGAGACATTACTTTGCCAACAAAGGTCCGTCTAGTCAAGGCTATGGTTTTTCCAGTGGTCATGTATGGATGTCAGAGTTGGACTGTGAAGAAGGCTGAGCGCCGAAGAATTGATGCTTTTGAACTGTGGTGTTGGAGAAGACTCTTGAGAGTCCCTTGGACTGCAAGGAGATCCAACCAGTCCATTCTGAAGGAGACCAGCCCTGGGATTTCTTTGGAAGGAATGATGCTAAAGCTAAAACTCCAATACTTTGGCCACCTCATGTGAAGAGTTGACTCATTGGAAAAGACTCTGATGCTGGGAGGGATTGGGGGCAAGAGGAGAAGGGGATGACAGAGGATGAGATGGCTGGATGTCATCACTGACTCGATGGACGTGAGTCTGAGTGAACTCCGGGAGTTGGTGATGGACAGGGAGGCCTGGTGTGCTGCGATTCATGGGGTTGCAAAGAGTCGGGTACGACTGAGCGACTGATCTCATCTGATCTAGGCTGGTCATAACTTTCCTTCCAAGGAGTAAGTGTCTTTTAATTTCATGGCTGCAATCACCATCTGCAATGATTTTGGAGCCCCCAAAACTAAAAATCTGACATTGTTTCCACTGTTTCCCCATCTATTTGCCATGAAGTGATGGGACCAGATGCCATGATCTTTGTTTTCTGAATGTTGTGCTTTAGACCAACTTTTTCACTCTCCTCTTTCACTTTCATCAAGAGGCTTTTGAGTTCCTCTTCACTTTCTGCCCTATGGGTGGTATCATCTGCATATCTGAGGTTATTGATATTTCTTCCAGCAATCTTGATTCCAACTTGTGCTTCTTCTAGGCCAACATTTCTCATGATGTACTCTGCATGTAGGTTAAATAAGCAGGGTGACAATATACAGCCTTGACATACTCCTTTTCCTATTTGGAGCCAGTCTGTTAGAAGCTAGCATTGCCCTGCAGCCTTACCACAACTCCAGCTCTGTCCTTCCATCTGCACAAGCAGAAATCCAGACCTGCCTGTGAACCAGAATTTCAGGAAGTCCTAAGAAACGGGAGCTGGGCTAGCAAGTAACATGTTAGTTTTGTAGTAGGACATAGAATAGGCCAGAGCAGGGCCCCTACCCGCTTGAGAACAAATCTGCTTTGGATACCCAAGGCATCCAATCAAGTTTGGTTCTCAAACTTGAAAAAGCATCAGAGAGGGCTTGTTAAAACACAGATGGCTGGGTCCTGCTCCTGCAGTTCTTCTGAATCTGGGGTGGAGCCTGATAAGTGCATTTCCATTATTTTCCCAGAGGATGCTGATATGGTGGTCCAGGGACCCCAACTGTGAAAACCATTGTGCTAGGTCAGTATGAATGGGGGAAGGAAACATGGCCCCTTGTGGTCCCCAGACCCTGGGGATCTGCAGGGCTGTCTGGGTCACTGTCCACTACACTGCTTCCACTCTTCTTTCACTTGTCTCCCCCTTGTAAAAACAACGAAACCAGAAGAAAAAGTCTTCACAACAGCGAAAATGATCCTTAACGATAATAACAACTATGACAAAAAAATAAGGTAGAAAATGCATCCTGACTGTTGTGAAATGTTTTTGCACAATGTCCTTAGTTGGAAATGCCCCCCAGTGTAGGACAACAAGGAACTCTGGCTTGGTCTTGGTGGGCTAGAGTTTGCCAGCAAGATCCTCAGCCCAAGGGCAGGAGGCAGGTCAGGTGATGGCCCTGCTCAGAGGAAAGCATGCCAGAAAGCTGGTGCGAGGATGAGCCGTCCTCCCCACCTGTTCTTGCCTAAGCACAGCTGTCTCCTAAGGCATGGACGCCTCACCATCTGTGCTTTTAACGTGTGAAACACATTTTAAAATATATTATTTAATTAAAAATGATATTTGTCAGCTTACTGCTGTGCCAACTCCCTTCCCAGAGTTGTGTTGTTGCCGGGGCTTCAGTACAAGAGCAGAGTCGACTTTCTAGGGAGCAGAGGTTGGGTGGCAGGGTGGCAGTGCAAGGCAGAGCTGCAAAGCTTTTCAGAGCCAGCAATAAGACCGTTGCATTGCTCTCAGAGATCCGAAACCCTCCAGAGGTCAGGGTACTGTTGTTTCTGGAAGGGATGGGCACCTCTTCACCCTCCGTGAACTTTTCTCCCGTTTGCAGAACAGACCCTGTAAATATTAATCTATCAGTATGTCTACCAAAAAAAAAAAAAAATCCAGTAATATACAAGCTAAACGTCCCTGTGTAGAAGCTGCCTGGGTACCCCGGGTGTCATAGCTGGCATGTACTGTCTTTCTCTTTCAACGTCTAAATGATACCTCTGTTGAGCCGCTTTGCTTTGCTCCATTGTGGAAATTTGGAAGATTTTTCACAGCATGAGTATGACAGACTGTTCCAGCTGTGCTATGAATTCATGCCTGCTCAGCTGGTACCGCTTTCTCGTCGTGAGGAGTCTAGGGGTGTTGTCCTGGGGCTTTTGGCTGTGCTGTCAGCCTTGGAATAAATCGTACCCATGTCTTATGGCAGAAGGGAAAGGGTGAGGAAGGAGGAAAAGAGAGAGAGAAAACCTAAATCTTCACGGATATGTTTTCTGATCAATCTCTAGAAAAATCTTCCGTGTTCACTGTGTGCCCCAAACCTAGGAACAGTAAATGATTTTTTTACACAAGTTTTGCTTTTAGTCTAGCCTATGGGTTGAAGGCAGAAGGACCACCAGATGGGGCTAGAGAGAGGCTTGTTTGGGATGAGGCAGTAGCCAACTTATGGACAGAAAACAGTCCTGAAAGAGCTTACTTTTCATGTCTTAAAATGGAAGTTAAGTCTTAATGAGTCTTTGCAGTTCATGATTCTTCTGTAGAAAGCTCTGTGCTTTTAGCAGTGCCAAGCATTGTCCCTTCAGCCTCAAAACAGCAGCAGGCAACTTCTTTCTCTGCTCTCTTGCTTCCTGCCTCTCCCTGTTCTTCCTGCCTTCCTCCTGCTCTCTCCTCCCGCTTTCTGCTATGACCATTCAAGTGTCTGTGTGGTAAAGCACATTTCAGAGGCTCCGTGGACTCAAGCTAAAGGGCAGAGCGGCTCAGCCTCTCATATCTGATCTTACCGCTCTAGACGGATTAGCATTATTACTTTGGAGAAATTCCTTCAGCAAACTTCTACTGAATATTTGTGTAATACCTTCCAAGGATTACTAATAGCTCTCAGAATATCCTGGCAGTCTCATCTCACTCGTGATCTGTCCTTCTCAGTGAGTTCTTTGGAACTCCTCCCCTGCACTAGAAAGCATATAAGATAGTTTTAGCAGTCATGCTTTTAAAGATAAACATTTTCAAGTTCAGAGTGCAGAGATGATAAATACATAATGCTCTAAGTTTTTGGATTAATTGGTAATTAATTTTTGCAAAGAGCTTTGGAGATAAAAAGTGTTGCCTGCCATCTTGTCAAATTAGTGCTGATTACAAAGATTTTTAAGTTTAACACCGTAAGGATTAGACCTCTTATATTGTGTTTCTGGAACAAAAGGGCACTTCTTTGAAATTTTACATCAATTATCGGATAAATGAGAGAGAGGATCAGTGAACTCGACAAATCAGCCATCAGTCTGATAGCAAACACACACACACATGTGCAGGCCCGATGAGAATTTTGACTGCGTTGGAAACGGCATTCTGTATCACATTATTACCATCCAGACTGGAATGAGGAAAAATCGTGATGACAGAATGGGTTATCGTGGAGTCTGAAGATGCACTTCTTCTTGATTTCAGTTGGAATGAGATGATGGAGTGAATATGCTGATTATAGCCCATAAAGGTCAAAAAATAAACCCAAACAGAAGACATGGGGAGACTGACAAGACCTCAGGAGAGTACCCCGTAAAGGGGTGCTGCTGGGCCCAGACCTGGCTGCCTGGTGGGAACAGCAAAGCCCAGGGAGTCACTGCATGTGGAGTCACTGCTCATCGGGCTGCCCTTTGGTCATTTAATCTGGGAATAGGTCTCCTGAGTCTCAGTGTCCCCTCTGAAAGCTGGGACAGCCATATCTACCTCAGAGTTGTTTTAAGTGGCAAATGAGGTCCATAGTGCTTTGCAGGTGGTGTTTTCCGTAAGTGTTATCCTAGGTACTATGATACCTAGGGACGCCCAGCTGGGGTTCCCCAAATTGTGCTGGTGATCAGGACCCTATAGGGTAAGAGTATTTTGAGCTGCATGGAGCAATAAAGACAGCTGATATTTGCATTCGGCTTTGGGTTTATAATTCACCATCACTCTCGTTCTTTCATGGTGACCCTGCAGCCTCCTTGTGAGGAGGTCAAGGCGAACAACATTTCCCCAAAACCAGAAATGAGAAAGTTGAATGATTTGTCTACTCAGATCTTTTGATTCCAAGCCCAGAACAATTCAGCGGCATCTCTGAAGGTACCAACAGTCACGGCAGGGAGTGAAAAGAAGTGGGTCTTATAATAGTCTGGCATAAAGCAACCACTCCTCAGATAGAGGGAGGGGACCACCACCTCCTCATTCCTGTGGGTCGATGAGTGTGAGCTTGTCCATGCACATGCACACATACACTCACACACACACACACACACACACACACACACACTCTCTCTCTCTCTCTCACACCCCTGAAGATAGCCAGACAGCCAGTTTAAAGCATCTGCCTACAATTCTTTAAAAAAGGAAGATGCCATTTCCAAAGGCTAATCCCACTTTTTTGGAGGAAGAAAAGGAGAAAGTCTGATTTGGAGACTAGCAGGATGAGGGAGAGACCTGCTGGGCTAGCTGGAGAAGTGTGAACGTGGGGTGCTAGTCTCAGTATTAAGGTACTCCAAATTTAATTCTTCTCCACAGCTTTACACGAATGTCTTTCTGATGCGTGCCTTCCTTCTCTTCTTATGAAACAATGCTGGCAAACACGAAGGAGAGGACTTTTATTGTGTTAAAAGGAGCTTTATTTGAGACAAGTTTCCATAACGACAGACTTTTTATATATAGAAGCAACACTACCTGCTTTTTTAAAAAAATTCTTTTGGAATCACAGTCTGAGTAAAATCTGGTAAATTCTTAAGATATTCTAGGGGTCGACAGAAAGGGTTCACAGAAACCTTCAAATCAGTGGGTTCACAGGCAGTTGGGCTGCAAATTGCTTTGCCAGTCCTCTGTGGACCCACTGGCCTGACCCTGGGCTGCAACCTGTACCGAGAAGGCTGGAGAGGATGCTGGCAGCTTCCCCAGCCCTGTCCATTGCGAGTCCATCTCCCATGTCTTCCTTATTCTCTCCTCTTCCCTCTTTCTATTTCCTCACTTCTTTCCCTTCCTCTGACTTCTCAGGTTAATAACATGCTGGGATCTTGGCCATAAATAGATCCCAAGCTTTGCTTCATGACCGAGACACTTGGGTGGGCCAATTAAACTATAGATTCTGGGGGCCTCATCCCATATTCCCTGAATTAGACCAGAGAACCTTCATTTCTAAGCTTCTCCCCAGGTGACTCTGAGCCCACCACCCTGCCCTGACTCCTGCCAGGAGAATAAGGAACAAGGTTAGGTCACACTGAGCATTGTTTATATGTGAATGTGTAGACCCTTGTCATTGCCCCAGGACAGATGCTGAAGCTGAGACTTAGGGAGCTTAAGAAATATGCTTCAGGGTAACTATTCAGTCACTTCTTCATTGAATCACTGAGTGATTTCTTCTTTTGTCATGGTTTTTTGTGTGTGTGAAGGAGGGGGCAGACCCTAAAAAATACGTAGAGGAATAAAGCACAGTGGCTTCTCTCAAAAGTGACTGTAATGAAGAGGGTCACACTGCTCATTGCTGCTAGAACCAGAGTGCAAACCTGGTATTCTGACCCAGGATCTTGTGTTTTTAGAAACCTTTTGTTTTGAAGTAATTACAGACTCACAAGAAGTTGTAGAAATAGTACCGAGTTCCTACATACCCATCACCCAGCTTCTTCGAAAGGTACCATCTTACAAAGCTATCATGCACTATAAAAACCAGGAAATTGACACTGGCATGATACAACTAGGCAAACTCCAAGCCTTACTCAGATTTCACCAGTTTTCAGCATGGACTTTTTAATGACATGCAAGCACAGATGGATCTGTAATCCTCCCTTAGCCTTGATGTTAGTGTGCAACCAAAGTGGCTTCTGTTTCTGAGATGACAGGAGCTGATCAGAACTTGCGGAAGACACAAATCACACTCTGGGTGAGTTTGCCTTTCACAAAATAAAAACGTGTATGATATCCAGTGGACACTATTGTTGCTGTGAACCGTTTCCGGGCTAGCATCTCCCAGCTGCTCTTAGTGTCTGCGGCCCCTGGTGTATAGTTGATCCTTCTCTGGACAGGTGACCCTCAGCCAAGCAAGAGCAGCCTGGCAGGGGTAAGATATCCCAGCCCCTCCTCCTGCAGCCGATAATGGACTGCCATGGGGGCAAAGAAGCCAATTCTTAGGATTATGGCGGGACCAGTTCTATGACACAAGTCACACTCCGGAGCTCCTAGAGGGTTGGGCTGAAGCACTTTCCTGCTTAGCTACTTCCTGTGTCCCATCCTGAGCCCCCCACCCCCTTTCTCCTGAGGACACCCTCTCTGTAGACCATGTACCTCTGAACCTCCATGTCAGACTCTGCTTCTAGGGAACTTGAGCAAAGCCACATTCTTGTTTTGTTTTGTTTTCTCCCTTTTTAATTTTGGAGAAGGGCCATTCTAGACTCACAATAGATTTCCTTGTTATGCTTTGGAGTGCCCCCATGCCCCCACAGACATGCCTAGATGCCCAGACACACACATACAGACTCGTACAGCCTTATCGCCACCCAGCTATCCTTCATAAACACCATAACCAGGGCTGCATGGCAGAGGGTGACGGGGCAATCCTGAGCAGCCATTTTGGACTCTGCATTGTGTGTATAAACAAGTTGAAGCCCAAGTCAAAGATCGTGCATTTCATGTCAAATTGCATTTCATTAGTTTCTGGACATTGCTTTGAGATAATCAATACAACGTGATCAGAGTGCAGTTTTATATTCAGCATAATGTCTTAGCTGGAAATTCAAACTACTGTCTTCTGCTTCCCTGTTTACACAAAGGTAACTTTAAATTAGACTGATTGGACTGAACTGATCATTTGTTTTCCCTTCAGTAGAGAGTTACATCAATAAGGTTGCTTCTTAGCCCACCTGGGTGCTCGTGGCCAGCAGATAACCATGGGGAAGTGTTGCAGTGTTCTAAGAGGTACCACTCAGATGATAAAGAATCTGCCTGCATTGCAGGAGACCTGAGTTAGATCCCTGGGTTGGGAAATTCCCCTGGAGAACAGTATGGCAACCCACTCCAGTATTCTTGCCTGGAGAATTGCATGGAAAGAGGAGCCTGGCGAGCTACATACAGTCCATGGGGTCACAAAGAGCCTGTTGCAAAATAAGCCAAAATCAAAAGACTGGACACATTTTGTTTTCTGTGTTTTAATCCAGATTTGGGGGCATTGAGAGTGATGAACGCACCTGTAAAATTCCAGCCACATCAGAGCATTCTTAGATTACATCTTCTTGGTCAGATTTCACAAGGAAAGAGAATTCTAAGAGACTCAGGGTCCCTCCAAGAAGTCATAAAGGCTTTGGGTGGTGGTGGTGGGGGTGGTCTGGGATAAAGTTAAGGAGGCAGGATGCACAAATTCAGGGATGAGGCCCTGGAAACTGACACCTACCTCTCTCGAGTACTTTTTAGCTTTCAAAGCACCTTCACTTAAATAATTTTATCCTTGTTTTCTGGGACAGGCAAGGGAGGTTATATTAGTTCCATATTATTGGAAAATAACCCAGAGATTTCAAAAGGAACATGCCCAGTATTTCCAGCTAGCAAGTCATGGAAGACCCCAAGACTCCTGAATCTTAGTTTCTGAGCTTGCTGAAAAAAGTGAAAATGAAAGTGTTTATCTCTAAGTTGTGTCCAACTCTTTGGGACCCCATGGAGTGTAGTATTGCAACCAAGATACAGAACAGGTTCTGGTATTTCTCCACAAAATATCCCCAAAGGGTTCAACATTTCTTTTGTGGGATGTTTCCAGTGGAAGAATCAGTCTGTTTCAAATCATCCTTCGGTCTGCTGTGACCATGCAGCCACGAAGGGCTTGGTGGGCATGCAAGGAAGAGGGTCGGGGAGCATGTGGTGATGAGGCCAAGGCTTCGAGGTTTGGAGACTACCTCCTCTGAGTTCAGTTTTCACTTTTTCTTGCTTCCGGAAATATACTCTTATTTCTCTCCTTCCCACTTGATATCAGATATTCACACCCTCCCTGAAGACTGCCTCCTTATGGGGTGCAAATAGCATCGAAATATAACAGTTCAGGTTTTGTATGTTATAAAAATATAGCACTTATTGACGTGAAGTTCATTACATTGGAGTACACCAGAGGAAACAAAAAGATTAAACTTCTACCCAAGATGCTCCATTTCTCCAAATTCATGTCAATGACCATAAAACTTGTTCAGGAGACACGGTCTAAGCAGTGTAATAGCCCAAGGAACAGTTCAGGGTCAGAGTTTTCTGGAAGTTATCAGTGACTTTTCTGAGCCCGCCTGGCGGTCTCCAGGGAGCCCTGGTTGTATTTTATTGGCGCAGTTGACTCTGGAAATGCATGGACTGTTCTACTGGGTTTGGCCTGAGCATTTTGAACTTTTCCGCTTATGGAATGGTTAAGCTACAGTCATGAATGTTTAAATGCATTAGAATTTCATCTCTTGATAATAATAATAATAATAATAAAACAGCAGGAACAAGTACTGTATTCCTTGTTGAGTGCTGATACAGTGAAGGGCACCTCTGTCCACTGGTTCTACCAGCCTCCAGAGATCACCTTGAACCTTTATTCTTAATTCCTGTGCCTAATCCTTCACCAAGTGCTGTTGATTCCACTTCCATATTTCTTCTTCTTCTTTTTAAAAAATCTCCTGGAGTATAGTTACTTTCAGGCTTCCCTAGTGGCTGAGATGGTAAAGAATCTGCCTGCAATGCAGGAGACCTGGGTTCGTTCCCTGGGTTTGGAAGATCCCCTAGAGGAGGGCATGGAAACCCACTCCAGTTGTTCTTGGCTCGAGAATCCCCATGGACAGAGGAGCCTGGTGGGCTGCAGTCCATGGGGTTGCAAAGAGTCGGACATGACTGAGCGACTAAGCACAGCACATAATTGCTTTACAATATTGTCTCAGTTTCTGCTATACAGCAAAGTGAATCAGTTATACGTATATATATATATCCCCTCTTGTTTGGGGTTTCCTTTCCATTTAGGTCACCACAGAGCATTGAGTAGAGTTCCCTGTGCTGTACAGTAGGTTCTCATTAGTTACCTATTACATCTCACTTCCGTACTCTTTTAAAAAATTTATGTAAAGTTTAAAAATAAAATAAAATTAAAAAAAAACCTGCAAAAAGAAATAATAATAATTATGTGGCTGCGCCGGGTCTTCGTTGCTGTGCCCTGGCTTTCTGTAGTGCAGTGAGCACAACCGCTCTCAAGTGTGGCGCCTGGACTTCTTATCGTAGTGGCTTATTTTGTTGAGGAGCATGGGCTCTAGATTGCAGGCTCAGTAGCTGTGATGCATGGGTTTAGCTGCCTCACAGCATGTGAACTCTTTACTGACCAGGGATGGAACCCATCCCCTGCATTGGCAGGCGGACTCTCAACCACTGGATCACCAGGGAAGTCCCTTCCATACTTCTTAATAAATCTTTCCACTCCTCCATTGTCACTCCATTGTTCCACTCCACCTGAACCTAAGGACCTGTCTTATCACACCTGCATTATCACAAACATGTCTTTTTGAAGCCATTCTTGCCTCCCTCCAACCCATTCTCCTGTAAACATGCACATCTGGTTTCAGATTTCAGATGGCAAACTTATATATCCAGCTTTCCTTTCTCCCAAAACTCCTCTGGAAGGACAAAGGGAAACTTCAAAGAACAACAGTTCAAATACAGCAGTGCTGGAAGGTTAAGGACAAAAGCCAACAGCCACAGAGAAAGTTAAACGAAATCCTGTATGAGAAGAGACAGGTGTGATCAGTTTGATAAAGACAACAGATCTGGAAGAACTGCAACGTGAAGCACCCAGCATGAGAGCAACCTTCTTCAAGGGGCAGCAGAGGAAGCTTCCAAGGTTGAGGGTGATGAGTGATGGCTATGGGATGGGGTGATCGCCAGGATTAGCAATCAAAAAAAAAAAAAAAAACAAAATTTTTTAACAGCTGAGTCTCTGGGAAGTGTCCTCTTTCGTCCTCTTCCCCTCATACACAGAGCATATGGCCATGGCACAAAACCCAAGAGCTAATCTTGAAAGAAAGTGTGTGATCTTTCTAGGAAGGTATCTTCCTGTGGTTTGGGGATCTGGAGAAAAGCTGGGCTGATCAGAAATGAGCTCATCAGAAATCCGCATTAGAAAGAGAGAAATAAAGGCATCAAGAACAAAGCAGCTCCACCCAAGAGGTCATTCTGATGTGAAACCCACACGCCCTCTGTACATGGCAGTTGTGAGATACTGCCTGCAGATAGCTCCCCAGCTCTGTCCCCACAGCAGAATCAGCAGGTCACCAGCCCTGGCTTCCTCATGAAGCCTGCCTCCCACTGTTCCACTTATGGAAAAGCTTGTTAGGGAAACAAATCTACCCCACTGCAGAGGAAACATTACCCTTTACTCGTGAACATGAATTCTCAACCAGAAGCCGGATATTTAAGGAAAACCAGTAGCACAAAGGGAAGGACTAAGATTTAAAAAAAAAATAAACAACAACACAAATGAAATAGAGCAATCCTGTGTGGAAGAGACAGAAATAATTGAGAAACAAAAAAAATAACTCAAAAGTTCTGAACTGTCTTTAAAAAGAGAGGCAAGTGGATACTCTCCATTTTCTCCTCTTTAATAAACAAAGAACAAGCTATTCCATATAAAAAAGAGCAAATAGCAAGAAAGGAATTCCTGGAAACTAAAAATATGTTCAATTGAAATGGAAAAAAAAAAGAGCTCAAAGGACTGACTAAATAAGACAAAGCAAAGCCGGGGTTAAAGACCAAAGCTAGGATATAAGTCAAAGAAATCTCCTGCAACAGGAAACAAAAGTCGAAGAGGTTATCCTGTCAACAGTAGAATGGCCAGAAATCAGAGTCTCTTCCTGCGCGGAAGAGGATGAGAACAGTGCAGTGCTGCACACAATGTGGATGACCATCAGGAACACTGGGTAAAAGAACCAGCCCCAGAGAGCTTGTGCTGTATTATCCTGTGCGTGTAACGAGTTCAAAGACAGGCACAAATACTGCCAGGCACTCAAAGGAGAGTGGTGGCCCCTGGGGAGGTGGTAACAGGAGGCCACATGAGGTGGCTTCTGGACACTGGTAACATTCTTTTTCTTGATTTGAGTGCTGGCTACATAGGTTGTTCAGGCTGTGCAAATTCATCAGTTCATACATTTGGGTGCATTTTTCTCTATGTATACTATACTTTGATAAACATCAAAAAAGAGCCAAACAAGTATAAAACATCATGCATTCGAGTTTATCAGTGTATCCTTGATGGTTCTGGGTCTGGTATTTAATATCATGTTCAGAAAACTCTCCCCTGGTCTGAGATTACAACTTTGTTTTCCCTGACGCTCTCTTCCAGTACATTTATGGTTTAATTTTGTTTTGGTTATTGTTTAAATGGCATGACCATCTAGATTTCTTTCTGTAGACCATCATTAAAAAAAAGACGACTCCATGCGTCACTAACAAATGTGTCACAATGCATTTAATGAGTCCTCTGTTGTTAGGAAATAGGTTGTATTCAGTTTTCACTATTTACAAAATAATAAAATATAGACAACTGGGTAATAGGGAGTTAAATATTCATCCATTAAAAGTTCCAGCAAGGGGATGTGATAACAGAGGGAACAAAACCAATGGAAAACAGGTTTCTCAGAGGTAAGGAAAGGAAGGTCTTTAGAGTGTCATGACCTAATCCACGCTGAGCAGGATGCTGAGAAAAAAGTTCACACTTAGATGCAACGAAATTAAAGTGCAAAACTCCAAGGATAAAAAGAATATTCTGAAAGTTTCTGTAAATAAGAAGCAGGTTACCTGAGATGCAATCAGCTTGACATCAGATTTCTCACCGTCAAGAGTAAAGATACATTATTTAAAAGAAAATGACATGTTTCAAATTCTGAATATGCCCCCAGCCAAACTTTCAATTAAAGGTTATTTCTGAGAAATCAAGCATTTAAAGTATTTACCACCCAGGTAGCCAATTTGAACATAATTACTTGACTTAAAGAGTTTTTCTGAAACATTCAAAGGAATATAAGAGAATGACTGTGTCCTGGTTCTCCACAACCTCTGTTTGGACCCCAGACTCATTTGCTTCAGTGTTCACAGAACCTCCATGCCCCCTCTTCAGGACACACAGAGTCTTCTGGGTCTCCTGCTCACCACACACTTAACCGTAAAGAATCAAAGCTGCCATCTCAGGTCAATTTATTTAGATAACTCCCTCCACCCTCCAGGCCATTTTGGACCTTGTGACTGGCCGAATGGAGGGCTTTTCCAAAAGCACTGCAGGCTCCCTCAGACTGTGGTCTGGGAAGTGGTTTGCTGGCCCCCGGGGGTCTCATGAATCCTCTTGCTAGCTGGAAGGTTACCACTGTGTGCAAACTCTCTGGGATCTCAGCCTGGAGGGAGGCTAGGACACATGTTTGCTTCTCCATCTCTTTCTCTTCTCCATGCTCAGTACAAAGCCAGAAAGACTGGGCTTTCCCATGTGGCAGGGGTCTTTTATATCCTGAATGCTCTCTTTCCCTTTAGCTTGTAGCTCAACTCCCAACCCTTGAGAGCCCAAGAAATATAGAAAATTCCCTCCTCTCAATGTGGCAGTTTCCTTGATAGGAACTTGAAGTCCTTTTCAAATCATTGACAACTATGAACTCTCTTCTTCCCTACCTGGGTGATAAGTATTCAACTTCATCTATTCTAAGGACAACCAGCACTTCTTGATTCCTCCCAGTGTAAACCTTGTCTGCCAGATCTTGCACAGGACATAGGAGTTATCATAATTATTTGCGTTTATCTGGTTATCACATGGCTCCCTCCAGATCATTCACTCTATGAGAGAAATGCCTCTAAACCAGCGGTCCTCAGCCTTCTTGGCATGAGGGACTGGTTTCATGGGCTTCTCTGGTGGCTCAGATGGTAAAGAATCTGCCTGCAATGCAGGAGTCCCAGGTTCAATCCCTGGGTCAGGAAGATCCCCTGGAGAAGGGAATGGCAACCCACTCCGGTATTCTTGCCCGGAGAATTCCGTGGACAGGGGAGCCTGCAGGCTACAGTCCATGGGGTTGCAAAGAATTGGACATGACTGAACAATTGAATACTTTTTAAACACTGGTTTCATGGAAGGTAATTTTTCCTGGGGTAAGGGGATTGTTTTGGGATGATTCGAGCACATCACATTTATTGTGCCCTTTATTACTTTATTTCTCTTGTTATTACATCAACTCCACCTCTGGTCATCAGGCATTGGATCCCGGAGGTTGGTGACCCCTGCTCTAAACAAGTCTATGAAGTTACTCTGATTTGGCCAGTTAAGGTGGATTTGTTTACACTCTCAGATCTGCTTCTTAATCACAAATATCTTTAGAGTGAGTTTAAATGACTTCTTCTGGGTTAAAACCAATGGCCAGAGCTGATCCTTGAGGAGGACCCAAGGATAGAAGGAGGTGAATCTCCTGATCATGAGTATCCAGGACACAAGACTCTGAGACAGTGCTTCTCTCTCCATCTTCATCCCAGCCTGCCAGTGCCCTGTTTTGGAGGCAGACAACTGGGCTGTCCTGTGGAAACTGCTTCTGGAGTGCTTTGGAGTGTCCTTTCTGGTTCAAGGTGCCCTTAATGTTAGTGTTTTTGTGGATATTAATGAGGGGACAGTCAGATCCATGCACATAAGCTGGCCCAACTCTCAGGCTCTAGATTCAGGACATGAGAAGAACCACCGCTGTAGAGCATCTTCCAAAGACGAGGCGAGCTGACTCGGGCTGGAAGTTCTCAGCGCAGTTGTGCTGGGAATTGGAGCCCTTGCTCTTTCTTCTTTCCTCTTTCTCTCCTTTCCTGCCTCTTAAGGATGTCTGAACAATGCTGTTGGCAGGAATACCTGGCCCTTTCCCAGGTTCTGTCTTAGATTATGGTATGTCATTTGCTTGCCTTTTAACACACACACTGCACCATTTTTCATTGCTCCCTTAGTTTTGAAATACGTATTTCCAGCATTTCCCTTGGGAGCCAGGAGGCTTGGTCTTAGACTTGCTGTCTGACTGTGGGAAAATTAACTGCCCCTGCTGGGCCTCTGGTTTATCCTATGCAACAGGGCTGAGAAGGACCAGATAATGCCAGCACTTCTGTCAGTGATGGCATTCTAGGGCACTTGGCTTTGAAGCCGAGGCAGGACTGACATATGATGGCATCTGCATGTGATTGGTGCCTGTCAGCATTCCACTCGGAGAGGTTTCATGGGTACGTGGACTCCTGCTCGGAACACAACTGCCTAGAAGGAGCAGAGACAAGTGTGCTGGCAGAAGTGACTACCTATTAACACAGCCAGTTGTTGATTAATGAAGGGGAGAGAGCACAGAAAACTGAAATCCACAGATGATTGTCAAACCTTATCTTCAGCAATAATTTTATCCTCTTCTCTGATTTCATTGAAAACAATTTTTTTTTGCTTCCTCTTAGACCAAAGCTGCTAACAAGAAAAAAAATGAACGGATTTAAATTTCATCTTCTTTCATTTTCTCCGTGCAAGCTGAGGTAGAGTGCTAATGAGCAGTGGAAAGACCACAAGGGTCCATCAAAGGGTGGGAAGAGAGAGTGAAGAGGCCAGAGCCCCTGCCCACAGGGTGGGAGTTTAGCGAGTGAAGGTCAGCATTAGGGTGTTCATCACAGGGTAGGTTTGCCCTCGTACATGCCGCAACCCTTGTCACAGTTGGTGGTGATGCTCTGCTCCATGCAGCCACTCAGGAACCCAGGATTCTTCCATCCCTTGATGCATCAGAGACCTCTACCAAGTTCTCTGCATCTGGCTTGAAGACAGAGGAAGAGAGAGCATGGAAGATTGTGAAGGAGGTCTTATGAGTGGGGCCTGACCACAGAGAACTCAATCATATGACCCTATCTAACTCCGGGGGAAGCTGGGAAATGTAGTCTGGCTGCGTTTCCAAGAAGTAAAGGAACAGAATGAGTGAACATGTTGCAATGTCTTTGCCATCAGGTCTTGGTCTATGCTGGCTGGTTGTTGCTCTTATAGCTCTGAAGTGGGGAGACACTTTTCTCATCAGTACCTGAGCTCATTCATGGTCTTACTCAGGGCTTTTGTGTCATCCCTTCTTTATTGGAATGCAGTCAATCCCCAGCACCCAGATCACAGCTTCTCCTGGTCAGGAAAACTCTCTCTGATGGTACCCGACTCTCTCTGAAGAAAGGAAGAGGAGAGTATTTCCTTGTATTCTCATGATTAGGGACCAGGCTCTAAGCCCTTTGGAGCTGATTGGAATCTTTGCTATGTTATTCACCTTTCTGGACCTGAGTTGTTCCAACTGTAAAACAATAATTAAAAACTTTTGTCTCATAAGATTTTTGTGATGTTGAGAGTAGTATTTGGCATATTTGCAGGTTTAATATATTAATCTAAAACACTCAGTGGATTCAGAAGGGGAAGAAAATGTTCAGACTTTGCTTCTAACCCCAATATCTCTAGGGAAGTTGTTACTTTAAAAAAAGAATGAAGTTCTTTTGTGCTGTCTCTTTCTTGCTCATTAACCAACAAAGAATCTAGTTATGGCTTCTTGTCATCAAGAGTGCAGGGTAATGGTAAAGAATATTCATTTCTTCCAATCTGTAACAAAAATTAGGTGTGGTAGGGGGTTGTCCAAGTGTCTGATCTGTCATCCTTAGACCATCAAAGGACCATGGGATGACTGTGGATCTGTACTGGGGAAAAGTAGAGTTGATGGAAGTAATTAGGATTGATTTTGAAGTTTTGGAGCTTAAAAGACCTTGTGAACATCTTTTCTTCTGTCTGCCATGGAAATAAAATTTTTTAAAAATCTTAATTCTTCCAGTCCAAAGTGCCTGTTTCTGTTTGTACTTCCCTAGGAGTTCAGGGACCTTGATGATAATCCTAATTACCATAATAGTGCAACTGATTTAATGGCATTAAACACATGCCTGTACTTAGTAGTTACTACATGCTGGGCATATTCAAACTTGTTTGTTCCTTTTGTCTTGGCAGGCATAGGATTTGAATCCAGGACCAGTTGGCTGCAGAATCAAGTCTTTTCTACAATATGGTGTTGTCTTTTAGATTATGTAGATGTTGGTGTTATAATCTGATCAAGTTCATAATTTGATCCATCTTGATCAACTTGATCAAGTTTATGAACTTGAAGAACTCGATGACACATTGGTGCCTTTATTACATTGCACAGAAATTATACTGCTTGGTAATGGTGGTGGGGGGACTGTCTCCAACATTTTTGTTAGGAATTTGGAGTATCTCAGTTTTAGTCTAATAGATAAAGTAGGCTGTATAGGTCCAACTCCAAAAGAGCTCCCAGTTTCATGGGTCTAAGTGGAGCTGGGTGTCCAAAGTTGTGTGTCCAGGGACAAGGTTCTCAAGGGAGTTCACAAAGGAAATTCAAAGTTCCAGCGAAGGTCTATGTGGGATAGGGAGGATGACCTGGGAGAGCCAAGGGGTAGAATAGGGTCTGGACCTGTCAGATGGGTCCTAGCGTCTTCTTGGGAGTTATTTGGTGTCCAGGGCATGTAGAGGGGTCTCAGAAAGACCTTGGGCTCATCACCCTGATGAGAAAACCTTCATCCATTTGCATGTTCTGGGAAGGGGGTAACCCTGATAGATAAGATGTGTCAGTGGTAGCCGTGGGCTCTGAGACAGAGATTGGCTGATGCTGGGGCAGCCCTCCCTCCTTCCCTAAGTGAGGGAGTGAGGACCCCCTCACAGATTTTGTTTTACAGATTCCCAGGAAGTGGGAGAAGAACAAAGGCTGACTCTGGTTTGACATTTCTGCTGCTCTCTTCTTTCCTTCCACCCTAGTCAGGAATTCAGAAGTATAGGAAATTACTTGGTTAACCAAATGGAGAATTTAATGAACCCACGAATACTAAAAGAAAAATATGCAGTATCTTTATCTGTTTAATTAATTATCCTATGTCTGTGAAGTGTTCTGAGTATGTGATGTGCCATGGATCTCTTGTGTTATTAATTATCATCATGCACGGGAAACATAACTGGATTTCTTGACCTCCGTGCCCTTAACAGCCCCTGTTTAATGGTGCATTAATTGTAGCTTTACTTTTTGATCAGCTTTGATTCTCTTTAGGTGGTGAAATACTTTTTCATGCCTTTTGAGAATTTTTCCTTAGAAGATCAAGTTTCAAAAGTATGTGTGCAAACGTGAGTATCAGTGAGGAGCCACTGAAAGTGTCTGAGGTGGGAGGAGCTTCAGGGAGGAGCTGGTGAAAGCACAGGAAGCAGATCTCCTAGTGTCAGATGAAATTTGAAGGAGGAGAGACTGGGAGCAGGAAGAATCCTGCTCAGTCATGAAGCAATGGAAATTTAGGAATTTGGGATTGCATGGTGGAGAGAAAACACAGTGTCCTAATGGGCCCTCTGGTATGCTGAGGAAAGACCATAGGTAGCTTAATCAGTTCAGTTCAGTTCAGTCACTCAGTCATGTCCGACTCTTTGTGACCCCATGAACTGCAGCACGCCAGGCCTCCCTGTTCATCACCAACTGTCAGAGGTCACTCAAACTCATGTCCATCGAGTCGGTGATGCCATCCAGCCATCTCATCCTCTGTAGTCTATTTTCCTCCTGCTCCCAATCCCTCCCAGCATCAGAGTCTTTTCCAATGAGTCAACTCTTCGCATGAGGTGGCCAAAGTACTGGAGTTTCAGCTTTAGCATCATTCCTTCCAAAGAAATCCCAGGGCTGATCTCCTTTAGAATGGACTGGTTGGATCTCTTTCCAGTCCAAGGGACTCTCAGGAGTCTTCTCCAACACCAGAGTTCAAAAGCATCAATTCTTCGGCGCTCAGCTTTCTTCACAGTCCAACTCTCACATCCATACATTACCACTGGAAACACCATAGCCTTGACTACACGGACCTTTGTTGTCTGGATCATTGAAAAAGCAATAGAGTTCCAGAAAAACATCTACTTCTGCTTTATTGACTATGCCAAAGACTTTGACTGTGTGGATCACAATAAACTGTGGAAAATTCTGAAAGAGATGGGAATACCAGACCACCTGACCTGCCTCTTGAGAAACCTATATGCAGGTCAGGAAGCAACAGTTAGAACTGGACATGAAACAACAGACTGGTTCCAAATAGGAAAAGGAGTACATCAAGGCTGTATATTGTCACCCTGCTTATTTAACTTATATGCAGAGTACATCATGAGAAACGCTGGGCTGGAAGAAGCACAAGCTGGAATCAAGACTGCCGGGAGAAATATCAATAACCTCAGATATGCAGATGACACCACCCTTATGGAAGAAAGTGAAGAGGAACTAAAAAGCCTCTTGATGAAAGTGAAAGTGGAGAGTGAAAAAGTTGGCTTAAAGCTCAGCATTCAGAAAACAAAGATCATGGCATCTGGTCCCATCACTTCATGGAAAATAGATGGGGAAACAGTGGAAACAGTGTCAGACTTTATTTTTCTGGGCTCCAAAATCACTGCAGATGATGACTGCAGCCATGAAATTAAAAGATGCTTACTCCTTGCAAGGAAAGTTATGACCAACCTAGATAGCATATTGAAAAGCAGAGAGATTACTTTGCCAACACAATTAGCTTAATACCTTGTGTTAAAAATGAGAAGGAATTTGGGAGCTGGAGGTAGTCTTGAGATGGATAGATGCGAGCCAGATTTGGAAGGAGGGTGCCACGATGAGAGTCCTGTGGACTTGAGGATGGAATCCTCTGTGGTGAGTGAGTGAGTGGCTGTGTGCCCCACAGCAGGCATGGCCCAGGTCCTGAGTAAGCACGGGCTGGGTAGCAATAAGGTTTGTCTTTTCATCTGTACTTGGATGCAGGGTAATACTCACCTGTCTTCAGTGTGGTGGGAATGGTGTTCTAGAGAAGTCAGAGAGTGCCACCCCGGGCTTAGCAGTGAGAAGAGGGAAGGGGAGATTGCGAGAGGGCCATGCGAGTTAGGTGGAGAGTGGTCCTCCAGCACGGACTCCAGTGACTACAAGAACAAAAAGCCACAGAGGGATTCAGTAAATTCTTGAGCTGGGCCTGGATTTCCGAGAGCATGTGAGATGGGGTTAAGTCAATTTGATTTGGTTTCTCAAAACCAGTGTGACCTCAGCTAATATCATGATACCAAAAGGAAAGACAAATCCTAGCTACTCTGCAAATTGAGGATTATATGCTGAACCTTATGAAGACCAAAGTCCATTGCCTTCCTCTCTCCAGCTTTGACCTTGTATTTGTTGTTTAGTTACTTAGTTATGTCTAACTCTTTTTCACCAGGCTCCTCTGTCCATGGGTTTTCTGAGGCAAGAATACTGGAGTGGGCTGCCATTTCCTCCTCCAGGGGATCTTCCCGACCCAGGGATCAAACTTGTCTCTCCTTCACCTCCTTGCATTGGCAGGCAGATTCTTTACTACTAAGCCACCAGGGAAGCCCCTGTGTATCCATTCATTGTTTTACTACTTTTCTCAAATAGTCGCCTGTATCTCAGTGGGACAAACTATGTTTTTAGAGCTTTCAAAAAATCCTTTTTTTCTGGAGCCTCTCTGTTCTGGATCACTTTGGGCTTTTAATGAGATAAGGTCTAGATAACTGTTCTGGATCATTCTGGACTTTTAATGCAGAGAAACCCAGAGACACTTGTCTCAGAGCCAGTCTTGGTTTTTAATGAGGCGAGGCCTATGGAAATGCAAATATGTGGATGAAGTCTTCCAAATTGCTACCTTCTTTCCCCAACTCCTCTCCTTTGTTGTTTTTCATATTACTTCTTTTTTTCCCTGAGTATGTGTGCGCTAATAGGCATTATCAGTGGACAGGTGGAGATCTGAGTATCTATTTGTGATTCTATGCCTGGACTGCCTTCGTCACTAAATAGCTATATGAGCCCTGGCAAGTTACCCAGTCTTTCCTTCTCTGCCTGCGTCTGGCCTTCTATAATCCACTGTTTCCTTTTCATGAGATTGCCCTGTTTAGTTGTCTCTATTGATAAAATGCTCAGGCCAACTAATCATTTCATCTGCCAAAGCAAAAAAGCAAAAATACCAAAGGTTCCATAGCCAAGATATGCAAACAACCTAAATGCCCATCAGTGGATACATGGATAAGGAAAATGTGTGTGAATATATATAGAGAGAGATATATAAGACAAATGATTTGTCTTTCCTTTTGAGATCATGATATCACATTGGTTTGGAAAATCAAATAAAATTGACTTGATCCCATCTCACATCCTATATATAAGGGAATACTACTCAGCCATAAAAAGATGAAATCTTGTCATTTGAGACAAAATGGATGGACCTGAAGATACTATGCGAAGTGTACTGGGTCTAATTGGGGAAGACAAATGCTATATGGTTTCACTTATGTGTGAAACAGAACAAACAGACAAAATTAATGACCAAACAAACACATAAATAAAAAGAAGAGAATAGTGGTCAAAGAATTGATGCTTTTGAACTGTGGTGTTGGAGAAGACTCTTGAGAGTCTCTTGGACTGCAAGGAGACCCAACCAGTCCATTCTAAAGGAGATCAGCCCTGGGTGTTCATTGGAAGGTCTGATGCTAAAGCTGAAACTCCAGTACTTTGGCCACCTCATGCAAAGAACTGACTCATTGGAAAAGACTCTGATGCTGGGAGGGATTGGGGGCAGGAGGAAAAGGGGACGACAGAGGATGAGATGGCTGGATGGCATCACCGACTCGATAGATGTGAGTCTGAGTGAACTCTGGGAGTTGGTGATGGACAGGGAGGCCTGGCGTGCTGCGATTCATGGGGTTGCAAAGAGTCTGACACGACTGAGGGACTGAACTGAACTGAACTGAATGGGAAAGGAGGCAAAGGGAAGAGCAAAATGAGTAAAGAGAACCAGCCTTATGGTGATAAGTGGAAACTGATGTCTCGGTGGTGAGCATGCTGTGGTGTATGCGTATGTGAAACTTACAAAATATCATAAGCCAATGCTACCTCAATTAAAAGAAGTAAAGTGTTGTCTTCTACAAATACTGATATAAGATACTCCATGATGGCTAACTTGAATCACTTGGGTTTGAGAACGCCTTCCTGGCTTGGCCTCTGATACTCACCTGTGAAATGTTTGAGTATTGGAATTGCAGATGTGGTGGGAGACATTTCTTTCCCTGTGAAAGTTACCACACCCAGGCCAGGATGCAGGTCATGTCAGGAATCCTGGGCAAGTTCTCAGTATGTCTCTAAGATACATTTCATTCCTTGTGTTTCTCTGTGTTGCTGTTCTGAAATGCAAACAGGTTGAAGACGGGAGCTGTCTTTAATGGAAACTGAACAGTGCCTAACCCCTGTGGATATCCACTGAGTGTTGAATAACAGCAGTGATCATGTAATAAGGACACTGGCTCACTCAGGAGAGAATACCAAATAGCCTGGAATTTTCCTGTTGCTGGCAGCACGGCCCAGGAGCATCCTGAGGTGAATTTAAAAACCTCAGCGATTCAAATCACATTTCCCATAAGAAATCCATCTTCTAGCTTGGAGTAATTGTTCAGCTCATTGCTGGTTTACTGCGTGATTTGTTAGTCCTTGTTTGAATCCTCCAGGTCTGGAAGAAAGATATTGTGCTTTAATGACAAATAATCTCAAAAAGAGGAAAAAACATCCAACCAGCTCCCTGGCCAGTACCTTTCTCTTTTTACCTCATCCAGTATTTTTTTTCCAACTGCCTCAGTTGTTCTGAAGTAAATTATTACCGTATGAGCTCCATTTAAAGAGCTGCTATAGAAAACAAGCTGCCACAAGCTATTAAGAAAATAACCCTATTTCAGTTTTGAGTGAAAGGGAAAAGAAATTAGCTCCACTCAAGATACATTTTTTCCCCGCATGGAACCAGAGTCTTTCTCTATAGCATCAAAGAAAAGAAACTGTGTCCTTTTTATATCCCCCTGCTTTCTTCAATTCTACCCCTAGTCTTATTCCAGAGGATCCTGAAGAAAGCTGTCAGAAGTCTTGGTTAAAAGCTTTCTGATGGGGACACTAATGATTGGTTTGGAAAGACCCAGGGTGAGTGGGCACGAATGCAGCTCCCCCCGCAGATGCGCAGTCTGTGCCCAGCACAGACGTCTTCCCCAGCACGGGTGCTTCAGCGTCACTGGGGCACTGCTGGGCTTGAGATTCACGCACTTACTCATTATTGACCCACAAGTGCCACACGTCTTGCCAGACGACCAAGATATAGTAAATAAGTCATAGTCATGCCCTGAAATGACCTCACTGTAGATTGAAGAATGATGGGTTCCCCGGATGTGTATAATGATGGTGACAGGCATGACTTGGAGGTGGGTTGTGGGACCACAGCTCAGAGTACTTACTCCGTCTTAAGAGGGGTCACAGAAACTTTCCAGACGAGGTGATACCTGAGTTGTTTTCAGAGACAAATAGGAATTTTCCAGTTGTAGGAACGTCCAGGAAAGAGCCTTTCATCGTCACACCTTATTTGCTCTCTGCCCTTGGAACTTTAGAAGTATTTCAACCCACATTTCCAAACCTTGTTGAAGTTCAGATAGGGGCCATTTATGCTTCTCTGTGTCTACTAATCCTCTCAGCTATCAAGTACCAACAGTGGAGCTGATGCTGGGTGCTTTGTAATATCTTATTTGTCTTAGCTCTATTCCTATTTTTATAGATGAGGAGGCTATAGTCACGCAGCTGATAATTCAGATAGCTGAGTCTGTTTTCTAAAATATAAGCTCTTCTCACTAGAGCATGCTGCAAGTTAAAAAATTCTGTATGGTCTAAGTGGAAAGAATATTTAAGCCTGACAGCTACACTTTCTAGCATGAAAACATGCAGCACATTTATAGTATTTGCCTGAGTAGATAAGTCTCATTGTTATTGTTATTATTATACATGAACTATGTTATTTATTGTGCTTGGTTTTTGTTTTTCCATATTGTCAGACTTTGAAATGTACATTTTTATAGCACATTTACATTTCTTATGAACAGATATTTCCATGTTTCTGTACTATTTGTGGACACCAAAAAACTTGAACTCCTGAGCCAGTTGCTAGTACACTTTAAGAAACACCAAGCTGGGCTCAGTGCCCCAGTAGGAAGATTGGAACCTTCAATGTCTTCTGCCCCTGTGTAGACATAATGATACATGAAACTGGATTCTAAAGTGTTTATTTAGGACTTTATTTCCTCTTACGGAAAAGAGAATTTTAGGAAGTTTTGAGTTGATCATTGTCCCTGGTGGCAAAGACCACCGACTGTATGAAAATTCTAGGGCTAGACTACATTTCCCAGCCTTCCCTTGCAGTTCAGCATGGTCATGTGACCGGGTTCTAGCCAATGGGCTGTGGGAGTCAGTGATGTGTATCCCTGCCAGGTTTGGCACACAAACCTCCCGTGCAAGTTCTTTCGTGTGGTGCCTCCTTTCCAACTGCCTGAGACAGAGGTGACTTTCAGGGAGACCTTGGAAGCCATGTGTTGAAGATCCACGATCAGCCATCTGCCTGAATGATTATGTGGAAGAATCCATTCTCTGTCAAGAACTGTTAGGTGAACACGGAAAAACCTTCCATCATCTTTCTCTTTTTTATTTTTAGACTTACTTGCTGCAGCAGCCAGTGTTACTCTAAACAATGTAGATCATCATCATCCCTGGAGTCTTTATTGCCTTAAACTTAGTACCTGTGGCCTGAATCTTGCAGTTTCCACTGTAGAGAACTTAGTAGGGAGAGTTGGAGGGCTTTGTGAAGCTTTAAATGGGAGGAAGGCACACAGGTTAAGTCATCAGGTCCCATCCCTGCTTGTATCTGCTGAGCTGGGTGTGGCCTGTCCCCTGAGGGCTCTACGGGCATGGAGAAGAATGTTCTGACTCTGGTCTTTTCCCTTGGTTGCTGTATCAACATAGCTTGTTCTGCTGCAGGGTTCCTGATGAGATTTCTGTCTGCCAGGGCCTGCCATCTCTCTGTCTTTGTTTCATCCTTCTTTTCCTGAAGAGTTGTCCATTGCAGTGACTTCATTAGCTCTATCTTATTTCAAAATTTATTCAAGTGGGATGAGGCGCTTCCAATTCTCAGAGCTGCTGAGTTTGGAGGACGAGCAAAACTTGCTCACGTGTATTAGTGGAAGGTGCTGGCAGGAACCCAGTGTTGGTGAAACACTTTTTAAAAAACACCAACCTAGTGTTGAAAAATAAGCATATATCCTGTCAGTGTTTCTAGAGGTCTTCCTGAGTCTAAGTTCTGGGCACAGTTTATCTGGATAGATTTGGGGAACTGGGTTTCTACCACCACTGATGCTGTATCTGGAACCCATCAGCTGGGAACATCTGTTGCTGAGTAAATCCAGTTCTCACTTTATTAAAATGTCACAGGGCATGACCCACAGGGAGTGGGCAGAGTGGTGCATGACCGTGTTATCATAGACTTCAGGGTCTGAGGACTAGGTTAGATGCTTGCCTTCTCTGGAATTCCACATTGCTGTTTCCTTCTTATTCTTTTAGACGTGAGAAAGCTGAAGCAGGAAGGATTCCTGTGTATTGCACAGCAGCCCACAAATGGTACCTTCGAGACATACCCCTCTTCTATTCCTGTAGAAATGGGCAGGGATAAGATGACTCAGCATTTAGGGATTTTGAAGGTGAGCATATTTAATATTATATACTTAGCTTTTACATCCACATTTCTAACTTAACCCAGATTGAATTTGATAGGATTTTATATATCTTTTTAGACAGATGCATTTCATTTTACTCTGGGTAGGCTTCCTATTGTGGGCACTTGTAAATAGGACATTTCATGATTTCTCAAATATTTACCATTAACCTGTTGCTTATTATTATTTGGAAAGCCATCTGAGCATCTTTCTCCTCTCAACCAGAATGCTTCTGCCACCATCTCAGAGCACCAGTGATAAGCTATGATACTTAGGAGAGCTCATAACTTGGTTGTCCTCTTCAAAAATGGTATGTATAACAGAGGATGAAGTGGTTGGATGGCATGACCAACTCGATGGATGTGAGTTTGAGCAAGCTCTGGGAATTGGCAATGGACAGGGAAGCCCGGCGTGCTGCAGTCCATGGGGTCGCAGAGTCGGACACGACTGAGTGACTGAACTGACTGATAAATAATTCCAACTTTCTAACCCCCATTGATGTTCCCAATTTGATTATCCCGTTCACAAACTCTCCCGGGGAAGTTGGAGTAGTTCTAGTAATAATTTAAATCATCTCAAACTGTCTCAACTTTTAAGTTGTAATGACAAATCCCAGTTAAAATTAAAATTATACTTTTAACTTGACCAGGGGTGAAAATATCTATTATACATGCCATTAAAATGTTCCAGTTGCCTCCTAAACACCTTGTTTTTAGAGTTTTGTTTTTCTAAGTCTCTGGAGAAATGGGGAGAGTGAAAATCTCTTACTTGAATGCATTATTCAAGGGAAATCTTGTGCCAGATAGAACTTGCTAACAGGCAGTATTAAATGCCTTTAATTCTGTCTTGATAATTTCCAATTGGAGGATTGTGTTGGTTGTCTTCTTGAGATCAGGTTGACTTTGTCATATTTATGAGAAATCACCATCAGGAGGAAGACTTTATTTCATTTTTTTAGATGGCTACATGGTGTCCCCCCACTGCTCGCCCTTGCAGGTCTAAGGACCTAAGGGAGAGCCCTGTACAAGGTCTCCTGAGCCTGGGAAGCAGACATTGTCTTTAGCATAATCAAGAGAGGAGGGGCACTGGCAGGGTGGTCATCAGCTCGCAGTGTGAGCTTCTTTGGACTCTGGCCTCATTCCCACACTGAAATCAGAGTCAAGTAGTGGCCCTTTCCTGCCTCCTTCTCCCATAAGGTGGAACTTCTCCTTCTTTTAAAGTAGCAACGTCAGTGGTGACAGGTAGAGACTGTCCATCCCTGTTAGAGGCCAAAACCAAGAGAAGTAGGGAGAGAAAGGAGCAATCAGTGCAGAGAGAAAGGGCGGGTCTAGAAATGATGTCCCATGTCTGATAAGATGCTTTGTCACCAAGGAATAGGAACTCGTCACACAAAAAATTAAGAAAGGAGGACGCTTACTTCATGTGGGGGTGTGTGTGATGTGTGTGTGATGGCGCCAGCTTCCTCAACACTCTGGGTTTGTCCTCAGATTGGAGGCCTGGTGGCCTCAGCAACCCCATGTCATCTGGACACCACAGCACCAGAGACGGAGGACAAACTTTTCTGTGGCTTTCTCTTTACATTGAGAAAACTTGTCCCTGAATCTCCAGGAGAGTCATTTCTCATGGGCTGGAGTTGGGTTAAATGCCCATTTCTTAGCTACTAATCCATAAGACAATGGAATTACTGTGATTGGTTTAGACTAGTCTAAATATTGGGGGATTAGGCACTATCACACTCAAGGTTCCATACGTGTGATATCTCTTATTATCTCCTATATGTTATCAATTAGATTTGTTAATTGCACCTAGATATTTAAAGCATTTAATGACTGGTGTATAATATAAAAAATAAAAAGTATAGCCCTATTTATTTATATAACTAAACTATATATATATATATATATATACACACACACACACACACACACACACACACACTATATATAAACTAAATTTAAGTAATGCTTAAAATTCTCCAAGCCAGGCTTCAGCAGTTTGTGAACCATGAACTTCCAAATGTTCAAGCTGGATTTGGAAAAGGCAGAAGAAACAGAGATCAGATTGCCAACATCTGTTGGATCATCTAAAAAGCAAGAGAGTTCCATAAACCATCTACTTCTGCTTTATTGACTATGTCAAAGCTGTTGACTGTGTGGATCACAACAAACTGGAAAATTCTTCAAGAGATGGGAATACCAGACCACCTTACCTGCCTCCTGAGAAATCTGTATGCAGATCAAGAAGCAACAGTTAGAACTGGACATGGAACAACAGAGTGGTTCCAAATCAGGAAAGGAGTACATCAGGGCTGTATGTTGTCACCCTGATTATTTAACTTATATGCAGAGTTCATCATGCAAAATGCCTGGCTGGAGGAAGCACAAGCTGGAATCAAGATGGCTGGGAGAAATATCAATAACCTCAGATATGTAGATGACACCACCCTTAGGCAGAAAGTGAAGAAGAACTAAAGAGCCTCTGATGATAGTGAAAGAAGAGAGTGAAAAAATTGAGTTCAAAGTCAACATTCAGAAAGTTAAGATCATGGCATCTGGTCCAATCACTTAATGGCAAGTCGATGGGGAAACAATGGAAACAGTGACAGACTTTATTTTCTTGGGCTCCAAAATCACTGCAGATGGTGACTACAGCCATGAAATTAAAAGATGCTTACTCCTTGGAAGAAAAGCTATGACCAACCTAGACAGCATATTAAAAAGCAGAGACATTACTTTGCCAACAAAGGTCCATCTAGTCAAAGCTGTGGTTTTTCCAGTAGTCATGTATGGATGTGAGAGTTGGACTATAAAGAAAGTGGAGCACAGAAGAATTGATGCTTTTGAACTATGGTGTTGGAGAAGGCTCTTGAGAGTCCCTTGGACTGCAAGGAGAGCCAACCAGTCCATCCTAAAGGAAATCAGTCCTGAATATTCATTAGAAAGACTGATGCTCAAGCTGAAATTCCAATACTTTGGCCACCTGATGCGAAGAACTGACTCACTGGAAAAGACCCTGATGCTGGGAAAGATTGAAGGCAAGAGGAGAAGGGGACAACAGAGGATGAGATGGTTGGATGGCATCACCAACTCGATGGACATGAGTTTGTGTAAACTCTGAGAGTTGGTGATGGAAAGGGAAGCCTAGCGTGCTGCAGTCCATGGGGTTGCAAAGAGTCAGACAAGACTGAGCGACTGAACTGAACTGATAAATTATATCAATATATACTACATATATATATTTTATATTGTATATGATATATGTCTGTTATATACTATAGTATATATTATATATACTATATAGTTACTATTTTTAGAATGTGTGTATATATGCATACACAGACTATTTACACACACATAAAGTAAACTTCTAAGGTGTAATCTAAAAGCTGCTTTCAAAGTGTTGTATGTTGTAACACAGACCCTTTATCACATCAAAATAATAATTTCCTAGTTTTTTGTTGCACCTTTGAAATTGTTGGTCTACAGTAGCTAAATGGTGCTGGTCAGAGCCACCTAGTCAGGTTTGATGAGTGCTTCAGACTTGTCCAGCATCTTTCTCATAGCACCGATAGCCACTGAGAGATGAATTCTCATCAGAACCTGAGTGGGGCCTGCACCTTTCCTCCATCTTAGTGTTGCGCTCTCTAATGGTCTCCAGGCCTTGAGTCCTCTCCTTCCATCTTCTCTTGCCTGCAGTTAGTCAGGTTGGCACTGGTCCTGGGCCCATGCAGGGGGTGGGGCTCCAAAGGGACCAGCAGAGAGGAGGAGGCAGGAGTCCAGGATGGTAGGTGAGGAGCAAGCTGGCTCTGCAGTAGCTGGACCGGGATCTTTGGCTGGCTCTTTCATGGAGGGGAAGGAACTCTGAAGAACCATGGGCCCCACACACACCAGTCACAGGAGAGTGGGCACTGTTGGGAAGGAGGCAGCTGGTTGAGGGCACTCTCCACAAAGTGTGTCAAAGTGTGACAAAATTCAGAGGGTGAAGGACAAAGAAAAGGGACATGGGCAAAAATGAAGGCGGAGCTGTGGTCGTTGATGGGCTTTTGTGTGGATGCTGTTGGGAAGCCCAGTACAAAATAGCCGGTTGGAGGAAGTCCTCGGGAAAATGGCGAAGGGCCAGAAATACCCCGGCTTGGTGTGCTCGGGCAGAAAAACATCTCCTGCCTTTGGTTATGCCTGGCGCCAAGATTTAATAATAAATATTAAGGATGTTGCTTGAGAAAACGGGCACACGGGTCACTTAGAGTGCGCTGTCCTTGAAATATTTTTACTGATTAGGTGTTAATCCCGTACGCGCTCTGCTGGCTGTATACTCTAAGCTCTTTGTTCCTACTTCTATAAAAAGGCTTGACTGCAGAAATAAACTTGTCAGTCCTTGCAAGAGACTGTCCGAGTGTCATTCTTTCAGGTTCGTCGCTTCCGAGTCCCGGGGAGAAAATCCCCAACAGATGCCATCTTCCCGTGGGAGCATGTCTGGGTGGGAGAGGTGAGTAGGGTGAGCCTCCCCTGCCCAGAGGTCACTCGATGGGGTTTGGGGGGCTCCACGGCCACTTGCTGGGGTGTCTGGCAGAGTTCCCTCCAAGACTGGTTCCCAGTGTCTGGGATGGCTGCTCCCCACTGCAGATGGCTCATCAGCTAAAGCAGGCTCACCAAGAGACCCCGTACTGACGTCTGACCACGCCCATGGGCCCTGGCCAGTATTCAGCCACTACCTGAGCCCAGCAAGGTGAGGTGTCTCTTCTGGGTGTGTATAAATAGTTCACACCCAGCTTGTCTGAGGGGCCTCCTTCTCTCGCTTTTGAACCAGGAGGCAAATTTTCAGTTCATTAAAAAAGTAATAGTGGACTCCTGTGGATCCATATCCAAAGAGGAAGGACATTTTGATGTCGCAGTAATGTGTGGTTTTCCATGATAAACATATGTGCTAGAATTTACATTATGAATTAAGCCTGCATATGGCAGTTGTACTGTTTACCAGCCAATACAGAGGTCCATAAATATTTGAATAGCTTATGATGCTGTGTACCCACTGAATATGCAGTGTGCTCACATTTCTTCCCATCCCCTAGAGGTGGTTTCTGGAGGTGGGTATTGAATTATATAGCTTGAACCTGAATTAAACATTATTGAGTATGTTAGGGTTGTGTAGTTTTTTATGATGGAGGGAGGGGATAGGCCACCTCCTCACCCTTTACAGGAGTAACCACTCCAGTGTGGAAAGAAGGGTCCTTGACTTGACTGCTGGCCAGAAAACTGACAGCTCCTGAGGGTTCCACTCCCTTCCCCTCCCCTTGGAGTGGAGCACATCCATTGTCTGTTATACCTTTTTTTTTTAAAGTAACATATTCTCTTCTGCTCAGGAACTCAAAAGTAGATATTCTACAGAAATGTGAACTGTGAAAGTATATCCTGTAATTTACAGTCAATGTGCTTTGAAGGTGAAAAACACCCTCTAGTCATACAACATCACTGTAGCTTCTGTCTGTCTTTTTATCCACTTCTCTCCCTCCTTTGCTGGCTGACTCGAATCACCTGCAGAAGAGATCTGAAGAGGGAAGGAGAAATGAAGAAACACACTGGAAAAAATTCTTCATTTATTATTAACTTAAACCTCCAATTGACTCGCCTCCCTGAGGGCTGGAGACTACCATAGGAGTGGGGAATTGGTCCAGTTAGCCTCAGACATTCAGAGAAAGAGATCCGTGTCGTGGAAAGATCAGTGAACTGTGAGAGAGAGGAGCTAAATGCTAATTGTGGTTTTCTGAGCCCTTTAACTTCTCAGCCACTCCGTTTTTACTTTGCACACCTTGTTCTCTCTCTTGTTGTCTTTTACTTCTGGCCGTTTTCTGGTTTTCTTTTCTACTTGCTGGAAGGCCTCAGAGCATAGCAGACAGGAAATGCCTCGTACTGTGTAATTGTTAAAAACCTCATCCTGCAACTTTGTTAGTTCGTAATGCTGTAAATCAAAAGACGCTTACTCCTTGGAAGGAAAGTTATGTCCAACCTAGATAGCATATTCAAAAGCAGAGACATTATTTGCCAACAAAGGTCCGTCTAGTCAAGGCTATGGTTTTTCCTGTGGTCATGTATGGATGTGAGAGTTGGACTGTGAAGAAGGCTGAGTGTTGAAGAATCGATGCTTTTGAACTGTGGTGTTGGAGAAGACTCTTGAGAGTCCCTTGGACTGCAAGGAGATCCAACCAGTCCATTCTGAAGGAGATCAGCCCTAGGATTTCTTTGGAAGGAATGATGCTAAAGCTGAAACTCCAGTACTTTGGCCACCTCATGCGAAGAGTTGACTCATTGGAAAAGACTCTGATGCTGGGAGGGATTGGGGGCAGGAGGAGAAGGGGACGACAGAGGATGAGATGGCTGGATGGACGCAAGTCTGAGTGAACTCCGGAAGTTGGTAATGGATAGGAAGGCCTGGCGTGCTGCGATTCATGGGGTCGCAAAGAGTTGGACACAGCTGAGCAACTGAACTGAACTGAACTGAACTCTGTGAAGCATTCAATTCCTCTGGCCTGGGCTAGCTCAGCTGGTTGTGGCTGGTTTGCTCACATGTCTGCTCTCAGCTGGCAGGTCTGCTTGATGATCTACCACGGCCTCCCAGTGTGTCTAGTGGTTGGCAGGCTGGTGGCCAGGATCTGGTTGCCTGTTGGTTGTGGGGCTCCCTGGGGTGCCTGGGTTCTCTTCCACGTGACCGTTCAGCCTCCAGCACACCATCTCAGACTGAATCACATGATGGTCTCTGGGTTCCAAGCTCAGCAAGTCAACCAGCCAGGATGCAAGCACTTTCCTAACCTCTGATTATATCATCTTTGCTAATCTCCGGTTGGTCAGAGCAAATCACATGGCCGATCAAGATTCAACGGGAGGAGAAATAGACTTTGTGTCTGGATGAGAGAGAAGAAATTCATGACCATTTTTGCAGTCTATCAGAGACTGTATTTTAAGACATCTGAAAAAAGTGCTGACTGGCAGAGAGCAACTGGGTGATCAGTGGGTGCAGGACGTGGCACTAATCACTGAATTCACATGATGTTGTGATGCTGGACAGTATTGTGTCCTCATGATACCACTGTCCTCATCAGTCCTACGGCTTTGGTGCTTCTGTTTAGAAAAGTCACTATGCCAGAACCCTGCTCTCCTTGACATAGCAGATGTGGTGTAGAAATGTTCCTTGTACATAGACATTTTTGGAGCTTGAATTATATTTTCAGCACAATACGGGAGTTGGCTATTTCAAGGAACCCAGTGTGAATCTTTTATGAAAGTAACGAATCCTTTTGTAAGACCCCAAATCACCTTCTGGTTTAGCTGCTTGGCAGGTCAAAGTAAAGGGATTTTAAAATATAGATGATGTCGAAAGGGTTCCGACTTTGCACTTGAACTGCCCAAGGTTCAAATCTTCCTGACTGTGCAATCTCAGGCAGGTACTTTAATTTCCCTAAGCCCTACTTAAAAAATTTTTTTAAGTAAAATGCAGTTAAGAGATATCTACATCCATTGGATTATTGGGCGGATTACATGACAAGTGGAAAAAAATATAAAGGGCCAGATAATTACAGAAGTTTGGTCAATGAGCATGATGATTTCTTCCACATTATCAGATGTTAGATTTTGTGTAACTACCTATCCTGTCATCTCCCATCATAGATAAGAAGCTTTTGAAACATTTGTTTTTCAGTTTTGAGATTAGTTTGGCTTGGTTCCCTTTGTCTGTTCTTCCAAAGTCTTGCCATAAAGCTTTATAGCCATTTTCATTCCTTGATCAAATTCAAGAGGGTAGATGAGGAAATGAATTCATAACTTTGTAGACATCACCGGGTAAAAAGTCTGTACTAAATCAATTTAAAATAAATTAGCTGAGAATAAAGCAGGTGCTGCCTCATACCGTCTGCAGAGTTATCTTTTAACCTGATCAGCAGAGAACAGGAAAACAATTAACAAACTGAAAAGCCATCCCAGGGTATCTGAGGGCCACCAACCACAAGGTGGTCGGTTGAGCGATTGTCACAGGCTTTAGGGTCAGTGGGTGGACGTGCCGTGTCAGCACAAAATCCTGACCTGGGGTGGCCAGTCTTCCAGGGCTGTGAGAGCATCACAAGGAATTTATAGCTGGTGAATTACAAAAACAGCTCTAATTAGCCCCGAGAGGCAATAGCATAAGAACCACTGCAGACTCATATTTGCTTCCTTCTCAGGATTTTATATGCGAGCTTGGTAATGAATGTTCTTTAACAATAGGAGCTGGGAGACCTTAGCTCTAATAGGCCTCCTAAGGATCCGGCCTCCTTTATTTGCAATCCTGCAAAGATTAGTGGGATGCTATTGTTAAGCCCTGAATCGCCCCCCAGTTTGCATTGTGGCTTCAATCAGAAGGGTGGAGCAGTGGAGAAGAAATTTTCCTTAACCACTGCCCCCTCTCCACGCAGGAATAAACAGTAAATAATTCAGCACTCAGAGGGGTTGGAATGCTTGGTGGAAGACCAGCACAGTTTTAAAAGGAGTTTCAGGCACAAAGATCGTTTTGTTTGTTTGTATTAATAAAGAATAATGTCTCTCTGACATAGGATAAGATACTGTTTCTGAAGTCAGGGTTGCTTTGGCCAGATATTATCACTGCCTCCCTTGGTCTGCTTTTTCTACATCTCAGTGAAAAGGTACTCATAAATTCATTCTCTGGTTGACGTTTGGGGGTGTGGCTCAAAAAAATCCCCTCTGTTTTTTCCCTTGCTCCACTCAGTAAATATAGAGAGAGCCTTATATGCAACAGCCTCTGTTCTAGGTCCTGGATATGTGGTGGGGTTGAATGAAAGATCTGTCCTGAAACCTGAGCACTGTGGTGTTTTGGTAATGGCAACCCACTCCAGTACCCTTGCCTGGAAAATCCCATGGACGGAGGAGTGTGGTAGACTACAGTCCATGGGGGCCGCAAAGAGTCAGACACAACTGAGCGACTTCACTTCACTTTAGAAGTTCAGACAGGTAGCTGTAGGGGTCTTTAGGGGTAACAGTGGGGATCCAGCCATATTCCCATGCTTGTAATTCCTCAGTCAGGTGAGAGTCCAGGATGGGGCAGGAATTCAGTTCTGTTTTCCTCAGCTGGTAATACAATTATAATGGATTTCAATGTAGGCAGTTCAAAAAGGGTAGAAAAAATAAATCATCATTTTCGTGGCAGTTTGGTTCTGAACCAAACATGTTAGCCCATTCCTGGTGGAAGCTGATATGACCAACTTCATCCAGGTCAAGGAGATGGTTCAGCTTCACTGACCGGTGACTTCGGAGCTTATTATAATATTGATTTCTGGGTCCCATCCAGGAACTTCTGAGTCAGTGTGTCCAGGGAAGGGGCTGAGTCTCTTGACTTTTTAAAAAGAACTCCTAGGATGCAATTCTTGGCTACAGATCTCAGGTGGGCCCGTGTGGATTACGTGTTCCACGTTGAACCCCGCCACCTTCTGGCAGGAGCAGCACTTGGCTTTGGAGAACCACTCTCCTCATCCTGTGAGGAGTAAAGAAGAGTGTGATGGTTGGTCTTATACCATGAGCTCGTGCAGTCAGGTGCTGCTTTTCCCAGAGTGAGGTCAGACTAGGACAATGATCTGGAGCCCATTGATTCCTCAGTCGTACTCAGAGTAGCTGGCTTTAACTTCTGTGACTTGAATCCTCAGAGCTGCTCTCACCCCAGATTTTGTTCAAGTTCAGACCTTCAGCCATTTATGGTTTGGGGAACCTTCACGAGAGCCTTTAAATGGATTTTTTTGGGGGGAGGGAGCAGAATTGTTCTGTTGGTATCACTGAAGAGGCAGGAAAGAACATGACATAATAATACGGGATTGGTGTTCTGGCTTTGGGTGGGTGGCATGTTTAGGAAGAAAATGCGGATCTTTCCTCTGTGTGGTCCATGAAGGGAAAGCCTGCCCTGCCTTCTGCCTCTGCCTGAGGAGGAGTGACATGCCTCTTCTCTTTCTTTCAGCTAAGGCAACTATGCTGAGAATGTATTTTCTATGTATCTGTTTCTCCTCCTAAGCTCTGAGGACAAGAACTGTGTCTTATTTTTGTCTGTGATTCCAGGGATTAATGGAAGGCTTGGCATATAGAAGACTCCACATGTGGCTGTGAGACAGGATTCTATTCTGGACCTGAACCGTGATGCAGGGACTGGGCCTTGTTAGAGCCTCAGGCTTCATCGTGAGCCCCACCTGGGTGTTTGGAATCTGTTTCTCTCTGCCTTTGACCACTCCTGTGCTTCCTAAGAAAAAAATAACTGCCTCCATATGGGCCATTATCCTTAAAGTCCAAAGATCTGTCATTGGCTTAGGAATTGGTATGTTTCTTGGATTAATTTCTTATATCTGGGGCCACATTTCATTTTTTGCCCCTCCTGAGTCTGTTCTGTGCTAATGGCATGATAGACAAAAGAAGCGTATTTGTCTCTAATCTTTCCAGGACCTCAAGAGATAAAAGTTTCCAATTAGCATTCTTTCCCTGGCAGCTCCACTTTGTGATTAAAGAGCTTCATTGGCTTTGGACAGTTTTAGAAATACAACTGAGTACTAACAGAGACCCAGGGGCAAGACCTCATGAGCGGAGGCCAGAGAGGAGAGAAGCCAATGAAAGGGGAGAGGAGGAGGCCGCTGTTGCTGGAGAGGCAAGGAAGGGCAAAAACAGCCACAGAGATAATTCGCTTTCCTGAAAGTGGAGTCAGTGGCCAGTTTCACTGAGGCGATGCAGTTTTGGGAGTCAGGAAATTTCAGGGAGCTCATCTTCGTTTCTACTTTGTAAAATGCTACTGAATAAATCCAGGAATCTTGGTTTGTAACTCCTTCCTCTAGAAACTCACTTTATCTAGATATGTGCTGAAATATTGCTTTGAAGGCAACCATGAGGGATATCAGAGGTCAGCTTAGTACGGAGAGGTGGCATGTGACTAGCTGAATGTTGGGAGACATCTGGGCATCCATCTGGTTTCTGTCATGCCCCACCACTGCTCATCCTTCTGCCCAAGCTCACAGCTGGTCTGTGTTGTTCTGGGCTCTCTCATATCCATGCCTTTGCACCATTGTTCTCTCCATCTAGAACATTCTTCTCCTTGACTTAGGTTTTCTAAAAGCAGAAAGGAAGCCAGGGATTCATATGGTTTCTTAAGGGAGTGGTGGCTGGAGAAGGGAAGGGAAGGAAGAAGGGGAGTATAGGGTAAGGAGATGAGAAAGAATGTGATCTCAGCTGTTCCTACAGGGAGCTCTGAGTGTGAGTTGCATCACAGAAATTGTCCCAATTTCAGGCAGGGCCCCTGGACCCCCATGACAGTGAGTCATTGCAGAGGGGATATCCCTACATATAGGACTTGACTGGTGGCTCAGACAGTAAAGGATTTGTCTGCAATGTGGGAGGCCTGGGTTCAATCCCTGGGTCAGGAATATCCCCTGGAGAAGGGAATCTTTCAATATTCCACTCCAGTATTCTTTCCAGGAGAATTCTATGGACAGAGGAACCTGGCAGGCTGCAATCCATGGGACCACAAACAGTCAGATGTGATTGAGTGACTAACAGTATCCCTGTGTATGGGTGAGGTACCTCCCTTGGCTGGGGCCAGCTGTCCTGAGAATGGGGTCGGTGTGAATCATAGCGATTGAGATGTCCTCAGCAGCTGGATGGTGGGAACTCTGTCCTAGCAAAGGAGATCCTGGTGGAGTGTTAACAGCATCCCCTCCACTGCCATTCTTTACCCTGTTAAGTTTTGTTAGCTGATTTTTCAAGACTTGGTTCTGGTCATACATTCTTTGACCACCTCTTTCCTTTCTAGCAGGTTAGATAGCCCTCATCTGTATTCAGTAGCCTCCTGGACTTACTAAACTCCATATCATCTTACTGTACATCAATGGGCCTCCTCTAGTTATCTCCTTGGTGATATGGGATTACCTTTCTCATCTTTATCTATCATGCTTACATAGTATGTGGGGCTTCCCTGGTGGCTCAGAGGGTAAAGCCTCTGCCTGCAGTGCGGGAGACCTGGGTTCGATCCCTGGGTTGGGAAGATCCCCTGGAGAAGGAAATGACAACCCGCTCTGGTACTCTTGCCTGAAAAACCCCATGGAAGGAGAAGCCTGGTAGACTACAGTCCATGGGGTTGCAAAGAGTTGGACATGACTGAGCGACTTCACTTTCTTTCTTTCACATAGTATGTACAGTATAATGCATGCTAAGTCACTTCATTTGTGTCTGGCTCTTTGCATCCCCATGGACTGTAGCCCGCCAGGCTCCTCTATCCATGGGATTCTCCAGGCAAGGATGCTGGAGTGGGTTGCCGTTTTCGACTCCAGTACAACATAAGGGTGTTCCATAAAACTGTGTTGAGTGCATGAGTGAAATCTTGAATCCTCCTTTAGTTTACTGTGTGATTGAGGTCATAACTTCTGTGAGTCTGAATTCCCACTTTTTAAAGCAAGGTATAGTATGTGCCCACTGGTCTGTTAGTGTTGTTAGGAAGGTCAAGCCACCCAGCCTGGTCTTAGCCATGAGGCATGGTATGAAAACCAGATTTTGTTTTGTCTGGCTCACCCTGACAAAGAAAAACAAAGAAAAATGGTGTCCCTCCCACCTAGTTTCTTTCTTGGTACCTTGGACAGTTCCAACAGCTCTTTCTTATATGATACAAGGCTGAACTCTTGAGCTTCTCTTGAGCTTTCAGTTTGCCTCCTGAAGCCACTCAGGATGTCAGCTCTGTGTTTCACAGGACAGTCCTTATGATTCGATTATTTCAGGGAGTGTTGTTGCCTCATCTGCTGTTCTCACTTCTTGATGACAGTTGTAGCCAAACCTTTGAAGGTTGAGTCTTGCTTGTCTTGTCTTCCTTCCTTGGTTGTCGTCAGCTCCTGCTGTTACCGAGATGAGGTGGAGAGAGTTGGACTCTCAATGTTGGTTAAGTTCCCAGGAAAAAGATCCTCAGGAAAGTCTTCTGAGGACATGCATGGAATTTTGTCTTGATTTTTTTTCTAATCATGCCAATTCAAAGGGGGACATTTCTGCTTAGAGGGATCCTACACACCTCTATTTGAGCAAACATAGGGAGATGGTGAGGGATAGGAAAGCCTGGCATGCTGCAGTCCAAGGGGTTGCATAGAGTTGGAACAACAACAACACTCCCCTATTTTTCCTCAACAAAATCTTGATGATAAATGACATCATATCCATAATCAATTTTGGTTTTCCTGAATAATGTATGATTATATTAGGGTGATGTGGACACACCAGTGCACCAGGGGCTGAAATACTTGGGCCCTGTTTCCGTGGCCATTAATTAGCTGTGTGACCTTAGGCAACTTTATCTCTTTGTTCTTGAGGGGCTACAGCACCTCTCCACATGTGAGAGGAGTGAAGACAGACAGTGCACAGAATACACAATTACTGAAGGGCCCAAATTAACAGGACTTACTGATGGTTTTGATGGAGAAGTAAGGGAAAAAGAGCAATCAAGGACAACTCTCAAGAGTCTGTAGGGGCTCTAGCAAGTTGGATAGAGAGTGGGAACCTGCAGAGAAAATAGAGGAGCATCGAGGGAGATGGGTGGGGGGAAATCGTGGGGTTGAGGAGTCCTGAGAGCCCACATAATTCCAGAGAAGAGGTATGGTCTGCACCACTGCTGAGGTTTCAGGTAAGATGAGGATTAAAATTTATGCTTGGGCTTTAGCAGTAAAGAGGTCGCCTGATGATCACAGAGGCTTTTTAAAGCCTGTGATGGGGGTGGAAGATGGATTGGAGTGAATTGAGGAGTAAGTGGGAGGGGAGCATATGGAGACTGCAGGGAGAGAGAACTTTCTGGAAAACTTTTGGGTGTGAGGAGGAGGAGAGAGGACTATAGCTGCAGGAAATGTGGAGTAGAAGGTAAGTATTTTTAAGTCGGGGGAGACTCGAGCCTTTTTAAGTGATTGAGAGGAAAGGTTTGGCTTCTTCTGCGTAGAAGAGAAATGGGCTAATTGATACCCTGAGAAGATCAAGGAAGATGTCCAAAACACAGGAGGAGGGACCAACCTTGGCAGAGAAGGGCACTGTCTTGAATGTCACGCCAGGGATACATGTGTTGCTGTGGAAACCACACTCAGATTCACTGGCCAGCTGCTGTTTCTGCTTCCCTCACCGCGACCACAGTAGCTGCTGGATGCCTTTTCTCTAGACCTCAGTTCTCAGCAGCCTGAATTCGATGTGTGTGTGTGTCCATCATGGGAAGGAGAACATCCCAGGACCGCACAGGCACATTGTTAGCCGTTGGGACTAACCCCCTTCCTGCCTCTGTTCATTCAGTGTCTGATCAGGAGTGAGTCACACCCAAGCTTCCCTGCACACTCATCCCTATCCACGCATCCATTCTCACCTGATGCGCAAGTTCACATCCTGCAGACCCACAGTCAACTCCCTCTCTCCTCCTCGCAGATGAACTAGACAAGCTACTCTTGCTGAGAGGATGATGGTCTCATTTCCCATGGTCTGCCTCAGGCTCCTCTGTCTGGGCCCAGGATGAGTCAGCATTCTCTAATACTCTTGGCCAAATCTACTTTTCTTATAAATGAAATTGTTGTCTTTGTTTCCTTGCTAAGTTCTGTTCAATTCTTTTGCAGCCCCATGGACTATATAGTCTGTGAGGCTCCTCTGTCCTTAGGATTTTCCAGGCAAGAATACTGGAATGGGTTGCCATTTCCTTTTCCAGTTGTTCTTCTAGACCCAGGGATTGAACCCATGCCTCCTGCATTGGCAGGTGAATTCTTTATCACTGAGCCACCAGGGAAGCCCATAAATGGAATTATTGTTCCCAGTTTCCTTGTTGATAGAGGGGCCTAAAGGAGTCTACTGCCCTCCCTATGTGTGTTAAGTGGCTTGAGTGTCAAGATGTATGACTAAATTCTAGATGTGTTAATAAAATACTGACCCTATAAAAAAATTCATGTCACATTTTAAAACAATCCAGGAAGCAATGACCAGAAACATCAATTAACTGAGAGCTTGAATATGCTTATGTGTTTGTACAGAACTAGCTTTCTAAAGGCCTGAAGACAGAAGCACAGACTTTTTTAAAGCAACAAGCAATTGCAAGTCAATAAACATCCGGCTCCTCCTCTGCTCATCCAGCCCAATGATGATGAAATGCACACCAACGGGAGCAATAAGAAAAATAATAACATTATCACAGGATCAATGTCTATTGCTGGCTTCATAAATAAAGGACTTGGCTTCCTATTGATGTTTAATTTTTGTAAATGCCTCTGGAAATTTAAGTAGCAGTAGGAAAATATTATCCTGAGATAATGTTCAATTTCTCCTAACATAAGCTCTTAAACCTTGGACGTGTTCAGCTTTCAGTCTGGGACAAATTCTGGAGAACAAATTTCTTTGGAACAGACGGTGGTAGATTGATTTTAAATAGGCTGACCTTGGTGCTCTGGGTCTCGGGGACAGGAGAGTAGACGATGGTTGGAACAACAGAGGCAGAGAAGGCCTGGTGTTCCTGCTTCTTCCATGGCTTGTTCTGAGGTATCTGTCAGCAAAATGGGAGATTCTTTCTCCTCCATTTATATCCCACAGCCAGTGCAGCAGCTTGTGCCAAATTTGTGAGTCCTGGGGGACAAATGAGGCTTGGAAAGAAGGGTTCACCTATCTCTGTGGGATACCGTGATGTCTTGTATCCTGTTACCTTTTGTTGTACATGAACTACATTGAGCGCCTGGCTTGAAAAACAAATCAACGCCTGCCAACTCGACCCTAGCAGAAGCACGAGAATACTTTGAAGGTGAGAAATCATAGATAATAAAGCTGAAAGGGAGCTTCCTCAAGAGATCTTCTAATCTAGGCTTCCTCAGCCTTCAGGAAGGTAAGCATGAATGCCCCCATTCCTCAGAAGACATTCTGAAAATTGAGCTAATTTGAATAGAGGGCAGGGAAGTGACTGTCTTCTATCCTGAGAGCAATGTTTCTCTGACAGCTTGCACAGAATCACCTGGCTCTTGTTAAAACACAGATCTCTGGACCCCCAATCCCAGCATCTCTGATTCTGTAAGTCCGGGGGTAGGGCCCAGGAGTGTGCATTTCCTTTTTTAAAAATTGTTTCTTTATTTATGGCTACGCTGGCTCTTGTTTGCGTCGTGTAGGATCTTCCGTTGTGGCACAGACTCTCTAGTTGAGGCTCACGTGCCCAGAAGTTTCAGCTCTCAGGCTCAGTTGCCCTGTGGCATGTGGGATCTTAGTACCCTGATCAGGGATCAAACCCTTATCCCCTGCAGTGGAAGCTGGATTCTTAATCACTTAAGCACACTTCCAGGGAAGTCCCCAGTGTGCATTTCTAATGAATTTTTAGGTCCTGCTGATGCTCTTGGTCTTGGTCTTACTTTGAGAATCACTGGACTTGAGTCTCCTTTCTTGATTTCATGACCCAGAAGCTGGGCTGTCTTAAGCTAACAAGTGAGTTGTTCCGTAACCCATTGTGTCAGATAGGGGCAGAGAATATGTATGTTAAGCTTATTACTTAATCTGAGACTGCAGAGTCTTTGCTCGAGTAAGAGCAAGCTTATTTTTCTGTGACTTTAAGGCTGGTTCCAGCTACTCCAAAGACACATGGGCTTGAAAAGATACAGGGATTCCTCAGGTACCCCAGCCTCTGACCTCGTTTCTTTTAACTTGAGAAGAGCTGTCACTTTCCTGGGAATCTGAAATAGAAAGGCACATTTGTAAAGGCCTTTCTGACTCCAAACAGCTGGATTTGCACTCACCATGGTGATCGCTCAGCACCACGCAGACCTGACAGTGATGAATGATGCTGGTTCCACTGGAATTCCATCAGAGCTGCTGGGTAGAGACCCCAGTCACTGAGCCCGGTGCCCTCTGGCTCTTCCCCATCAAGGTTTGAAAAGCTGACATGTAGCAAAGAGGCCGGTGGGAAAGAGGCATCAGTTGGGTGTGGCAGCTTTGCTGTTTAGCAGAGGATGCAGTGTTAGGGATAGGGGATCAGCAGGAGAGGAGGGAACAAGAGGGTTTCTTCAGTCCGAAGAATTCTAGACCCTTACCTGACCTCCCTTCTTCTCTGATGGAAGAATCTCATGACAAAGTATATTTGCCTCAGAATACAGTCCCAGCCCCACCCCTACCTGAGTCATAGCAGTGAGAACAATTAGGCTCTTCACAGGGTTATGTGTTCTAAATATCCTACTTGCCTTATATTTCATGTAAGGATTAGAAAACAGGAATGCTGGAGTTTTCAAGTCCTTGTCCTGCTTCTCTCTGTCCATTGCTAGTGTGCTGCCTTTATAAGCATGTCCCCCTGTTGTATTAATTGCCCCCACCCTTTTCCTTTTGTATTCTTTCTCACTGGTTCCTCTTCTTTGTTTCTCTTTGAGGAATTGAGATTTCTATTCCTCCACTCACCTTCCTGTCCAGTCTTTGACTTTTAAGAACAGACTGAGTAGGTGGTTATGAAACACAAGGGCCAGTTCTGAGAGCCACTTCTTCCCCAGCAACTTGCATTTCAGGCAAAACAAGCCCACGTTTCACTTCTATTTTGCTTAATGTAAGTGTTACTGAAATGCAACATGCACATGGAGAAACGCACGTATCATACATTTTAGGCAGATGGATTTTCACAGCATGAACACATGGAGTGACCAGCACCCAGGTCATGAAACAGAAAATGCCTGGTACCCCCCAAAGCCCCAGTGCTCCCCTTCAGCAATCTCCTGCCCTCTGGGATATCACTGTCTTGACTTTTAACAGATTAATTTTGACAGTTTTTTAACTTTGTATAAATGGGATAATTCCATATACACTCTCTGATGCCTGGCTATTTTTCTCAATTTTGTGTTTGTGAAATCCACTGATGCTGTTACACGTGGTTCATTTCCCCTGTGCTCTCTTCTCTGTGTAATGAGCATATCACACTTGATTCATTCGACTATTAATGGAAATTTGGGCTTTTCCAGGTTGAAGCTGTTATAAATGTTGCAGCTATTCACATTCTTTTACATGTTTTTCTGTGAACATACATCCTTTTGTGTGTGTGTGTTGAATCTGTAAATGGGTGGAATTGCTATTTTATAGATTGGCACTTATTCAGCTTTGGAAGATACTACTGTATGATTATCTATAGTCGCTCTACCAATTTATACCTATACTACTAAGTCGCTTCTGTCGTGTCTAACTCTGTGCGACCCCATGGACTGCAGCCTACCAGGCTTATCTGTCCATGGGATTCTCCAGGCAAGAACACTGGAGTGGGTTGCCATGTCCTTCTCCAATGCATGAGAGTGGAAAGTGGAAGTGAAGTCGCTCAGTTGTGTCCGACTCTTATCGACCCCATGGACTGCAGCCTACCAGGCTCCTCCATCCATGGAATTTTCCAGGCAACAGTACTGAAGTGGGGTGCCATTGCTTTCTCCCATTTATACCTATACTCCCACCAGAAAAGCCCAAGAGCTGTAGTTCCTCTGCAGACCTGCCAACATCTAGTATCTTAAATTTAGTCATCTGGTAGGTGTGTGATTATGAGGGATTGTAGATTTAATTTGCGTTTCTTCAAAAACTGATAAAATTGGGCAGCTTTTAATATGTTTACTGGTTGTTTGAATACCCTTTGTGGTGCAGTACCTGTAAAGTATTTTGCCCATTGTAAAAATCAGACTGTTTGCCTTTTCTTGTTTCTTTGCAGAAGTTCTTCATAATTGTGGATATGAATATTTTGACAGGTACTCTGGAGCAAATGTCTTCTTCCAGGTGCCTTTGACTTGTCTTCAAACCCTTTATATTATGACTGTCAAACTGACGCTTAAACTCCAGCTCAGATGTCATCTCACTGGTGACTTAGGCTCCATCTCCTTTCTCTTGGAGTCGTCGCCTGCCCCCTGTCCTGCCACAGCGTCAGCCTAACTCCCTGTCAAATCAGTTGTCATGTTAGTTACAATGGCCTCTTTTCTTACCTCTCCTTTCCCAGCCCCAGGGTACCTGAGGCACAGACTATTCTAGATGGAAACAGTGGCAGTAGCTTTTGTGGAGGTTCTGGGTGTTTTGTTTCTTTCTGACTTTGTAATCTTCTGTGTCCCAACTTTCTACTATGTGTATGCATTATGTCTGTAATGATAAAAGGTATTAATATATACCTTAATACTGTGCCCTTGATCTTGCCTCACTGTCTGTTGGGTGTCTTTGCAGAGAAACTTTCAACTCAGTGTGGTAAAACATGAGCTCCTTGTTTTGTCTTTCCATCTCAGCCCAGTTTCTTTCCTGGCCTTTGTGATGGGTATGGGATAGGATCACAGAGAATTGCTCTAACTTCAGAATTATCTTTTAGTCCTTCCTTCAACATCCAAACTGTGATTTCCAGCTCTACTGTCTTCGCCTCTCTCTCTGTTCTGTTGGAAAACTAATACAGCTTCTAAATTGTTCCTTTGCCCACCTTTGTCAGCTCAGAATTGCACTTGATGGAATTAAGCAGATAAGGAAGACTTTATTCAAGACTGTTGTTATAGAGGTCAGCTTCACTGCCATAGGGGAGAAGGGCTGACCTCAATGCCACTGAAACAAAAGACAAGGAGTTTTTAAGCACTGGGGTGAGCTAGTAGAAAAGTACTGTGGGACTCTAGGGGGAAGGTAGGTCAGTATGATTAGCTCATCTGTGTCTGCTAATTGGTGTTTATCAAAGTTAGGCTTCCACCCTCCCACAGAGACAGAGATGACTGTAATCATCTCTCTTGATGATTCTATTTCAAAAGGCTGGCTCTTCAGTCCTTGAGAAAGACTCAGGATTCTTGGGTTGTAATTGGCTAGGAGAAGAGTTGCATTTCAAAAGGACAGAGAAAGAATTTATAGTTTCCTAAAGTAAGTAATGAAAAAGTAAAGTAAGTCATGCTTTGAGGAAAGGGAGCCTATAGTCAGGAGGAAGTCTGTCTAAAGTTTAGCGAGAGGAATACCAAGGCCATCTTACTCACCCTCACTCCAATTTAAATGCCATAATTTAAATTTGATTCTGACATTCTACCCCTGTGTTCTAAAACTTTCCATGGCTCAATACTGCGTGATCTGTAAACTCAGGCATGTATGGAAGAGTCTCCATGTCCTTGCCCCAGCCTCTCCTGAGTCTTGTTCCCTCCACACTGGAGGTGAAGTCACCATGAGCATTCTGAAAATGGTCTCAGGAAACTGAGATTGAGGCAGGTGAATTTCAAAGCATCACAGGATATGAGTGACTAGCTGGGGGTGGGTGATTTGAGTCATGGGTTGGATGAGGATGGAGCAGGAGAACCAAGACCAAGTAAAGTCCAAAGTCATGAGACTCCCGGCCAGGTGCGTTACTGGGACGATGGGCATTTCCTCGCCAGTGGTGCTCAGAGAGTGACCTGCTCAGACTCCTCAGCTGGGGCCCAGCTGCCCTTCAAGGGCTTTCACCTGAGGGTCAGTTTAGCAAAATTTGGAGACTTTTCCTCATGTGGAAACCTTCTGTTCTCTATCAAGGTCAATGGGCACAGTGGGGCAATCGTGTCTCATGCCCATCCTCTGAAGGTCAGCAAGGTGGGCACTGTCCTCTTAATGTCTCCTGAATGACAAGGGCAATCTAAGATTTTCTACCTTCCTGCTCCACTGAACACGCAGAACTCAATTGAAAGGCCACAACACATTTAAGTGTCTGAAATTAAATCTGAAGTCGAAGCAGCAGCATCTTATTACTTTTAATCAGTGCAGTGCATGAAAGCCCCTTTGGAGAAATCATTATTTTACCTCTCTGCATGGAAGGCCAAACTGCTTCCCTGCTTCCTCTGGTCTGAAAAATGACAGAGACTCTTTATTCTGTGTGTCCATCAGATTTGGGGCTGCCTTCAGCTTCTGCTGTGTCCAGGGCTTGGGTCAGATTTCATTCTTAGAGCTGCTTCTTTTGAGTCCCTCTTTCCCTGCCTCTCAGGTATACTTTTCTTAATAAAGGGACAAGAGGCTGAGGGATTAGTAACTATAGTTACCATTTATTAAGCACTTTCTTTATCAGTTAAGGTGTTTAGAGGCAAACAGTCAAAACTGGTTTGATCAGAAGGTAATTGATGAAAGGATATTGGGTTGCACACAGAATCTCCAGCAAAGCTAAGGAGCAGACCTGGGAGCTGTACTGCTGAAACAATGCTCAAAATCTCACCGAAGAACTGGAGGCAATGCTGACACCTCAACTGCCCTCCCAGGCACAGCACCGCAGGCTGGCTGCACTGCTGATGCTGAACAGTGGAGGCCATGTCTGATTTTCCCCGCAACAATCATGAAAGGTAACTGTTACTCTCTTCATTTTGTAGATGAGGTCATGGAAGTTCAGAGATTGTAGGTAGCTTATTCCCAAGGTTAGCTATGATAGAAATCCTTGGCTGTGTGTTCACTGAGCATGGGGATTATACTGGTTTTGCTCACCATTTACTGTAAGCTCAGAACCCAGTGCCGTGCTGGGTCAGTAGGTACTAGATAAACTTAGGGAATGAGTACATGGGGAAGTGGTGGAGAGATGCATTGTTATGGTGTTTGTGGTAGTCTCACTGTAACGCGACCTGTCTTCTCCTACCTTGCTTTGGGGCCATCCTGCATGTTTGTGGCCAGAGGGTTGGGTGAATGAGTCCGGGTCAGGCAGTCATAATATATCCTTATAGCCATGGTGATCGGTCCCAAAGTTTGAAGGTTGTGAGTCTGACCAGATGGCCCAGCACCTGGAGTAAGACTGACTTGCTCTAATACGTAAGAATAGAGCTGACATACAGAGAGGAGCAAAGACAGGGTTTATGATTCGACTTTCCTGCATGTTACTAATATTGGCCTTTTATAAGCAAGTACTATCGCTCCAGTCAGGAAAGGCAGATCGAAAGTGGTGACTTCTCTCACAAAAGGGATTTTACTTTGGATGCCACCTCCAATGCCCCATTAGATGGATGGGTGTGTTTCAAGAAATATTCTGCAACTGGGTAAAAATGGACGTCTTCTCAATCCTTCTTCCTCTCTCCTTGGCAAGCCCCCCATGTGTCTTACCTTATATACAGATTTTTAAAAAAAATTATATACACATGTATACCTGTGGCGGATTCATTTTGATATTTGGCAAAACTAATACAATTATGTAAAGTTTAAAAATAAAATAAAATTAAAAAAATTATATATATATGTACTTATTTTTGGCTGCGCTGTGTGTTCATTGCTGCTTTCGGGCTTTCTCTACTTGTGCCGAGCGGGCTTTCTCTGCATCGTGGCGTGCTGGCTTCTCATTCCGGTGGCTTCTTTTGTTGTGGAACACAGCACTAGAGCTGGTGGGCTCAGCTGTTGTGGTGTGTGGGCTTAGTTGCTCTGAGGTATGTGGGATCTTCGCAGATCAGTGATTGAACCCATGTCCCCTACGTTGGCAGGTGAGTTCTTAACCACTGGTCCACCAGGGAAGCCTTACCTTATCTCTAGTTGAATGGAGTCTTTTTTTTTTTTTTCCTGACAGTTTATCCATCTCCAAGCCCTTATTCAGTGAACATCTCTGACATACGTTTGTTGGGACAGCTGTTGGGCAAAGGATGTGATGGTTGCGGTGGCACGAGGAAAGCAGACCTCAGGGGGACAGGTTCTGGTGACGGTTGTGGGTTTCAGGCTGGGTATCCGTGAGAGCCCTTCTCCTGGAGCAGTCTGCTGTGCAGGGTGCTCAGGCGGTCAGGTACAGAGCACTCTGTCAGGGCAGCCCAGTAATAGGACAGCTGTGAAGTTGTCAGTGTGCTCATCGTGTTGACATTGCATTGTCCAGAGGCCTTGCAGAACCACAGCTGCAGCATGGGCCTCTGTGGATACTGGGATGTGATGTAAGAATTAGATGTTTGCTCTATGCTGGTAGCCTTGGCCTCAGGCTGTCTTGGCCGGTCATGTAGCACCAGGGCTGCTTCATTATCAGGGCTCCGTTATCCTCCTTTTGTCCCCACTCCAGCTCCAGTGCTGTCAGATTGATCCTTTCCCTCATTACTTCCAGGGACCACCGGCTGGCCCGCAGATGAGACATCCCTGTGGGGCATCTGAGCCGTGCTGACCTCTGTCCTTGATGGACAGAAGTGTGGCCCTGCTGTCCTTCCCCATGCACCCTGGACCCAGTTCCCGACCCAACCCTCTCCTCGCCAAAGCTTTGATGAGTCAGTTTTCAATTCCTGGGTTGTGTGTGTGCCCGTTTTGGCTGAAGACTTTCCATAGAACGTCCAATCTTTGTGCCTTTATTTTCCTCCTGTGTCATAAGGAGAGCAGCCTGCTGCTGCTCTGCTCCCTCGTTGCTTGCCTTAGTAACTTTCTTTTTCCTAATGAGGCTTAATTATAAGTTTTATTGACAGACTTATGTTATGCCATAGGAAACCATCTTGAATCAATTAAAATCAATTAATCACACTGTGATTAACTTTAATTGTGGGATGTTTCCTACACCCAGCAAATAACCATTCACATATGTTCCAATTAATATTTTTACCCCCCCCTCTTTGTTGACAAATGAGCTATTGTACTTAAAATTAATTAAATGTTAGCATGGTCCCAATTAACATTGCGTTAACCTGAAAAAAAAGTCTTTATTGTCAATCCTGAGCAAAATCTGTGACAATCTACTACTTATATTGCACAATATATATAAAACACATGGGGCCTAACCTTTTACCAAAGTAGTGGATGATCTGGACAAAATATGAGGCCACATTGAAAATCTTGAGGTTTTTGGCCGTGACTTGAGATAAGCAAGGAAAATAAATGTTGTCTGCCTAGAAATAGTTACCTATCTTTTTCTGTGTTTTGCTAAACCAAGATTTAATATCTCTAGATTATCAGTACTTTATATATAGGACCTTTTTTTTAACTCAGTATTTTTTTTGGTCTTTTTTTTTTAATCTCTAAAGTGTCTCATTCCCCTCTATCTTGAATATTTCTTTACCTAATGCTATTTATTGTGCTGTAAATTCCAAAGTGTATGTTTCATTTTTTACCCAGCCTTCTGTTTTCTGAGACTCCTCTAAGTAGGTTATGTGGGTCTGTTTTATATGCAAACATTGTTTATCCATGCTCACATTGATAAGTGTTCAAATTGTTTCCAACTCTTTGCTTTTATAAGCAATGTTGGGATGAGTATCTTAGTGTATCTGAATTTGGGTATGTTGAATCCCAGGACAGATACCCCAAAATGTGTCTCAATGACATATTGATTATTTTAAATTAAAGTTACTGAAGAAACAACCAATACAAGAGGAACACTCTGACTCTTTTTTTCTGCCTTCCTGGAGGCAGGGAATGAATCTCTTCTATGAGAGTTACATTCCCTGCATCTGGAGAAGGGCACCCTTGCTGCCCAAGACAGAATCCAGGGCCAAGAAGCCCATGGAGACAAACATTGTGACTTCTGTTTACTTCCCCAAGCCCAGCCCTGTTTAGAATCTTCACTAATTGGCCACCCCAAACCTAAGCTTCTTTGTTCTGTGAATTCCTCACAAATTTATTGTTTCCTTGCCAAGGACAAAAGCCACCTGCTTTGGCCACCTCTTAGGTCTCATTTAAATGGGACTTCAGTGCACATGAATTGGAATGTGTTTCTTTTTCTCCTGTTAATTTGTCTCATGTCATTTTATTATTAGACCAGCCACAAGAACTCAAGAGGGGTGGAGAGGGAAAACACCCGCTGTGTTTTATATCTCAGGTACCTGTCTGAGATATAGTCCTAGGAAAACAATTGTTGGGTCACAGGGCAAATGCAAACTGCACTCTGGAATTGATCCTCTTTGGCACAGGAGGGAATGGAGATCTGGAGAGGTTAAGTAATTTTTTCAAGTCAAGTCTACAACTAGGCTTGATTTCAGATCTTCTGAATCTTAGTGAAATATATATTTTGCAATAGGCTGCATCTCAATTTCCCTGAATTCCCTGGAATTGTCTAAGCAAAATTTCCCCAGTATGATAGTTTCATTGTCTTATAGCTTGGAATCATCCTCCTTAGGTTCTCCTTTAAGAGTCAACATTCAATATATGTTACAACTGACACAGAAACATACGCAGCTGTTATCAGGCAATGGTACTGGGAATTTAGGTCTAACCTGCTCTCTTCAAGAAGATCTGCTTTTAGGGAATTCGCTGGCAGTCCAGTGGCTAGGACTCTGGGCTTCTCACTACTGATGGTGTGGCTCCAATTCCTATTTGGGGAACTAAGATCCTGGCAAGACTCGCAGCCAAATAATAATATTAATTAATTAATTAAAAAAACTGCTTTTGTTATTGAACAAAGACCTATAAATATTTTAGAATAGGTGATAGAGATATCGAGATTTTAATAATGATCAGAGATTTCAAAGCTCTTCTCACACAAGGGGGCAAAACCCTGCTTCAATGATTAAAAAACAAAACAAAACATAAATCCCAGGTTTATCTTTACAAGTAAGTTTGCCCTGAAGGATGAACATGAGAGAGAGAAAGTGATACAAGTTTTCAAAGCTTTCAAGTTGTCTTTGGAACTTTGTATTTCTTTGGGGGTGTTCCTAGAATTGACCACTAGAAGGTAATCCCTGGATACATGATTCTCCTCCCTCTTTCCCCTGTCTCAGTTCATATTAACTCCTCAAGGGTTAACTGCGCAACTGATGAATCCGAGAACAATATACATTCCTTGTCCTTATAACACAGGATAGAGGGAAATGAGTAACAATTCTGAGTGCTGAGCCAGGTGCTGTGGGTAACCTGAGGAAAGAGCCACTGAGTGGTGAGCAGGGCGGTGAGACCTGAGCTGGACTTCAGCAGATGTATAGGAGGTGGTCCTCAGGGGAAGGAAGGATCCTAAGTTCAGCTTCCTCCAGTTCTCACACCCCCACCCTCTGCTCCTCCTGCCCCCACAGTAGCCATGTTCAGAAATAACCCAGCATCCCTGAGGGAAGAGGAACAAATGTTCTACATTGCACCATGCTAAGCATCCCCCTCCAGTCCTTGTGCCTGTGAAATGCATTTCACGCCTCATCTGTTCCCTAAATGAGATGTGAAACCAGTTTACACCTCGTTTACATTTATGCTGTTTTACCAAACAGCATAGATACAGCTCCATCCCAAGTCCTGAAATGAGGTCAGGCACCCGTTCTCTCCTTGGATTGAATCCACCCAACGCTCCAGATCATCTCAGGCAACCAGGCATCCCCCAGGTGTTGAGAGAGAAAGTGCAAGCCTTGGCGGAGAGGTGTGGGGAGCAGTGAGCAAGGGGTGTTCAGGTCCTTTTAGGTGAGGGGAATGGCCTTTTTTTAAAGCCAATTGTATTCTTAGTAAAATTTCCTTAGTGAAGTGAAGTCCCTCAGTCGTGTCCGACTCTTTGTGATCCCATGGACTGTAGCCTATCAGGCTCCTCCCTCCATGGGGTTTTCCAGGCAAGAGTGCTGGAGTGGATTGCCATTTCCTTCTCCAGGGGATCTTCCCGACCCAGGAACAGAACCCGGGTCTCCCGCATTGCAGGCAGACGCTTTACCGTCTGAGCCACCAGGGAAACTGACTTAAGCAAAATGCAAAAATCATAGGTGTACACTTAGAAGAGCTTTTAACCTTTGCACATACCTGTGTAATCAACACCCAGATCAAGACATAGAACATTTCTCTCACTCGTGAAACTTTTCTCACGCCCCCTTTCAGTCAGCAGACCCCTCTCCAAACAGAACTGCTAGATTCTGACGTTCATCGCCACCATGGGTATATTGTACCTATTCTAGAACTGAATATACGTGCAAACATATAGATGTGCTGACATCTCTTCAGATAATGTCTGTGTGATCCATGTGTGTTGCTGTATCAGTAGCTCGTTCCTTTAAATTGTTGGATAGGGTCCCACTGTATGAATAAGACACTTTAGTCATTTCCCTATTGATGGGCATTTGAGTGGTGTTCTGTTTTTGCCTATTATAAATAAAACTGCTATGAATATTCTTGCACAAGATTTTATGCACATATACACTCATTTTTTTTCTTGGGAACACAGCTAGGGGTGGAATTTCTGGGTTGTAGTGAAGATGCATTTTAACTTTATTAGAAACTGCAAAACATTTCTATGAGGTGATTGAACCATTTTCCGCTCCCACTGGCAGTGTATGGAAGCTCTGGTTGATTCAGGATAATGAAACAGTGCTGGCAATCAGTGTAAAGTAGCACAAGTTCATCTAAGGAGCATGGCATAAAAGACAAGATTAAATATTTCAGAAGAGAACTAGAACATGAAAGGCATTCCTATGCATGAATCTTTATTGTCCCAAAGAGTATCTCTCGAATGTCCTGATTTTGTCCAAAACTCACTGTATTTAAAAATGCACAGCATGTTTTGTCTTAATCAGACTACATACCTGGGAATACAAGAACAATGTGCTGGGAGTCATATACCAATAAAGCACATGAAGTCCTTTGCCCACTTTCGCCAAATTAGACTAATAATGTTTGTCATTTTTGCCAAACTGATAAAAAATATTTATCTCTTACTTCTTATTTAATATTTTGTACCTTGATAATTAATAAAGTAAAGCATTTTGCTTGTTTATGGATATGTGTATTTTTTTCTTAGTGAATTTTGATGTTCTTTGCCCATATTCTCCGGTGTTTGTCTTTTTCCTGTTGATGTTTGGGTGGCTTAATACTGACAACTGGTTGTTGTGTATGTTGCAAATGTTTCTCTTTTTTGTTGCTTACCTTAACATAAAAACTGCTTTCCTTATTTTTAAAGATCCTACTTGGTCATTATAAAACATTTGTACAACTGAGAAAATATTACAAAAGATTAAAATTCTTCCATATCCCACTTTGCAGAGATAAAACAACAACAAAAACAGAACCAAGAATAATCAATAAAATTCTGATGAAAATCACTGCAAGCCTCTCTCTACGCATATGTAGAGAAACCTAATGAGATATGTACAATAGGTAGAGACTTAGAAGAACGCTTTAAATATGAGAGTTCTAATCACATGGCTACACTTAAGATAAAAGTTTGTTTATTGCAAAATATATTAATCCTAAAATGATCATATTATTTAAAACTTCATGAGTTTGGAACAATATTTGAACAACATAATTTAACTATGGACTGTACCTTTGGGAATCTTTGCTATAAACAGTGAAAAAAATTAGCAAACATTTTTTTCTACTCTCTGGCATGTCTAGTTTCATTGGTTACTCAGTGCTTTGATGTTGTCAAGTTTTATAACATTTATAACCTTTTCTCTCACTGTAATTCTCAGAATTGTCAGTTTTTCTTCTGTTTTAAGCACATCATCAGCATTTCTTTTATCCTGGCCTTGTATACATATTATCTTTATTTTGGCTTTTGGCTTCTTGTATTCATTTTATTATTCCAATAAATTACTTTTCACAAGGGCTTGTAGGTGTTAGTTTTCCTGAGTTCTTGCATATTGCAGCCTATTTCTCAGTTGCATTTGCACTGGAAGGTTTACTTGGGTAGGGACATGATTATTGGGCTACTCCTTCTTTTACTCAGAACTTTACAGATATTGCACCAATATCTACTGTTATTAAATGTTGGATACAAAGGTCCATCTAGTCAAAGCTATGGTTTTTCCAGTGGTCATGTATGGATGTGAGAGTTGGACTATAAAGAAAGCTGCGTGCCAAAGAATTGATGTTTTTGAATGGTGGTGTTGGAGAAGACTCTTGAGAGTCCCTTGGACTGCAAGGAGATCCAACCAGTCCATCCTAAAGGAAATCAGTCCTAAATATTCATTGGAAGGACTGACTCTGAAGCTGAAACTCCAATACTTTGGCCACCTGATGCGAAGAACCAACTCATTGGAAAAGACTCTGATGCTGGGAAAGATTGAAGGTGGGAGGAGAAGGGGACGACAGAGGAAGAGATGGTTGGATGATATCACCGAGTCAATGGGCATGAGTTTGAGGAAGCTCTGAGAGTTGGTGATGGACAGGGAAGCCTAGCATGCTGCATGTCCATGGGGTCACAGAGTTGGACACGACTGAGCAACTGAAGTGCACTAAACTGAAAGTAGAGATCAAGAGGACCCTCATCAGCTCCCTCCCCAACACACACACTTATACACTCTGTAAAGTCTATGTATGACTTTCTGCCTAGATGTCCATATGTATTTTTTTCTTTTAAAATATATATCTTTTGGTGGTTACTCTAGTGATTACAACACACACCTTTGACTTATCAAAGTCTAATGTTACTTGGAACTTTTATCCTCTTCCAGGACAATGTTAAAATATTTAATTCCATTTAACTTCCTATCAACTTATATGCAATGGTCATATGTTTTAGTTCATTATACATTTTAAACCATGTAAAACACGATTGTAGCAATAATTATTATTGTTATTGTTTTGTACAGAAAGCATTCATTTATTCATTTATGTCATTCATTTGACATACATATCTAGCTTTTTATTTTTCTTCTCTTCATTCCTTCCTGCATCTCTAAGAAAACATATGCGATCATTTTCTTCCTGCCTAAAGAACACCCACTGTTATTTCCTTAAGGGTGTGTGGGATGTGCCGCTTATGAATCCTTTTGGTTTTTATTTGTCTTATTTCACCCTCATTCTCCACGTGCATTTTGCTGAGTGTCAGATTCTGGATTGACACTTTCCCGCTTTCAATACTTTGCAGGTCGGTGTTCATTGTCTTCTGTTTGAGCCTGTTGTTTCCAGGTAGAAGTCCAGTTGTTACTCTCTGTGAGGAGGTGTCTGACTCCAAGTTTGAATGTTTAGCTGCTGACAGCTTTTAAGCTCCCTCCTACTTCGTTTCCTTCTGCCCCACATCTGGACCAGCAGAAGAAAGAGCCTGGGTGCTCCCTCCTTTACTGCTGGTGGGAGAATCTACCCACACAGGTCCGTCTGCATGTGGGAACCCTCACCCCGGCCCTACTTCCCAATCACAGTGAAAGCCAGGCCAGTCTCTTTTGGTTGCTCTCTGAAGTCATACTGCTCTCCCAGTGGATACAAGCATGTAAATAGCAAACTTTTCCACAGCCTCTTGATGTGTGTGGCATCCTCATTCTTGATGTTAGAACCAGACTTTGGGTGGAAGTCCTGTTACCTTTGCAGGGAATCGTGACACCTTGACTTTATTTTAAAATTATTTATTTATTTAACTATGCCAGGTCTTAGCTATGGCATATGGGATCTACTTCCCTGACGGGGGGTGGAACTCCGGCCCCCTGCATTGGGAGCATGGAGTCTTAGCCACTGAACCACCAAGGAAGTCCCAGGAGACTTTTAAAAGTCTGTTTTGTTTAGCTGTCATTAATTTCATCCTGAGGTATTTAATTGTTCTTTATTTTATTTTTTTATTACCTTGCTTAGGCCTTCTTGAACTTATAGCTTGATTAAAAAAAAATAGTTTTGAAAAGTTCTCAGCCATGATACTTCTGTCCAATTTTCTGTAACCTCTCTTTCTGGGACTCCAAGTCAGTCTCCCCAAGTATATCAGTCTTTATCACTTCTCTCTGAGCATTTTTCTCCTGACTTTTTCATGCTTTTCTCTCCCATGTTTCATTTTTTATATTTTCTTCTGATCTTGCTTCCAATTCAATAATTCTTTTCACCAGTGTCTAAGCCCACACATTAAGTTCTCGATTTAGCTAATTGTATTTTTAAGAATTATAATTTTTCAGGAAGAGTTCACGTATGAACTAAAATATATTCTTGTAAAACAAAATGTCACCTTACAGTTTGCACTCTTTCCCCATTTCAGAATTTAAATGCAAACAAATATCCCAAGTGGTCACATGAAGTGATGGAGTTAAAGTAACCCACACACACAAAATGTTTTCATTTAGTTGTATTTATAATTGCTAGCTGTCTTCCTGGAGAAGGCAATGGCACCCCACTCCAGTACTCTTGCCTGAAAATCCCATGGATGGAGGAGCCTGGTAGGCTGCAGTCCATGGGGTCGCTAAGAGTCGGACAGGACTGAACGACTTCACTTTAACTTTTCACTTTCATGCATTGGAGAAGGAAATGGCAACCCACTCCAGTGTTCTTGCCTGGAGAATCCCAGGGACGGGGGAGCCTGGTGGGCTGCCGTCTATGGGGTCGCACAGAGTCGGACACGACTGAAGCGACTTAGCAGCAGCAGCAGCAGCAGCTGTCTTCCAAGATCTCAGTCTTGTGTGTTTCTCCATGAATGTGTTAAGGATGGTTATTTTAATGGACTTTGGTGCGGGGAGCGAGCTCCGCCTCTGGCAAAGGTCATGAGGAAGGAGGCTTGGCATACGCAAAGGCGGGATCAAGCCTCAGGAGTCTCCCTGGAAATTCTCGAGCATATACCCCCAAAACCAGAGTCTGCCTACTTTCTGCTTTGTGCTTTCACCTACACCTCTGACTTTACGGGGGGCTGTCCCCCACTACCTCTCTGAAAAAAGTTAGCTTACAGCTCCAGTTAATAATTCCTGGGTGTGACAGTGTTTAACCTACAAACTCCTTTGGAAATCCTCTAGCCTGCCTGAATAGGTTTTTCCGGCCACATGTGATTGTTCAGAACCTCCCAACTGTGAAAGGCAGGAGATGTTCTAAACTGTCTAAACACAGATTCTTTTGAGTAGTTAAAAGATTGATTAGAAATTGTATTGGTGAAGGGATTTTCACTTGTTGGGCCAATGTTTGCTGCTAAGTTTCCATATCCCTTACCTGCTGTGTCCCTGGCAGTGTATTGATTAATATAATTGGTGTAAGTAGTAGCTTTAATGTTTGTAACCTGGGACCCTTGAGTTAATTCTTTTTCTTGTTATAGCCCACCACACCTTTGCGCTGTAGGAATGCAACTTTATCTAATGCTTTTGGAGGGTGGCTCCTGACCAATCACCTTTAGAGAAAAATAAGTTTTCTGAAGAAAAGGTCTTAAAATGTTAACAGGCCTCCGGGCCAGAAGATGATGCAAATCACCTAACTTTTGCATATGCTAAGTTTGCAGGAAGAAAGCCTGGCTTGCTGCCTGACTCTACCCCTTCCCCCATTATCCTCTATGCATAACTTAAGGTATAAAAACTACTTTGGAAAATAAAGTACGGGCCTTGTTCACCGAAACTTGGTCTCACCATGTCGTTCTTTCTCTTACCTTCTGGCTGAATTATTCAGCCTCTTTTCTCCATTGAATTTCCTCACTGAGCTATCCTTATTTCAGCCTCTTTTCTTCACTGAATTTTACTGAGCTATCCTTATTCCATTACTCTTTATATCCTTAATTAACATTTAATTAAGCAATTGTTTCCTGATCTTCGCCTACGCCGTCTCTCCTTCGAATACCCTGGATCAGCCGGGGCTGGTCCCCGGCACTTTGGGAACGTCATTATCTTAGACACCCATAGGCTGTTTCAGTTTCTTATTATTTCTCTTGATTTTTGTTCAGGTTTCTTGCTTCTTCATTTGTTTGCTTTTTAATACTTGCATGTCCGGGGGAAGAATTGGCCTGAATTTACCTAGTCTGCTATAATCAGAAGTGGAAGCCGGAGTCTCTGACTTATCTTTATTCATTACATTCACCATGAAACTTGTTAATGAACAGTTTAATGAAGTATATATAAAGTATATGCATATAATACACTTATTTTATATATATATAGTAACTATATATATATATTTGGTTCCTTTATTTTTTCTTAGAATATCAATTATATATTTGTTGATTTTTCTTTTTTTTATTTTACAATCCTCTTAATGATTCTTTAAATATGTGTTCTTTTTCTTATTATTTGAGTTATTACCTGAGCTTTGTCCAGCCAGGGACCTGGCTATATTTTTAATTCTATATAGTCAACAGTTTTCTGCTTCAAAAAAGACTCTAATTTCTGTAATGTTTCCGTTTTCCTCTTACATTTCTACCTGCATTTTGTCGGCTCACTTCCTTGCTCCTTTTATTATCCTAAAATCTCTTGAAGATTTTCAAGCCTTCAGTTCTCTTTTTGATGTCATTTTTGAAAAGAAAGTTCCATGTAATTCTTTGAGGCCCTGAAGAATCATTTGATGAGGGCTTCATCTCTTTCCTTACATACACTTTTTTACCCTGTGTTGTTTTTCATTTTTCTTCTTTTTTTTTTTTAAATGTATGAGTTTGGTTCCTTTTCATTTATGGCTCTTTTTCACATGGGAACAAACAGGTACTGTGCAGGGAGAGACTTGGGTGAAGGTTGGGCCAAAGGCATTTGTAGCTTAGAATCAGGATTTGTGGCTTTAACCATGCTCTCATTTAATCTGCCTTCTGCTTTACCCAGAGCTCAATTCTCCCTTTGGTTGTTGAAGGTCAGTGGTCAGTGTGGGCCAGAGCACATCCCTTTCATTCACTGGCTTTCCAAGATATCATCTGGGGTTTTTTCTTCCCACCTGCCTTCTCTTTGCTTTACTCCTGAAGCACCGTTTGGTTAAGAGTCTCACACTGGTCAGATTTGAAAAAAAGAGAACTGGTGTACTGTTCCCACGACGATTGGGATTACAGCTTAGGCAGAGTTTAAGCAGGAGCACAGCCCAAACCTAAAGGTAGGGGTTTGTTTCCTGAGCTGGTGATGAGCTGCAGGTGACTCAGGCACTGTCTCAGGACAGGTGTATATGGGAGTTCTGCCTGTTGCAGCAGCTGCTTGCTGCAGGGTGAGGACTCTTGGAAGCTTCTCTTCAGCCCAAAGCAGATCTTTGAGCTGACTGTCCAAGGTGGCTCAGAGTTCCTAGCAGATGATTTGGAAATTACCTATCAGTATCACCAAATGGAGTCTTGCCTTCATGGGCAAACACCTCTCCTCAGAGAGTAACGTGGAGAAGTGATGAGAACCTTGGCTTGAAATTAGGACACACGCGTCCCTCTCCTACCCTGCACACTGAATGGTTAATGCACTTGGTAACAAGCAGTTAGCCTCTTCAGGCTTTAATCTCTTCAATCCTGCTATACCTGCCTTGTGATCGTTTCAGGTGGGGATAGTCTGAAAAAGGTCTGCACATTTCTGCTTCCAAGAGAAAATGCAAATTAGCAGTTTCTTTCCTTTTGATTGCTTATGTGCTCAGAACAGAAGAAAGACACCTGGATAAAGCATTTCCGCTGACTTCTGCCATTCCCTAAGGGGCTCCCAGGATCTTTAAGCTTTCTTAGGTTCCTTTGAGGTCTCTCAGCTCAAGGACTGTCTCCACATGTCCTCCATCCTGTCCACACTTCCAGCAGGTGTGTGTAGGTGGAGCTCAAATTTAAAAACAACTCAAATGAACTCACATATCTTTTTTTTTTTTTGGCAACTTGCTGTTTCAGTGGAAGCTCTTAAAAGTTGTCAGCATTTTTCTTAGTATTTAAACAGAACTAGAAACACAGACAGTAGCCACTCATGACCACAGTGTGCTCCAGCTCTCATCCGTAGACCAGCCTCCTCAACAGTCATAGCAGCAAGGTGATACGAATTTTCTGTACATGTAAAGCAACAAGGGTATATAATGTTCACAATGTGATCCTTGCTGAAAATGGTTCCAAAGTTGAATCACATGCCATCCAAGCAGGTGTAACACTAATGAGTTGTTGAACGCACAAACTTCAGCAAATAGGCTATGTCGCTTCAATACCTTAAATAAAGGAGCAACATGGCCTTAGAGTCAGGGCAAGTTTGTCACCATGGAAAAGTCAGCTCAGTTATTTGGTGGTACTCACCAGCTGATTCCATAGTTATTTAGCTATTGGAGACCTTGGAGATACCAGGGCGAGCTTCAGAAGGAGGGAATGTCTGCTAACGGGTTCAAATAAGAGGCTGTCTTGTCATCCCAGGTGACTGAAGACTTTTGAGTTGCTTCGGAATCCACTGAAATAGCTACACACTAGAATAGATTAGAACAGAAGAGTGGATTTCCTCCAACTTCTGGACTGTTTCCTCATGCTTCCACATCCCCATAAATATGATCCAATAACAAAGAAATGTCTACATCATAGCTATGAACTAGCAAGTAGTGTCCTCCTAAAACTTCTAGGATTTTTGGCAAGAAACAGTAGAGATGAGAAGGAAGAGCTTGTAAGTTCCTGTTCTTCCTATAAACTGGAATAACCTACCTAGGAAGCTAAAACGACTTCTGGCAAACAAAACAGAACAAATGCACAAATAATTCAGTAAAATCCTCTTGTCTGAACTGTCAGGGGCTGGAAATGAAAATTGGTTATCAGCAGTTGATGGATGTATAGGTGAATGACGATCATTTCAGAGTTCCAAACCAAGGTGTACAAGGATCTATACAGAGCAGGAAAAAATCCCAAGAGGGTACCCCAAGTGTCTGGAATGTGGATGATAAATGAACGGTCATGCAGACAGTGGACTGACTTGGGATGAAGCCTTCTGCCTTTATGGACTTTCTGTTGTTTTGTTAGGTGGAATGTGTGGGAAGGAAGTAAAGAAGGGGTTCAAGGGTTAGAGAGAATATTTAACCCCAAAGAATATTTCTGCCCAAGCCTTCCTCCTTTTGTCTATATTCATCAAAATATCTCCACACCATCCCTCAAAAGATTACTGTTTCTCAAGAGATTAAAACCTTTCCTTTTTCTCTCCACCTTTTTCTAAAGGTTTGAACACTATTATATTTGAACTACAGTTCAAACAGCTCCCTGTGCTGTGCTTAGTTGCTCAGTCATGTCTGACTCTTTGCTACCCCAAGGACTGTAGCCCCCCAGGCTCCTGTGTCCATGGGATTCTTCAGGCAAGAATACTGGAGTGGGTTTCCATACCCTCCTCCAGAGGATCTTCCCAATCCAGGGATCAAACCCAGGTCTCCCTCATTGCAGGTGGATTCTTTACCATCTGAGCCATCAGGGAAACCCAAGAGTACTGGAGTGGGTAGCCTATCCCTTCTCCAGGAGATCTTCCAGACCCAGGAATCAAACCAGAGTCTCCTGCATTGCAAGCGGATTCTTTACCAGCTGAGCTACCAGGGAACCCCCCCCACCCCCCGCCCCGGTCAACTCCTAAAGGTAAGACAGACATACTACTATGACATACTATGGTTTAAAAAATCATCCATAGTGTTTGTACATATAGCATCTGCAGCTGTTTCTAAATATCTATCTATCTAATCATTAGTAGAAATTAAGGCAACCACATGGACAAATGGTACCTTTTAAACAAAGTTACTGCTATTAATAGATAAATAATAATATTCAGTGAAATCCCAGACGACATTAAGTCAATAAACCATAAATAGAGAATCATGAAAGAATTTCATTTCATGGAAAGAAGAAATTTTTCTTAGGGATAAAAAATATAATGGAGGTATTTAAAAAGCCCTTAGAAGAATATAACACTATGATTTCTGGACTAATCCAAATAATGTACTGGCCATGTATTTCACTCCCCACAAGCCTTCCTACAGGTTTATCCAAATGGAACTCAGATGACACATAAATTTACTAAGACAGAAAGAGTCCTGATTGTTCAAGGTTGTAAACATAGAAGGAATATGTGCCCCAGTTCCTGGCCAGACTAAAACCACAGAAGACAAATACCTTCTCTAAGGATGGGCATAGTTAGACCATGATCTGCTCTGTGAGAACCCTGCTTCTCATCTGCAGAGACCAAGGAGGTATGGACGCATTAATCAAATACAGCAATACCGTTCTTTGTATGTGCGCGCATGCTCAGTTGCTTGAGTCATGTCCAACTCTTTGCGACCCCGTGGACTGGACCATAGCCGCCCCCCTGAGTCTCCTCTGTCCATGGGATTCTCCAGGCAAGAATACTGGAGTGGGCTGCCATGCCCTCCTCCAGGGATCTTCCCAACAGGGATCAAACCTATGTCTCTTACGTCTCCTGCATTGGCAGGCAGGTTCTTTACCACCAGCACCACCTGGGATGCCCTTCAGAGTGTACAGTTTAGCCCTTTTAACATACTTGTGTTCCCTGCTCTTGTTCATCAAAACAGGTCTAGATTTGCACTAATTCAAGAAATTGTTTTTGATGGCTTAGATTCTCCTATGAATAATCGGAGGTGGGGTCCAAGTATTCTTAACCTCTTTGTTTTTATAAGGAGACAAAATTGACTAATGAATGATTAGTGTGACCACATAATTTATATTCCAAGCCAAGACCTTTCTGGGAATGAACATAGGAGCTGTTAATAATTGTGTTAGGACAATGGGCAAAATGGGATTCAAGGTCCCTTGCTTATAGTTAAAATCAAAATATATTTCTAGCTAGGTTTCAGTGATTTATTGCACATTTAAAATTAAAATACACTTAATATCTAATACAAACATGGCCACATGATTTTTCTTTAATTCTTCATTGAGGGGAAAAATGCAATAATCTAGTGAAAAATACCCTATATACTCTCACACTTGCATTCTTTATTTCTGATCTTCCCAAGGTTAGATAATCATAAATAGAACTTAAATAAATCTGTTATATAAAACAATGAACAATGATGAAAATAGATTTAGGAGCCTGGAGAATGTCAAAGAAATATTCGTGGAGCTCAGAGAAAAATGAAGACATTCAGGCTTTATAAGAAAAGGCAAGATATATAGGGAACAGATGGAAGATATCTGCTGTCCTTGCAGCAAGACTTAGAGAAAGACAGACAGTGTTGCAGTTGTTCAGTTGCCAGTTTGTGTCCAACTCCATGGCCTGCCACCCCATGGACTGCAGCATGCCAGGTTTCTCTGTCCCTCACCATCTCCCAGAGTTTGCCCAAGTTCATGTCCATTGAGTCAGTGATGCCATCCAGCCATCTCATCCTCTGTCGTCCCCTTCTCCTCCTGCCTTCAATCTTGCCCAGCATCAGTCTTTCCCAATGAGGCAGTTCTTCGCATCAGGTGTCCAAAGGATTGGAGCTTCAGCTTCAGCATCAGTCCTTCCAATGAGTATTCAGGAATGATTTCCTTTAAGATTAACAGGTTTGATCTCCTTGCAGTCCAAGGGTCTCTCAAGAGTCTTCTCCAGCACCACAGTTTGAAAGCATCAGTTCTTTGGCAGACAAAGCAGGCTGTAAAAACAAAAATTAGGAGGAAAAGGGACTTCCCTTGTGATCCAGTGGCTAAAACTCCTCTTCCCAGTGCAGAGGGCCTGGGTTCAATACCTGGTCTCGCATGATGCAACTAAGGCCCAGTGCAGCTGAAGAAATAAGTAAGTAGAAAAAATTACCAAGAAGAAAGAAGGATAGAAGTGCATTTCCCTAAGATTGAAAACAAAATAGAACCCCACCAAAGTCCTAAGTCAAGAGATAAGAAGAGATTCACTAAGGGCCAGACTAGATGAATGAATCCATTCCCAGATAGAATCTAGTGATATTCTGGAACTTTGGGAATAAAGAAGAAACAATTCAATAAGCATTGATGCAGAAAAAAGGAAAATAAAAAGTAACCAATCATGTATTTATTCAACAAGTATTTGTGGAGTACTGTGGTAGATTGAGGTGTTCTCAGTTTGCTGCCCTGCCTCTAAGATGATCAACACATCTCTTTTCTTGTTCTATGTGACTTGCTCCCCAACAGGAGAAGTGCATTTCCCCATTACTGTCAAGCTTAGCCAGATGGCTCACTGCATATGAGTTGGGTGTTATGTGCTGCGTCTAAGTAGAGGGTTTAACAGTGAAACTTGTATATGGTTCTGCTACTGTCCTTTCCCTTCTGCTAGGAGAAAAAATGCTCAAGGTAGGATCTGCTCTATCAGCATGGATTCTGGGATAAAAAAGATGTAAAGAAAGCTACAGCTATGGAGTAGAACCTCAGCCTACCTTTATGCAGCCAACACATAATGTGATTGAGAAATAAACTCTTGTTGGTTAGAACAACAGGGATACTGGGGTTTTCAGCCATAGCAGTATAACCAAGCAGAGTCGGCTAATGGAAGTGCTAGTGACTGGGGCTTTACAAATGGCACTAGTGGTAAAGAACCCGCCTGCCAACACAGGTTAGACATAAGAGACACTGGTTCGATCCAGTCCCTGAGTCAGGAAGATCTCCTGAAGAAGGGAATGGCAACCCACTCCAATATTTTTACATGGAGAATCCTATGGACAGAGGAGCCTGGTGGGCTACAGTCCAAAGGGTCACAAAGAGTCAGACACGACTGAAACAACTTCAGTTCAGTTCAGTTCAGTTGCTCAGTCGGGTCCGACTCTTCATGACCCCATGAATTGCAGCACGCCAGGCCTCCCTGTCCATCACCAACTCCCGGAGTTCACTCAGACTCACATCCATCGAGTCAGTGATGCCATCCAGCCATCTCATCCTCTGTCATCCCCTTCTCCTCCTGCCCCCAATCCCTCCCAGCATCAGAGTCTTTTCCAATGAGTCAACTCTTTGCATGAGGTGGCCATAGTACTGGAGTTTCAGCCTTAGCATCATTCCTTCCAAAGAAATCCCAGGACTGATCTCCTTCAGAATGGACTGATTGGATCTCCTTGCAGTCCAAGGGACTCTCAAGAGTCTTCTCCAACACCACAGTTCAAAAGCATCAATTCTTCGATGCTCAGCCTTCTTCACAGTCCAATTCTCACATCCATACATGACCACTGGAAAAACCATAGCCTTGACTAGATGGATCTTTGTTGGCAAAGTAATGTCTCTGCTTTTGAATATGCTATCTAGGTTGGTCATAACTTTCCTTCCAAGGAGTAAGCGTCTTTTAATTTCATGGCTGCAGTCACCATCTGCAGTGATTTTGGAGCCCCCAAAAATAAAGTCTGACACTGTTTCCACTGTTTCCCCATCTATTTCCCATGAAGTGATGGGACCAGATGCCATGATCTGCATTTTCTGAATGTTGAGTTTTAAGCCAACTTTTTCACTCTCCTCTCTTACCTTCATCAAGAGGCTTTTGAGTTCCTCTTCACTTTCTGCCATAAGGGTGGTGCCATCTGCATATCTGAAGTTATTGATATTTCTCCCGGCAATCTTGATTCCAGCTTGTGTTTCTTCCAGCCCAGCGTTTCTCATGATGTACTCTGCATATAAGTTAAATAAGCAGGGTGACAATATCCAGCCTTGACATACTCCATTTCCTATTTGGAACCAGTCTGTTGTTTCATGTCCAGTTCTAACTGTTGCTTCCTGACCTGCATACAGATTTCTCAAGAGGCAGATCAGGTGGTCTGGTATTCCCATCTCTTTCAGAATTTTCCACAGTTGATTGTGATCCACACAGTCAAAGGCTTTGGCATAGTCAATAAAGCAGAAATACAACTTAGCACAGCACAATGATTTCTGTTACACTGCTTGGTCCTGAAAATTTAGTTACCGTGGGTCTTTTTCTTCATGGAATTGATAGCCTAGTGAATCATCCTATGAACTTTAGATACCAAAAGATAATAGATTGATAATTACTGGATTTTAAGACAAATGGCAAGGCTTCCTATGTGGTGCTAGTGAGAAAGAACTCACCTGCCAGTGCATCTTTTACTCAGATGCAATAAGAAACAAAAAAAGTGCAGGTTTGATTCCTAGGTTGGGAAGGGCATAGCAATCCACTCCAGTATTCTTGCCTGGAGAATCCCATGGACAGAAGAGCCTGGCAGGCTACAGTCCATAGGGTCACAAACATTTGGACACAACTGAGGTGACTTAGCTGGTATGCACACAAGGCAAAGACAGAATATTCTCAAACATGAGATAACTTACAGAAAATGCCATTCATATGTTTTTATGGAAAATACTTGAAGACATTAATAAGATAAAAATATGAAGGTGCTCTTAAGAATGAAGGAATTTTGTTTAAATAGGACTGGTAATGAGCCCATATTGAAAATACAGGGCCAACTTGGCTGGTTTACTTGTTCATTCAACAAATATTTTTTAAGTGCAGGTGATATTATTTTCCTAAAGAATTCAAGAAAGTCGACTACAAAATTATTAAGACTAATATAAGAGTTGCCTGTGAAAATCTACATGAATAATATCATTAGCTTTGTGTATACTTGCAGATATAATTAGGAAAAAGATCTCTGTCATCATAGCAACCAAACTATTGTAATACACAGGAATTCAGTTAATATGGCATAAGGAAGACTTTACTAAAGGATATAAAATTAATGAGAAGATACAGTATTGGGTAGGTATTCATTTCCCCTAGAATAATTTCTGCATTTAATGTGAGGAAGAAACTGCAGTTCAGAGATTCTGAATGACTTGCCTTTGACTACCTTGCCAGCAGAAGGGAAGTCATAATCTTATACCTAGTCTCTGTTTTTTTCCATGGTTTCATATTGCACCCATTACTAAGAAGAAAATTGTATATTGTTTAGATTAAAAATAACTTTGAACATTCAAGTTCCATGAGGTTCAGTCTTTCTGAAAGGTTTCGTTTCTATCAGCTTCATCTTGCACCAATGACCCCAGGTACTCCAGTCACACCATCTAGGAGCTGTTAGCCTTGCTATGTGGGGGAGCACGATTCAGCACCATAAACTGTGTCACTTTGCTGGGAGGATTAATTTAGGTTGATTATTTTTACCTAACACAAGACTCAGGAAGTCTTCCTTTTTACTTCTCCCTTAGCTGCATAAGGGTCATCCCTGGTGGCTCTGACAGTAAAGAATCTGCCTGCAATGCAAGAGATCCAGATTTGATCCCTGGGTCAGGAAGATCCCCTGGAGATGGGAATGGCAGCCCACTTCAGTATTCTTGCCTGGAGAATCCCATGGACAGAGGAGCCTGGCAGGCTAGAGCCCATGGGGTTGCAAAGAGTTGGACACAATTGAGTGACTAACACTTTCACTTTCACTGGCCACCTAAAACTTTTGGATGAAGGGCCCATTTCCAGAATAGAGCTATCATCAGAGATATCTGCAAAGAATATGGGCTCTATGTGGTGAGGGAACCTGGCAGGGCTTGGATATCAGAGGTCGCTCTGTCTCACTGCCTCTGTGTGGCCCAACAAACATTTATTTACCCAACATTTGCTCTTCTACAGTAATCACAACAGTGTGGTACTGGCACAAAAACAGAACTATAGATCAATGGAACAGTATAACCCACACACCTATGGTCAGTTAATCTAAGACAAAGGAGGCAAGAAAATACAACAGAGAAAATATAGTTTTTCAATAAGTTTTCCTGGGGAAACTCAACGGTTACTGTGAAAGTATGAAATTAGAACATTCTGTAACACCACAGACAAAAATAAACTCAAAGTGGATTAAAGATTCTAAATGTAAGACTGGATACTATAAAACTCCTAGAGGAAAACATACTCAGAACACTCTTTGACATAAATCGCAGCAATATCTTTTTGGATCTGTCTCCTAAAGTAATGGAAATAAAAACAATGTTCATTCCCAGAAAGGTCTTGGCTTGGAATATAAATTATGTGGTCACACTAATCATTCATTAGTCAATTTTGTCCCCTTATAAAAACAAAGAGGTTAAGAATACTTGGACCCCACTCCTCTGATTATTTATAGGAGAATCTAAGCCATCGAAAACAATTTCTTGGATTAGCGCAAATCTAGACCTGCTTTGATGAACAAGAGCAGGGAACACAAGTATGTTAAAGGGCTAAACTGTACACTCTGAAGGGCATCCCAGGTGGCGCTGGTGGTAAAGAACCTGCCTGCCAATGCAGGTGATGTGAGAGACATGGGTTTGATCCCTGTTGGGAAGATCCTTGGAGGAGGGCATGGCAGCCCACTCCAGTATTCTTGCCTGGAGAATCCCATGGACAGAGGAGACTCAGGGGGGCGGCTATGGTCCAGTCCATGGGGTTGCAAAGAGTTGGACATGACTCAAGCAACTGAGCATGTACGCACATACAAAGGACAGTATTGCTGTATTTGATTAATGCATCCATACCTCCTTGGTCTCTGCAGATGAGAAGCAGGGTTCTCACAGAGCAGATCATGGTAAAACTATCCCACCATCCTTAGAGAAGCATTTTGTCTTCTGTGGTTTTACTGGCCAGGGACTGGGGCACATATTCCTTCTATGTTTACAACCCCAAACAATCGGGACTCTTTCTCTCTTAGTAAATTTATGTGTCATCTGAGTTCCATTTGGATAAACCTGTAGTACCTTTTAAACAAAGTTACTGCTATTAATAGAAAATAATACTATTATCTAATAATAATAATAATTAATAAATGTTTATTAATAATTAATAATAATATTCAATGAAAACCCAGAGGACATTAAGTCAATAAACCATAAATAGAGAATCATAAAAGAATTTCATTTCATGGAAAGAAGAAATTGTTCTTAGGGATAAAAAATATAATGGAGGTATTTAAAAAGCCCTTAGAAGAATATTACACTATGATTTCTGGACTAATCCAAATAATGTACTGGCCATGTATTTCACTCCCCACAAGCCTTCCTGCAGGTTTCAGTGATTTATTGCACATTTCAAATTAAAACACACTTAATATCTAATACACACATGGCCACATGATTTTTCTTTTAATTCTTCCTTGAGGGGAAAAATGCAATAATCTATTGAAAAATACCCTATATACTCTCACATTTTCATTCTTTATTTCTGATCTTCCCAAGGTTAGATAATCATAAATAGAACTTAAATAAATCTATTATATAAAACAATGAACAATGATGATCCTTGCAGAAAATAGATTTAAGAGCCTGGAGAATGTCAAATAAATATCCGTGGAGCTCAGAGAAAAATGAAGACATTCAGGCTTTATAAGAAAAGGTAAGATATATAGGGAACAGATGGAAGATATCTGCTGTCCTTGCAGCAAGACTTAGAGAAAGACAGACAGTGTTGCAGTTGTGGAGTTGCCAGTTTGTGTCCAACTCCATGGCCTGCCACCCCATGGACTGCAGCACGCCAGGTTTCTCTGTCCCTCACCATCTCCCAGAGTTTGCCCAAGTTCATGTCCATTGAGTCAGTGATGCCATCCAGCCATCTCATCCTCTGTCGTCCCCTTCTCCTCCTGCCTTCAATCTTGCCCAGCATCAGTCTTTTCCAATGAGTCAGTTCTTCGCATCAGGTGTCCAAAGGATTGGAGCTTCAGCTTTAGCATCAGTCCTTCCAATGAGTATTCAGGAATGATTTCCTTTAAGATTAACGGGTTTGATCTCCTTGCAGTCCAAGGGTCTCTCAAGAGTCTTCTCCAGCACCACAGTTTGAAAGCATCAGTTCTTTGGCAGACAAAGCAGGTTGTAAAAACAAAAATTAGGAGGCAAAGGGACTTCCCTGGTGATCCAGTGGCTAAAACTCCTCTTCCCAGTGCAGAGGGCCTGGGTTCAATACCTGGTCAGGCATGATGCAACTAAGGCCCGGTGCAGCTGAAGAAATAAGTAAGTAGAAAAAATTACCAAGGAGAAAGAAGGATAGAAGTACATTTCCCTAAGATTGAAAACAAAATAGAAACCCACCAGAAGTCATAAGTCAAGAGATAAGAAGAGATTCACTAAGGGCCAGACTAGATGAATGAATCCATTCCCAGATAGAATCTAGTGATATTCTGGAACTTTGGGAATAAAGAAGAAACAATTCAATAAGCATTGATGCAGAAAAAAGGAAAATAAAAAGTAACCAATCATGTATTTATTCAACAAGTATTTGTGGAGTACTGTGGTAGATTGAGGTGTTCTCAGTTTGCTGCCCTGCTTCTAAGATGATCAACACATCTCTTTTCTTGTTCTATATGACTTGCTTCCCAACAGGAGAAGTGTATCTCCCCATTACTGTCAAGCGTAGCCAGATGGCTCATCGCATATGAGTTGGGTGTTAATGTGCTGCGTCTAAGTAGAGGGTTTAACAGTGAAACTTGTATATGGTTCTGCTACTGTCCTTTCCCTTCTGCTAGGAGAAAAAATGCTCAAGGTAGGATCTGCTCTATCAGCATGGATTCTGGGATAAAAAAGACGTAAAGAAAGCTACAGCTATGGAGTAGAGCCTCAGCCTACCTTTATGCAGCCAACACATAATGTGATTGAGAAATGAACTCTTGTCGGTTAGAACAACAGGGATACGAGGGTTTTCGGCCATAGCAGTATAACCAAGCAGAGTCGGCTAATGGAAGTGCTAGTGACTGGGGCTTCACGGGTGGCGCTAGTGGTAAAGAACCCGCCTGCCAAACAAATGGGACCTAATTAAACTTAAAAGCTTTTGCACAGCAAAGGGGACCATAAACAAAAAGGCAACCTACAAAATGAGAGAAAATATTTGTAAATGATGTGACTGACAAGGGATTAATCTCCAAAATATGTAAACAGCTCAGATAACTCAATATCAAAAAACCCCCCAGACAACCTAATCAAAGCATAGGCAGAAGGTCTAAGCAGAAATTTCTCCAAAGAAGACATACAGATGGCCAAAAGGCACATGAAAAGATGCTCAACATTGCTAATTATTAAAACTACAATGAAGTGTCACCTCACTCTGGTTGGAGTGGTCATAGTCAAAAAGTCTATAAATAGTAAACGGTCTACAAATATAAATATTGTGGAGAAACGGGTGCCGTTCTACTGTTGGTGGGGATGTAAATTGGTGCAGAAATCTAAATTTCTTCAGAAAACTAAAGATAGAGTTACCCTATGATCCTGCAGTCCCGCTTTTGGGCATATATCCAGAGAAAACCATATTTTAAAAAGATACATTCATCCCTCTGTTCATTGCAGCAATATTCACAATAGCCATTGCAACTTCCTGTGTGACTTGGGACACCCTCAGTGTTATATTAATAGTTAATGATAGAGGTTGGGTCAGAACTCATCTTTGAACCAGGAGAGAAGCAGCAACAGCCATATTCTACTCTTAGACTCGGTAAGGGAGCTTTTTGTTATAGCTTCATTGACATGGAGTTTGGCTTTGTGATTAGGAAGTCATTTTCTGTATAATCTCATGCCATGCGAATCCTATACAAATGAATAATAATTATTATTCCCACTGAATAATAACAGTTTCATTAGTTCTCATTTTGAGACCTTTAGAACATATGGTTTATTAATGACGCAACATAACCAAAGTTTAATTAATAATTAAAAACAGGCATCTGTATTTCAGATGAAAATTTAGCCATTTTTAAAGTACTCCTCAGTCAGTGATTCATTACTGGGAGAAACTAAATTTTTAGAATCACTTGAAGTACTAGTTCCTATAATATTCATCAAATCTTCCAGTTAAATGTAAAAGCTGGAGTCTTGGTCACTCTTGGACACACCCTGAACCTAAAAATTGTGTGTGTCTGATTGAAAAGACCTATAGCTCTCCAGAACAGATCAGCAACCTCTGTGATGTTTCCCAGCACCGCAGACACTGCCCAACCTCCCCTGCCTGCCCCCACTAGCGCTTATCACTGGAGAAGAGGTCTCACCCAGAATCAGAGAATTGAAATTCAGAGTCGGTCAGGTCTGACCTTCATCACTGCTCAAGTTTGCCATTTGCCTCAACGTGTCCTAGCAAGGGAGAATTGAACCCGAGCGCACCTTTGAGAAAAGGCCAGGTTCAAACACTCCATCTTTAAGAAGCTCAGGCCGTCCACACTGGTCCCCTCGGGCTTGTCTTGACACCTTCTAAAACGGCTCCTCCGCCTCCAGTCTCATCCCTTGCTGTCGTGACTCCTCAATCTCACCAGAGTGAACTTTTCAAAAGGCAAACCCGAGGATGTTCCTGGGCTTGCAATCTTACCTGTGTTTTCCGGGTGTTTCCTGCACCCTGTGGTCAAGGCAGCTGAGTGTGTTGCCCTTCAGCTTTCTGGATAGCAATGTGAATGCCTTTCCTGATGTGGCCTGTCTTGAGAAACTCATGCATCCATTAGGGTTTTTCCCAGTCTTCATGTTTTTGAGATGCCTTTCCGAATACCCACAGGCAGGATTGAGCTTCGTCAACTCGGATCCCAGAGCGTCTTGTGCAAATCTTACTAAAGCTGTAATCAGTTTCTCTTGTGATTCCCTTCTGTGTCCCTCAGGACTCTGTGACTCTCTTCTGCTTCTCATTGTATCTTTAACACGTGAATGAAAGAAAAGACTACTGAATAGTGATCTACAGCTTAGTGCTTTGGATTCCATTAAGTTAGAATGTGGGATACTTTGTGTGAATTGACTGGATGGAATTCCCAAGGGGTGGGGCACATTTAAGCCTTTTTCTTTTCTTCCATGGACAATCACCATGCTTGAAACATTATGGATAGCTCCCAAAGAGTATGGGTCTTTGCCAGAACTGACAGAAGAAACAAAATTGCAACAAGATTCTTTAATTAAAAAAGAGAGAAGAGTGTGTAAGCACTTTTGTATCAGTATTTTGAAGACCTTAGTTTTCTCAGTTAAATCAGGGTTTTGATTACATATAGTACTTAAAATAAGTCTACAAGGCTTTATTGACATTCTTTTGATCATTTTTCATAACTAGAAATAATGCGGTACCATGCCTTTAAAAATGGTCTGTATTTTCGTTTTAAAACTCTGTCTGTTTTATTTCCTTATTCACTCAGAAATAATTAAGGCCTGTGCTCCTTTAAGAGAAATTTTAAATCTGTCCTAAACTTTAAACTCATTTTGATTAAAAGCTTCTTTTACTAATATATATGTATGAGCTTCCCTTGTGGTTCAGATAGTAAAGAATCTGCCTGCAATGAGGGAGACCTGGGTCTGATCCCTGGGTTGGGAAGGTCTCCTGGGGAAGTGAATGGCTACACACTCCAATATTCTTGCTTGGAGAATCCCATGGACAGAGGAGCCAGTCAGGCTACAGTCCATGGAGTCGCAAGAGTCAGAGTGACTTTAACTTCACTTACTAATATATATAATCATACATACTAGTACTGTATGATTATGAGTTAAAAGCATCATTGTTCTAATCGGGGCAACTTTTAGGGACATATACATACATACATATGAGGACTTTCATTTAACACTGTGGCATATGAAGGAGTCACAATGGTCATTCACCTTTTTCCTTCATATTTTTTCCCACTTCCTCCTCATTATTATTATGAATAACGTGTTTAGACCAGAAAGCTGTGTCCACCAGTCTGCAACAAAATGAGAAAACACTTTTTCCCCCCAAAGATTCTTATCCTTAATTCAAGAGCTGCTGACAAATTTTAAGCAACGGAATAAGGAAAACCACAGTTACATTTTGGGAAAGATTCAGTTCAGTTCAGTTCAGTTCAGTTGCTCAGTCATGTCTTACTCTGTGACCACATGGACTGCAGCATGCCAGGCCTCCCATCACCAACTCCTGGAATTTACTCAAACTCATGTCCATTGAGTCAGTGATGCCATCCAACCATCTTATCCTCTGTTGTCCCCTTCTCCTCCTGCCTTCAGTCTTCAAGCATCAGGGTCTTTTGCAATGAGTCAGTTCTCCCAATCAGGTGGTCAATGTATTAGAGTTTCAGCTTCAGTGTCAGTCCTTCAAATGAATATTCAGGACTGATTTCCTTTAGGATGGACTGATTGGATCTCCTTGCAGTCCAAGGGACTCTCAAGAGTCTTCTCCAACACCACAGGCCAAAAGCATCAGTTCTTTGGCACTCAGCTTTCTTTAGAGACCAACTCTCACATCCATACATGACTACTGGAAAAATCATGGCTTTGACTAGATGGACTTTTGTTGGCAAAGTGATGTCTCTGCTTTTTAATATGCTATCTAGGTTGGTCATAACTTTTCTTTCAGGAACAAACGTCTTTTGATTCCATGGCTGCAGTCACCATCTGCAGTGATTTTGGAGCCCCCCAAAATGAAGTCTCTCACTGTTTCCACTGTTTCCCCATCTATTTGTCACGAAGTGATGGGACCGGATGCCATGATCTTTGTTTTCTGAATGTTGAGAGTTTTAAGCCAACTTTTTCATTCTCCTCTTTCACTTTCATCAAGAAGCTCTTTGGTTATTCTTCACTTTCTGCCATAAGGGTGGTGTCATCTACATATTTGAGGTTATTGATATTTTTCCTGAGAATCTTGATTCCAGCTTGTGTTTCATCTAGCCCAGCATTTCTCATTATGTACTCTGCATATAAGTTAAATAAGCAGGGTGACAATATACAGCCTTGACGTACTCCTTTACTTACTTGGAACCAGTCTGTTGTTCCATGTCTAGTTCTAACTGTTGCTTCTTGACCTGCATACAGGTTTCTCAGGAGACAGGTCAGGTGGTCTGGTATTCACATTTCTTTAAGAATTTTCCACAGTCTGTTGTAATCCACATAGTCAAAGGCTTTAGCATGGTCAATACAGCAGAAATATGTTTTTCTGGAATTCTTTTGCTTTTTCAATGATTCAGTGGATGTTGACAATTTGATCTCTGGTTCCTTTGCCATTTCTAAATCCAGCTTGAACATCTGGAAGCTCACAGTTCACATACTGTTGAAGCCTGCTTTGGAGAATTTTGAGCATTACTTTGCTAGCGTGTGAGATGAGTGCAATTGTGCAGTAGTTTGAACATTCTTTGGCATTGCCTTTCTTTGGGATTAGAATGAAAACTGACCTTTTTCAGTCCTGTGGCCACTGCTGAGTTTTCCAAATCTGCAGGCATATTGAGTGCAGCACTTTCAAGCATCGTCTTTTAGGATTTGAAATAGCTCAACTGGAATTCCATCACCTCTACTGGCTTTATTTGTAGAGATGCTTCCTAAGGCCCACTTGACTTCTCATTCCAGGAGGTCTGGCTCTAGGTGAGTGATCATACCATTGTGATTATCTGAGTCATGAAGATCTTTTCTGTATAGTTCTGTGTATTCTTGCCACCTCTTCTTAAGATCTTCTGCTTCTGTTAGGTCTATACCATTTCTGTCCTTTATTGTGCCCATCTTTGCATGAAAAGTTCCCTTGGTATCTCTAATTTTCTTGAAGAGATCTCTACTCTTTCCCATCTTATTGTTTCCTCTATTTCTTTGCACTGATCACTAAGGAAGGCTTTCTTATCTCTCCTTGCTATTCTTTGGAACTCTGAATTCAAATGGGTATATCTTTCCTATTCTCCTTTGCTTTTTACTTCTCTTCTTTTCTCAGCTATTTGTAAGGCCTCCTCAGACAGTGATTTTGGTTTTTGCATTTCTTTTTCTTGGGGAGGTTCTTGATCCCTGTCTCCTGTGCAGTCACGAACCTCTGTCCATAGTTCTTCAGGCACTCTGTGTATCGGATCTAATCCCTTGGATCTATTTCTCACTTCCACTATATAATCACAAGGGATTTGATTTAGGTCATACCTGAATGGTCTAGAGGTTTTCCCTACTTTCTTCAGTTTAAGTCTGAATTTGGCAATAAGGAGTTCATGATCTGAGCCACAGTCAGCTCCCAGTCATGTTTTTGTGACTGTATAGAGCGTCTCCTTCTTTGGCTGCAAAGAATATAAACAGTCTGTTTTTGGTGTTGACCATCAGGTGATGTCCATGTGTAGAGTCTTCTCTTGTGTTGTTGGAAGAGGGTGTTTGCTATGACCAGTGCATTCTTTTGGCAAAACTCTATTAGCCTTTTGCTCTGCTTCATTCTGTACTCCAAGGCCAAATTTGCCTGCTACTCCAGGTGTTTCTTGACTTCCTACTTTTGCATTTAGTCCCCTATAATGGAACAAAAGAAAAGAAAGTTAAGTCGCTCAGTCATGTCTGACTCTTTGTGACCCCATGGACTGTAGCCTTCCAGGCTCCTCCATCCATGGAATTTTCCAGGCAAGAGTACTGGAGTGGGTGTCCATTTCCTTCTCCAGAGCATCTTCCTGACCCAATGATTAAACCCAGGTCTCCCACATTGTAAGCAGATGCTTTACTGTCTGAGCCACCAGGGAAGTCATAATGAAAAGGACATCTTTTTTGGGTGTTAATTCTAGAAGATCTTGTAGGTCTTCATAGAACATTCAACTTCAGCTTCTTCAGCATTACTGGTTGGAGAATAGACTTGGATTAGTGTGATATTGAATGGTTTTCCTTGGAGAAGGAAATGGCAACCCACTCCAGTACTCTTGCCTGGAAAATCCCATGGAGGGAGGAGACTGGTTGGCTGCAGTCCATGGGGTCGCTAAGAGTTGGACACAACTGAGCGACTTCACTCTAGCTTTTTACTTTCATGCATTGGAGAAGGAAATGGCAACCCACTCCAATATTCTTGCCTGGAGAATCCCAGGGATGGTGGACCCTGGTGAGCTGCCGTCTATGGGATCGCATAGAGTTGGACATGACTGAAGTGACTTAGCAGTAGCAGCAGCAGCCTTGGAAACAAACAGATCATTCTGTTGTTTTTTGAGATTGCATCCAAGTACTGCATTTTGGACTCTTTTGTTGACTATGAGGGCTACTCCATTTCTTCTAAGAGATTCTTGCCCACAGTAGTAGATATAATGGCCATCTGCATTAAATTCACCCATTCTAGTCCAGTTTAGTTCACTGATTCCTAAAATGTCGATGCTCACTCTTGCCATCTTCTTTGACCACTTCCAATTTGCCTTAATTCATGGACTTAACATTCCAGGTTCTTATGCAATATTGCTCTTTATAGCATCGAACTTTGCTTCTATCACCAGTCACATGCACAACTGGTTGTTGTTTTTGCTTTGGTTCTGTCTCTTCATTCTTTCTGGAATTATTTCTCCACTGATCTCCAGTAGCATATTGGGCACCTACTGACCTGTGGAGTTCATCTTTCAGTGTCCTATCTTTTTGCCTTTTCATGCTGTTCATGGGGTTCTCAAGGCAAGAATACTGAAGTGGTTTGCCATTCCCTAAAGAAGCGAATGTGAAAAATTATCTGAATGTGTTCAGGTTGAATCATGCCAAAGTTTGAGGCTGTTCTACATCCTCAATCTTGTGTATGTCTTGGTCTGTCCAGTGGACCACCATCGTAGCCTCCTCTCTGCTCTCTTTCTTTATCTCCTTGAATATGCCAGAATTCATGAGCGATTAGGCATTTCCCCAAAGGTCCCACTCTCTCTGCCCCTTTCTGTACAGGGCAGGTTTATTCCACCTCTCACCTCTAGGGGGAGCATTCCCATTCCTCAGCCTACACAATGCCCCACTCCCAGGGCTAGTGCCTTCCTAGCATCTGTCAGAGACAGGTCTTGCCTGGAAAGTTATTACCTGGAACTTTAGCCCGGTTGGTAGTAGGAAACCCATTCATGTGACCAGTCATTCATGTGGCCTCAGTGTCCTCTCATACTTGGTTCCATGAATGAGGTGGAGAATGAATGAGTGGGTGAGAATAGAAGCAAAAAGACTAGGTAAGTAGCTGGTCTGATTACTCCATCATTTCAACTTGATTTTGGAAATGATGAGAATGTGGTTTGGAGGGTGTTTGGTATTTCAGGCGTGGCATTACAGTAGCAGGGCTTCCCTGGTAGGTTAGGTGGTAAAGAATCAGCCTGCCATGCAGGAGACCCAGCTTCCATTGCTGGGTTGGGAAGTTTCCCTGGAGAAGGGAATAGCTACCCACACCAGTTTTCTTGTCTGGAGAATCCCATGCACAGAGGAGTCTGGGGGGCTACAGTCCACAGGGTTGCAGAGTCGGAAATGACTCAGTGACTAACACACGCATGTATTACAACAGCAACCCCTGGCTGAAAATCAGGTGCAATGGAGAAAAGAGAATCACAAATGATAGAGCCTTTTGGTTTGCTTCAGAAGATTGCATGTTCTAGGAGCGGAACCGGGAGCGGGGGCAGCAAGGAGAAATAATTTTAGGGTTAAGAACCAGAGATTTTATAGAAGTTGAATTTAATAAAGTACATTGGTGTTGTTCAGTTGCTAATTCATGTCTGACTCTTTTCCAACCCCATGGACTATAGCCCACCAGGCTTCTCTGTCCATGGAATTTCCCAGGCAGGAATACTGGAGTGGGTTACCATTTCCTTCTCCAGGGGATCTTCCCAACCTAGGCAGGGATCGAAGCTGCATCTCCTGTATTGGCAGGTGAATTCTTCACCACTGAGCTGCCAGGGAAGCTCAATAAAGTACATAGCAGTGTAATATTAAGATAGCTTTGACTTTTTTCTATCTGAAGTTTCTTCTATTGAACCTAAATATTCAATATGTAATTTATACCCAGTTTGGTACAAAATTTTCTTCTTTTCTTAGATTAGACTCCTGAATGAATGTGTTTGCTTTAAAGAGAGAAATAAATATTTGAAAAGAGTAAACAGTTGAAAAATTAAAATATGAATAATTTACATGCTGTCAGTTATTTTGTTGATTGTTAAATTATGTGTTCATTGAATGCTGACTGTGTTTAAATATCTCCTTCAGTGTTGCTAAGGGAAAAATCCTTACCTGACTTTTGTGTGTAGACTTTTGTTTATATTGTTCCCAGTTTATTTTTATTTTTGAAAGAATAATAACTATTATTGTTCATAAATGTATATGTTAATTTTTAAATAAGAATGCAGTAAAATGGGGCTTGCAAAGAAGATCAGATTACCTAAAATCCCACTGCCCAGAAACTACTGTTTTCAATGTTAGGTAAACTGAATTTCAGATATCCCTGTATTGAAATACATATAGATAGAGAGGGAGGTTAATAAGAGATAGAGACAGAGAACAAAGATTGGATTCATAAAGCACATAGTATTTTGACTGAAAATATTAAACATAATCCTCCTTTAATTTGCAGAGATAAATTGGCAGTGAAATTAAAGGAACCAGTGATCTCAAATTCTCACAGTTGTTTACACTAAATTTTTTATTTAAATGAGTTTAATACCAAGTACCAGTTCTTATTGTATGGTTTCTTCTTTCCCGTTGTGTATATTTTGATAGATTTCCTTGCTAGCAGAATCTCATCCTCTAGTAGTTTTCATAAGAAAGGCACACAGGTGCTTGATATTCTGTTATCGCCTACTCAAGAATGTGTATTTGTTGCTTCTGTACTTTCTATTTGAAGGAATTCTTGTGGAGTACTTTCCTTTCAGAACATTTGAACTGTCTGTCTACTGTTTTCGGGCTTTGATAGTATTGCTTTGTATAAATCTGAATTCAACTTGTTTTTTTTTATCTACTGGGATGCTGGTTTGATATTTCCTTTTTAAGCATTGTGTTTTGAACTGCAACTCACAAATAGAGAAATCCACAACACACAGAACAAGTACTTATGTATCCCTCACCCAGGGTAAGATGGAACATTGCCAGCACTCTACAGTATCGTCTTGAGATTTGCAAAATTTTCACAACACAAGTGGCTTCTCATGGAGGGCTTACGTCCGTGTATCTTTGGCTTTTCCCAGATCTTGTGGCATGACTTTCTTTTCTACCCTATTCACCTTTTATTGCTGTTCAGCACACTTTTAAAAAATATTTTGTCCCACTTTTCCATTAGTTGTCATCCATGGAAGGGTTATTCTGAATTACATACTCCACCACAAGCAGAAGTTGAATTCCCTAATGTAGCTGTTTAACTTTGAATTTCAGTGATTGTGGTAGGATTTGATTTTGGTGTTCAGTGTTATTTATTTATTTATTTGAGGGAAGGGAAGGTCAATGCCCAGTTTATCTGTAAATTTAATCCTTTATGTCTGGAAATTTTTCTTTTCAATTATTGAATTCTTATTGTGCATCTGTTCCTTCTATATTTATCACTATCTCTATAACCAATTTTTAATATCAACATCTTATTGAAGTGTTACATATATATATATATATGCAGAAAAGTTTTTAAATTTTAGGTGTATTATGTGACAAATTTGCACACACTTAGTACACCCATGCAATAAATGCTCAGTTGAAGAAATTCAAACTTCTCAAAAGCCTCTCTTGTGATCTTTGTCTCCTATCCACCCTCTCTAAAACTATCCGCTATTTTAACCTCTAACATCATAGACAGACAGGGAAGCCTGACGTGCTGCAGACCATGGGGTCGCAGAGTCAGACACGACTGATTAACTGAGCTGAACTGAACCATAGATTAATTAACATCTGATTGTGAACTTTCTGTAAATGGAATTATACTGTATATTATCTTTCAATTTCAAACTTTTTACTCAATAAAAAGTGAGTTTCATCCATGTTACTGTATGTAGTTGTTTATTATTTCTGCATAGTATTGCACTGTATAACTCTATTATGATTTCTTAACCTCTGTTTAATAGGATTAGGTGTTTCCAGTTTGGGGCTATTTAGTGAAGGAGGTTGTTATGAACATTCTAATACGTATCTTTTAGTGAACAGTTGTACATTTTTTTTTAGCATATTTTAATCAGAGTGGAATTGCTGGCTCATAGAATAGGCAGGTGTACAGCTTTAGTAAATATCATGAAATAGTTTTCCAAAGGTTTGGACTATTTTGCATTCCCACCCACAGCATATGCTATGAGAGTTCCAGTTTTTCCACATTCTAACCCTCACTTGGTAATGGTTCTTTTTTGTCTTAATCATTCTGGTGAATGGGTTTGTAATCAACTTTATTTACTTCTGATTTATGTTCCAGATTTCTAAGGGCTTAATTCTGTGCCACTCACTATAAGATCTCTCTTTTCTGGGTGTCAGTTCTTTCATCTGTAAATTAAATATACTACCCTGAGTGACAAGCACATTTCTAAGCTTCATATTTCTCCCTTTCACATCTAAAATTCTCTTTATGAATTTCTCAAATAGTTTTTTGGTGTGTGTGCTCAATTATCATGATGCAAATTTCCTTCCAAGTAAACGCAACCTATATTTTTCTGACTTCTTTCTCGAGACAACCTGGGGGAGATGACAAGTAACTCTAGCTTGACAGCGTGCTGGCATTTGGTTGGATCATCCTGGAAACGCTGATCACCCAGTATTATCAAATGAACTTTTAGGTGCATCTTCAACTGAAATCTGACCTGAAAAATGGCTGGTGAGAGCGGAGTGTCAGTGTTGGAGTTTGAATCCAGCCTGCTGTGACTACCTCTCATTTTCTTTCTCTTCTTCTTTATAGGAGGCAGCACTTTGGTTCCCTGAATACTTCTGTGCATAGGGCTGTGTGCAGTATTTTATACCTTCTTGTTAACCTTCACTGAGAAGCTGTGTAAATAAAACACAACTCAGCTATAGAGAGACCCTGTTTGAAGCTCCAGAGGGCTGTGTGATGATTATCCTACGGCTCCTTTTCAAACAGGAAGAATGCCTCCCAAAGGCAAGCAATCAATCTGCTCCTTGGCACATCCTGGAGCCCTGGGGTTGCACGATGTCAGGAAATTGCTGCCCCTTTGTTTCTTGGCTGAAAATGGCTCTGCCTGCATTTTCATTTCTTTCAGAGCTCAGTCATTGCTGCTACTGCTGCTGATCATACTAACAACAAAGAAGAATCTACCAAGTTTTTGCTACTTTCAGAGCTCAGTCATTGCTGATACTGCTGCTGCTCATACTAACAACAAAGAAGAATCTACCAAGTTTTTGCTTTGCCTGTGTTTCTTTTTTTAAATTTTTTGTTTATTTATTTTTGGCTGCGCTGGGTTTTCATCTCTGCTTGGGGGCTTTCTCTGGCTGTGGTGTGGGGGCTTCTCATTGCAGTGGCCTTGCAGAACACAGGCTCCAGAGTGCACGGGCTTCAGTTTTGCAGTGCTCATGCTTAGTTGCCCAACGGCACGTGAGATCTTCCTGGACCAGGGAGTGAACCCGTACCCCCTGCACTGGCAAGCAGATTCTTAACCACTGGACCACCAGGGGAGTCTTGCCTGTTTTTAAGTAGCAAAATGTATATAGTGATCTTGTTTGTGCCTGAAACAAAGAATATTAGTGATATAGCGTCACAAGACTTCATTCATAGGGATTCGTTTCTAGCCATAATTCTGAATGATGGGCTTTAAAGACAGAGAGATTTTAGTTCCTGACTACCTTGGTCTCTGTATGAAAAAATGTCTCACTACCCAAGACCAGAGAGGAGGTAAAACTTTTCATTAACCCTTCTAGTTATTTGAATGCTAGTTGCTCTTTGACTTGCCCTATCTTGTCCCCTTAGCCAAGGTGGAGAAATGGGCTCCGTCAAGGATTAATGGGCTTATCATCAGCATGTATCTCAGAAGCATCTCTGTTAGAGGGACATGGAGGATGAAATATTTGTGCCCTCTAACAATACAGGAGCTTTCCTCCTGAAACATCTGTGCTAAATACCCATTTGAGAATTTCTTACAAATCTTCGAGACTCGAATCAATAGTGTCTCTTGAAATCCCTCAGAGGTAAGAATATGCAAGCCCTGGCTTCATTAGCCTGGCAGTCTAACAGCCTCAGTGGGGGGAATGGATGGGAGAAACAGCCCTGTGCATCGTGTGTGCAGGCCCAGCTGTACCAGGCAAAGTCTGGGCATCATGGGGGGATCTTGGAAACTGATCCTGGTGTTTCAAAGCTGGGATGAAGCTGAGTATCCGCAGTGTCCAGGGGCTGAGGCTCAAGGAAGCACGGTGGGCTTTGTCTAGCTGTGAATGGGCTGTGTGTGACTTCCCAAGAGGGATGAGAACACAGACACAGAAAGCAAATCAGGCTTCGTGTGAAATGTTTGGCAGTGTCACCACCTCACTTTTGACACGTGTGGGTGCTGCTCCTGATCTCACTGGCTGCTGCTGCTAAGTCGCTTCAGTCGTGTCCGACTCTGTGCGACCTCACTGGAGAGAGTATAAAAGAGAATATCTCTCTGGCTACTTCCTTGGATTGTGTTTTTTCCCCTTTTCTATTAACCAGGCTGGAGAAGGAAATGGCAACCCACTCCAGTACCTTTGCCTGGAAAATCCCATGGATGGAGGAGCCTGGTGGGCTACAGTCCCTGGGGTCGTGAAGAGTCAGACATGATTGAGTGACTTCACTTTCACTCTTCACTTTCATGCATTGGAGAAGGAAATGGCAACCCACTCCAGTGTTCTTGCCTGGAGAGTCCCGGGGACGGAGGAGCCTGGTGCGCTGCCATCTATGGAGTCGCACAGAGTCGGACATGACTGAAGTGACTTAGCAGCAGCAGCAGCAGCAGCATTAACCAGGCAGCATTCGGGAACACATGTCTGACTTCTCAGTTCTTCCTGCTTCTTGAACATGGGTGTAGGGCGGGCCATCTAAACCTGCTGCAGGAGAGAGGAATGCATCTAAACTCTTTAAGAGGTGGGTTTTATTGTGCTTTGATGAGACCTGCATGGAACACCTGTGCCTCATTCAGTCTTTATCATATCTCTTGGTTTTCATATTGACTACACTGCATACGCCATAAAACAATTCAGGAGAGACTGGTATGCAAAGCAGTTCTTGATAGAGTACTTAGGGGCTTTTGGAACCAGGCCATAGCAGAATGATAACACCTGATGGCTGCCGGTAGCGTGATGCAGGTGAGAGGGACCAGGGCCAGTGTGGGCTTCTCCTAAACTGCCAGGCTACCTGCCACGGTAGATTCTGTGGGAGCAGCTGCCCTCCCGAGGTCACAGGTGTGTGAGGATGGCTCATCACTCACAGTGTTCACTCCCAAGATGCCCACTGACATCTGAAATATATTCAAGCACTGTTTTCCTGATACTATGACTATAGGCTGATTGAGCAGGTGAGTGCAACTTTCGGACCATAAAAAGTGGAAGAGAGGATGCCTAAGAAATGTTAAGTGCTTCCTAACAAGGGCAGTGGATTAAACTTGGTTTCCAAAATCCTGTGAGACTATTCCAGGGCTGACTTAAAATATTTCTTCCTTTTAAAGAGACATATTTTTATCCCTTGCTGGAGAAAAGAAAAATCATATAGTTCTTTTGGATCTATTTTTTAGTAAACGAGTGGGGAGCAGGTGTGTTCTGGGTCCTCATCTGTCTGCCCTCATGGACAGCTGGTCTTCCTCTGTAGGAAGGAGAGAGAATTTTTCCAGTGAATAGTCCCTTGCAAAACAGCCCTGTTTCAGCAGCATGCTTCAAGAAGGCCAGATTTCATATCTTCTCTTTGGCAAGACATAGTCTTTGCCACTCTTTCCAAAATCAGATCTAGCGCAGTCACTAGGGTCTGGCAGGCAGTTGGCCAGGACCTCGTGTTGTGGGAGACCCTGCTGCATTCCCAACTCTGATGGATGAGGTGGCTCAGCTGGGAACAGCGGACGGAAGTTCCTGGAGGGGAGGCTTCAATGGGGTTCAGGCAGCCCAGAGAAGTAGCCAGCATGAGCCACTAAATGTGACATCGTGGCTCTGGATGTGGAAAAGAGTTGATAGACATATCACAATACTATTACAAATTTGATTGTTCAAAGAGACTCAGGCAAGCCACAATTGTTCATTCATATATTACCACTGGAGACCTATAGGTACCAGGATATAAAGCGGAAGTCTGCTGCCCCTAGAAACGTAACCCGTCACCAAGTCTTAAGTTCATTCTGGTATTTAAATTAGCTTTCACCTATCTTTCTCAGTTTCTTGAGCTTGTCTCCCTGTGCTGCCCATGTGCCGCTGCCTTCAGGGGAAAAATGAGAGCTCACTGTATTTTACCCGTTCTGAGCATAGGTACTGTGCTAGACTGCCTCTGTTTGTAGAATTGAGAAGCTAATGAACATGTCTCAGGAGATAGGTGGTTTTTTTTTTTTTTTTTGGCCTTTGGTGATTTCTTGTGGTCACTTTTTACTCTCTTTGGCTTCAGACTGCACACATGCCATATGCATACACACATGTACAATTACATATACACATATGTACATGAGCAGTTGTACAGAGACTTGAGTGTGCACTCCTACTCTGATTTTAATTGGCATTTCTCGTATTTTACAATTGTCTTGCAGGATAATAGAAGATAAAGATATGTAGAAGAATTAAACCTCTATGTCATATGTAAATGTGAAAAACTAGAATAACTTGAAATCTAACCATACAAGTTTACAAGTAGAAACTCCTAAACAAATTGAAGAATAAAGCTTAAAAAATGAGGGGATGGACATATAAATACATGCAATTTTAAACAAAAGGGAACAGAGTTGATAGTAGAAGAAATAAATTATATGAAAAAATTAAATGTGCAAAAAGGAAATAGTCTAAATTCGCTAATGATATAGATCTAAACAAGAATATAATAATCACAAATCTTTAGGTAGTTAATCACAGATAGTTGGACAAAATAAAAAGGGGAGAAACTTGAAACTCAAATAAATAGTAGGAAGCAATATTTTAAATATTAAATATGTAGCAGAATAAAGAGAAATCAATAATTAGATTGACAGGCTTTTTTTAATGGTTGTATTTTGAATTGTGTCCTATCCAAGGAAGAATTCAATGAAAATATGAGGAGAAATTAATATGTATGAAAATAATAAAAATGACAAATTAGTACTTTTTTGTTCTTTTCATTTCTTGTCTTACTTTTCTTTTTTAAAAAGAATTAAGACCAAAAAAACAGGTGAAGTGCTCTTAAAGATGATCAGGGAAATAGAAAAGAAGTAGCCATGTACTTTATTAGGAATAGTTAAGGAGATGTAGTTAAATAACTATATGTTTGTAGAAAAAAAATTCAGTGTCAATACATGCCAATAGAGATAAATACATGGATGAAAGAATAATCATATAGGGCACTATTAAAAAAGCAACTGATTATAGAACAAGTCGGAAAAAATTAAAAAGAACCTGAATAAAATTATGAAAAATGTCTAAAAGTAACCCCTGGAAGGATATCAGATCTGTATGGATTTAGGAGTGAGTGAGTTCCTGCAAACAATTTTGGAACACAGAATTCTTTTTTTTTTTTTTTAGTTCTTTTATTTATTTATTTTTTACAATGTTCTGTTGGTTTCTGCCATAAAACAACATGAATAAGCCACAATTATACACATGTCCCCTTCTTCTTGAACCTCCATCTCCTCCGCCCATTCTACCCGTCTAGGTCATCACCACGCGCCAGGCAAGGCTCCCTGTGTTATATAGCAGCTTCCCACCAGCTATCTGTTTTACACATGCTAGTGTGTGTATGTCAAGGCTGGTTTCTCCATTCAGCCCTCTCTCTCTTTCCCCTCATGTATCCACAGATCTGTTCTCTACGTCTGCATCTCCATTCCTTCCCTGAAAATAGGTTAATCACTATCATTTTTCTAGATTCCATATATATGTATATGCGTCAGTATGCAATATTTGTTTTTGCCTTTCTGACTTTCTTCACTCTGTATAACAGGCTCTAGGTTCATCCACCTCGCTACAACTGACTCCGACTTGTTCTTTTTTATGACTGAGTAATATTCCATTATATATACATACCACATCTTCTTTATCCATTTTTCTGTCGATAGACATCTATGTTACTCCTATGTCTTAGCTATTGTAAATAGTGCTGCAATGAACACTGGGGTATATGTGTCTTTTAGAATTGTGGTTTTCTCAGGGTATATGCCCAGTAGTGCGATTGCTGGGTCATATGGTAGATTTATCCCTATTTTTTAAGAGCAAGCTCCAGACTGTTCTCCATAATGGCTGTATCAGTTTACAATCCCATCAACAGTGTAGGAGTGTTCCCTTTTCTCCACATCCTCTCCAGCATGTATCGTTTGTAGATTTTTTGATGATAGCCATTCTGACTGGTGTGAGGTGATACCTTATTGTAGCTTTGATTTGCATTTAGTAATTACTGATGTCGAGCATACATATTTTCATATCTTCTTTGGAGAAATGTCTGTTTAAAGCTTCTGCCCATTTTGTGATTGGGCTGTTTGTTTTTCTGATATTGGGCTGTATGAGCTGCTTATATGTTTTGGAGATTAATCCTTTGTCAGTTGTTTCATTTGCAGTTATTTTCCCCCATTTTGAGAGTTGTCTTTTAATCTTGTTTATTGTCTCCTTTGCTGTGCAAAAGCTTTTAAGTTTAATTAGGTCTCATTTGTTTGTTGCTGTTTCTATTTCCATTACTCTAGGAGAAGGGGTCAAAGAGGATCTGGCTGTGATGTATGTCATAGGGTATTCTGCCTATGTTTTCCTCTAAGAGCTTTATAGTTTCTGGCCTTACATTTAAGTATTTAATCCATTTTGTTTATTTTTGTGTATGGTGTTAGGAAGTGTTCTAGTTTCATTCTTTTATATGTAGCTGTCCAGTGTTCCCAGCACCACTTATTGAAGAGGCTGCCTTTTTTCCCCCATTGTATATTCTTGCCTCCTTTGTCAAAGATAAGGTGTCTTAGGTGCACGGGTTTATCTCTGGACTTTCTCTCTTGTTCCATTGGTCTATATTTCTGTTTCTGTGCCAGTACATACTATCTTGATGACTTTAGCTTTGTAGTGTAGTCTGAAGTCAGGACGGTTGATTCCTCCAGGTCCATTTTTCTGTCTCAAGATTGCTTTGGCTATTCAGGGTCTTTTGTGTTTTCATACAAATTGTGAAATTTTTTTGTTCTGGTTCTGTGAAAAATATCATTGGTAGTTTGACAGGGATTATTGCACTGAATCTGTAGGTTGCTGTGAGCAGTATAATCATTTTGACAATATTGATTTTTCCGATCAAGAACATGGTATGTCTCTCCACCTCTTTGTGTCATCTTTGGTTTCTTTCATCGGTGTCTTATAGTTATCTACATACAGGTTTTTTTGTCTCTTTGCTGCTGCTGCTGCTGCTAAGTCGCTTCAGTCGTGTCCGATCCTATGTGACCCCATAGACAGCAGCCCACCAGGCTCCCCCATCCCTGGGATTCTCCAGGCAAGAACACTGGAGTGGGTTGCCATTTCCTTCTCCAATGCATGAAAGTGAAAAGTGAAAGTGAACTCACTCAGTCCTGTCCGACTCTTAGCGACCCCATGGACTGCAGCCTACCAGGCTCCTCTGTCCATGGGAGTCTCCAGGCAAGAGTACTGGAGTGGGGTGCCATTGCCTTCTCCTAGGTAGGTTTATTTCTAGGTACTTTATTCTTTTTGTTGTTGTCGTGAATGGGATTGTTTCCTTAATTTCTGTTTCTGATTTTTTTCATTGTTAAATGTATAGGAATGCAAGAGATTTCTGTGTATTAATTTTATATCCTGTGACTTTACTATATTCATTGATTAGCTCTAGTAATTTTCTGGTTGCATCTATTAAGATAATACGGTTTTTATCTTTCAATTAGTTAATATGGTGTGTCACATTGATTGGTTTGCGTATATTGAAGAATCTTTACATTACTGGGATAAAAACCCACTTGATCATGGGGTATGGTCCTTTTAATATGTTGTTGGATCTGTTTGCTAGAATTTTGTTGAGGATTTTTGCATCCATGTTCATCAATGATACTGGCCTGCAATTTTCTTTTTTTGGTGGTATCTTTGTCTAATTTTGGTATCAAGATAATGGTGGCCTTGTAGAATGAGTTTGAAAGTTTTCCTCCCTTTGCAGTTTTCTGGAAGAGTTCTAGCAGAATAGGTGTCAGCTCTTCTTTAACATTTTGGTAGACTTTACCTGTGAAGCCCTCTGGCCATGGGCTTCTGTTTGTTGGAAGATTTTTTATCACAGTTTCAACTTCAGTGCTTGTGATTTGTTTCTTCATATTTTCTATTTCTCCCCGATTCAGTCTTGTAAGGTTGTACATTTGTGAGAATTTGTCCATGTCTTCCAGGTTGTCCATTATTTTGGCACATGGTTAGCTGCTTGTCATAGTCTCTTATGATCCTTTGTATTTCTGTCTTGTCTGTTGTAACTTCTCCTTTTTCATTTCTAACTTTATTGATTTGAGTATTTTCTACTTTTCTTTTTTTTTGTGGTTTTAATCACAATTTTTATTTATTTATTTATTTTTCTCATTGATTTATTTTTATTATTATTATTTTTTTACTTTACAATATTGTATTGGTTTTGCCATACATCAACATGAATCTGCCACGGGTATACACGTGTTCCCATCCTGAACCCTCCTCCCTCCTCCCTCCCCATACCATCCCTCTGGGTCGTCTCAGTGCACCAGCCCCAAGCATCCAGTATCGTGCATCGAACCTGGTCTGGCGACTCGTTTCATATATGATATTATACATGTTTCAATGCCATTCTCCCAAATCATCCCGCCCTCGCCCTCTCACACAGAGTCCAAAAGACTGTTCTATACATCTGTGTCTCTTTTGCTGTCTCACATACAGGGTTATCATTACCATCTTTCTAACTTCCATATATATGCGTTAGTATACAGTATTGGTGTTTTTCTTTCTGGCTTACTTCACTCTGTATAATAGGCTCCAGTTTCATCCACCTCATTAGAACTGATTCAAATGTATTCTTTTTAATGGCTGAGTAATACTCCATTGTGTATATGTACCACTGCTTTCTTATCCATTCGTCTGCTGATGGACATCTAGGTTGCTTCCATGTCCTGGCTATTATAAACAGTGCTGCGATGAACATTGGGGTACACGTGTCTCTTTCCCTTCTGGTCTTCTCAGTGTGTATGCCCAGCAGTGGGATTGCTGGATCATAAGGCAGTTCTATTTCCAGTTTTTTAAGGAATCTCCACACTGTTCTCCATAGAGGCTGTACTAGTTTGCATTCCCACCAACAGTGTAAGAGGGTTCCCTTTTCTCCACACCCTCTCCAGCATTTATTGCTTGTAGACTTTTGAATCGCAGCCATTCTGACTGGTGTGAAATGGTACCTCATAGTGGTTTTGATTTGCATTTCTCTGATAATGAGTGAAGTTGAACATATTTTCATGTGTTTGTTAGCCATCTGTATGTCTTCTTTGGAGAAATGTCTATTTAGTTCTTTGGCCCATTTTTTGATTGGGTCATTTATTTTTCTGGAGTTGAGCTGTAGGAGTTGCTTGTATATTTTTGAGATTAGTTGTTGGTCAACCACTTGTAAAAGAATGAAACTAGAATACTTTCTGACACCATACACAAAAATAAACTCAAAATGGATTAAAGATCTAAAAGTAAGACCAGAAACTATAAAACTCCTAGAGGAGAACATAGGCAAAACACTCTCTGACATACATCACAGCAGGATCCTCTATGACCCATCTCCCAGAATATTGTAAATAAAAGCAAAAATAAACAAATGGGACCTAATTAAACTTAAAAGCTTCTGCACACCAAAGGAAACTATAAGCAAGGTGAAAAGGCAGCCTTCAGAATGGGAGAAAATAATAGCAAATTTCAGTTATTTTAAATTTACTAAGGCTTGATTTGTGACCCAAGATGTGATATGTCCTGGAGAATATTCCATGTTCACTTGGTAAAAAAAAGGAAATCTACTGTTTTTGGATGAAATGTCCTGTACATACCAATTAGGTCCAACATATTGTTTAAAGCTTGTGTTTCCTCATTAATTTTCTGTCCAGATGATCTATGCATTGGTATGAATGAACGTGGCCCACTGGAGAAGGGAATGGCAAACCATTTAAATATTCTTGCCTTGAGAACCCCATGAACAGTAGGAAAAGCCAAAAAGATAGGACACTGAAAGATGAACTCCCCAGGTTGGTAGGTGCCCAATATACTACTGGAGATCAGTGGAGAAATAACTCTAGAAAGAATGAAGAGACAGAACAAAAGCAAAAACAACACACAGTTACAGATGTGACTGGTGATGGAAGTAAAGTCCGATACTGTAAAGAGCAATATTGCATAGGAACCTGGAAGGTTAGGTCCATGAATCAAGGCAAATTGGAGGTGGTCAAACAGGAGATGGCAAGAGTGAAAGTCGATATTTTAGGAATCAGTGAACTAAAATGGACTGGAATGGGTGTATTTAACATTGATGACCATTATATGTATTACTGTGGGCAAGAATCCTTTAGAAGAAATGGAGTAGCCCTCATAGTCAACAAATATTCCAAAATGCAGTACTTGGATGCAGTCTCAAAAATGACAGAATGATCTGTTTGTTTCCAAGGCAAACCATTCAATATCACAGTAATCCAAGTCTATGCCCCAACCAGTAATGCTGAAGAAGCTGAAGTTGAATGGTTCTATGAAGACCTACAAGACATTCTAGGACTAACACCAAAAAAAGATGTCCTTTTCATTATAGGGGACTGGAATGCAAAAGTAGGAAGTCAAGAAACACCTGGAGTAGCAGGAAAATTTGACCTTGGAGTACAGAATGAAGCAGGGCAAAGGCTAATAGAGTTTTTCCAAGAGAACACACTGGTCATAGCAAGCACCCTCTTCCAACAACACAGGATAAGACTCTCTATATGGACATCATCAGATGGTCAACACTGAAATCAGATTGATTATATTCTTTGCAGTCAAAGATGGAGAAGCTCTATACAGTCGGCAAAAACAAGACTGGTAGCTGACTGTGGCTTACATCATGAACTCCTTATTGGAAAGTTCAGAATTAAATTGAAGAAAGTAGGGAAAACCTCTAGACCACTCAGGTATGATCTAAATCAAATGCCTAATGATTATACAGTGGAGGTGAGAGATAGATTCAAGGGATTAGATCTGATAGACAGAGTGCCTGAAGAATTATGGACATTGTATAGGAGGCAGTGATCAAGACCATCCCTATGAAAAAGAAATGCAAAAAGGCAAAATGGTTGTCTGAGGAGGCCTTACAAACAGCTATGAAAAGAAGAGAAGTGAAAGGCAAAGGATAAAAGGAAAGATATACCCATTTGAATGCAGAGTTCCAAAGAATAGCAAGGAGAGATAAGAAAGCCCTCCTCAGTGACCAGTGCAAAGAAATAGAGGAAGCAATAAGATGGGAAAGAGTAGAGATCTCTTCAAGAAAATTAGAGATGCCAAGGGAACTTTTCATGCAAAGATGGGCACAATAAAGGTCAGAAATGGTATGGACCTAACAGAAGCAGAAGATATTAAGAAGAGGTGGCAAGAATACACAGAAGAAAAAATCTTCATGACTCAGATAATCATGATGGTATGATCATTCACCCAGAGCCAGACATCCTGGAATGTGAAGTCAAGTGGGTCTTAGGGAGCATCACTACAAAGAAAGCTAGTGCAGGTGATGGAATTCCAGTTGAGATATTTCAAATTCTAAAAGATGATGCTTGAAAGTGCTGCACTCAATATACTAGCAAATTTGGAAAACTCAGCAGTGGCTACAGGACTGGAAAAGGTCAGTTTTCATTCCAATCCCAAAGAAAGGCAATGCCAAAGAATGCTCAAACTACCACACAATTGCACTCATCTCATTTGCTAGCAAAGTAATGCTCAAAATTCTCCAAGTCAGTCTTGAACATTATATGAACCGTGAACTTCCAGATGTTCAAGCTGGATTTAGAAAAGGCAGAGGAACCAGAGATCAAATTGCCAACATCAATTGAATCATCAAAAAAGCAAGAGAATTCCAGAAAACCATGTATTTCAGCTTTATTGACCATGCTAAAGCCTTTGACTGTGTGGATCAGAACAAACTGTGGAAGATTCTGAAAGAGATGGGAATACCAGACCACCTTACCTGCCTCCTGAGAAATCCATATGCAGGTCAGGAAGCAACAGTTAGAACTGGACATAGAACAACAGACTGGTTCCAAATAAGTAAAGGCTGTATATTTTCACCCTGCTTATTTAACTTATATGCAGAGTACACCATGAGAAATGTTGGGCTGGAAGAAACAGAACCTGGAATCAAGATTGCGGGGAAAAATATCAATAACCTCAGATATGTTGATGACACCACCCTTATGGCAGAAAGCGTAGAAGAACTAAAGAGCCTCTTGATGAAAGTGAAAGAGGAGAGTGAGAAAGTTGGCTTAAAGCTCAACATTCAGAAAACTAAGATCATGGCATCCGGTCCCATCACTTCATGGCAAATCGATGGGGAAACAGTGAGAGACTTTATTTTGGGGGGCTCCAAAATCACTGCAGATGGTGACTGCAACCATGATATTTAAAGATACTTGCTCCATGGAAGAAAAGTTAGACAGGTAACTTTTTATTACCAACCTAGACAGGTAATAAAAAGCAGAGACATTACTTTGCCAACAAGAGTTCATCTAGTCAAAGCTATGGTTTTTCCCAATAGTCATGTATGGATGTGAGAGTTGGACTATAAAGGAAGCTGAGTACTGAAGAATTGATTCTTTTGAACTGTGGTATTGGAGAAGACTCTTGAGAGTCCCTTGGACAGCAAGGAGATCCAACCAGTCCATCCTAAAGAAATCAGTCCTGAATATTCATTGGAAGGACTGATGCTGAAGCTGAAACTCCAATCTTTTGGCCACCTGATGCAAAGAACTGACTTACTGGAAAAGACCCTGATGCTGGGAAAGATTGAAGGCAGAAGAGGGCAACAGAGGATGAGATGGTTGGATGGCATCACCGACTCAACAGACATGAGTTTGAGTAAACTCTGGGAGTTGGTGACGGACAGGAGGCCTGGAGTGCTTCAGTCCAGGGGGTCGCTAAGAGTTGAACACGACTGAGCAACTGAACTGAACTGAACTGATGAATGCGGTATTAAAGTCATCCACTATTATTGGTTACTGTTGATTTCTCTTTATAGTTGTTAGAATTTGCCTTATGTATTCAGGTGCTCCTGAATATATATATCTATGATTGTTTTCTCTTCTTCTTGAATTATCCCTTTATCATTACAGTGTCCTTCCTTGTCTCTTGTAACATTCTTTAAAATCGGTTTTATGTGATATGAGTATTGCTACTCCTGATTTCTTTAGGTTTTCATTTGCGTAGGAAAATTTTTTCTATCCTTTCACTTTTAATCTGTATGTGTCCCTACATCTGAAGTGAGTCTTTTGTAGACAGCCTACATAGGGATCTTGTTTTTATATCCATTGAACCAATCTGTGTCTTTTTGTTGGAACTTTTAGTCCATTTATTTTGAAAGTGATTATTGATATGTATGATTTGATTACCATTTACTTTATTGTTTTGACTTTGTTTTTGTAGGCCCTTTCTCTGTTGTTTCCTGCCTAGAGAAAATTTCTTTATCATTTGTTGTAAAGCTGGTTTGGTGGTCCTAAATTCTCTTAATTTTTGCTTATCTGTAAAGTTTTTGATTTCTCCATTAAACCTGAGTGATATCCTTGTGGGTAGAGTAATCTTTGTTGCAGTTTTTTTTCCCTTTCATCACTTTAAGTATATTCTGCCACTTCCTACTGGCCTGCAGAATTTCTGTTCGAATATCAGCTGTGAACCTTAGGGGAATCACCTTATATGTTGTTTGTTGCTTTTCCCTTGCTGCTTTCAATAGTTTTCTTTCCGTTTAATTTTCATTAGTTTGATTAATATGTGTCTTGGCATGTTTCTCTTTGGGTGTATCCTGTATGGGACTCTCTGGGCTTCCTGGACTTCAGTACTATTTCTTTTCCCGTCAACTATCATCTCCTCAAATATTTTCTCATACTCTTTCTTTTTCTCTTCTTCTTCTGGGGCCCATATAATTTGAATGTTGGTGTGGTTAATGTTGTCCCAGAGGTCTGTGAGGCTGTCCTCATTTCTTTTCATTCTTTTTTCTTTGCTCTGCTCTGCTTCAGTTATTTACACCATTCTGTCTTCTATCTCACTTATCTGTTCTTCTGCTTCAGTTATTCTGCATTTGGTTTCCTCTGGCATATTTTTTCATCTCAGTTACTGTGTTGTTCACTGCTGATTATCTATTCTTCATTTCTTCTAGGTCCCTGTTGAACATTTCTTGTATCTTCTTGATCAATGCCTCCATCCAATTTATCTGCACCTTCATTTTATTTCCAAGATTTTGGATCATCTTTATTATCAGCACTCTGAATTCTTTTTCAGGTCGATTGCCTATTTCCTCTTCATTCATTTTGTCTAGTGGGTTTTTACTGTGTTCCTTCGTGTGTGGCATGTTTCTCTGTCTTTTCATTTTGTTTGATTTACTGTGTGTGGGGCCTCCTTTCTCAGGTCATATTTCCCTTGTTGGTGGAATGTGCTCCAGTGGGTAGGATAGAACAGGATAGAAATCATCAGCCTTGTGATGATTTCCTGTTGGGGGAATTAGTGCCTGTGTTCTGGTGGGTGGAGCTGGATCATTCTCTCTGAAGGGCAGTGCTTTATCCACTGGTGTATTTTGGGATGTCTGTGTGCTTGGTGTGACTTTGGGTAGCCTGTCTGCTAATGGGTAGGGTTGTGTTCCTGTTTTACTGATGGTTTGGTGTGAGGCATCTGGCACTGGAGCTTGCTGGCCTTTGGGAGGGGCCTGGTCTTAGTGCTGAGATGGAGGCCTTTGGGACAGCTCTCACTAATTAATTTTCCATGGAGTCAGGGCTTGTCTGGTAGCCCAACATCCTGGACTCAGGTCTCCCACCTCAGAGATTCAGGGTCAACCCCCTGCTGTAGCTACCAACACTCCTCTGGAGAGATTAGCTTGCCATTTTGGAAGTCGGGGGTCTTCTGCCAGTGTTCAGAAGGTGTTCTGTAGGATTTGTTCCACATGAAGGTGTATTTTTGATGTATTTGTGGGGAGGAAGATGATCTCCTCCTTTTTCTCCTCCGCCATCTTGAACTTTCTCTGAAACACAGAATGCTTGTACCACTGGAAATATTTCTGCACAAAAAGATAAGTTTCTCCTTTTTTTTTGTTTTAACTATGGAGAACCACAGACTAGTCTCTCTTAGAAATGGAAACACCAAATCCTAAACACATGACGGCTCTGTGAAGTCAAGTGTATTAAAGAAATTCTGTGTTATGAATAAGTAGGCTTTATTCTAGGAATTTAACGATGGCTCAGTAATAAAAAGAGATATTAATGATAATCATTGTTAGTAAGGGAAAAACATATGACTATTTCTGAATTAGAGTAAATTAGGGATTTCCCTGCTGTTCCATTGATTAAAAATCCACCTTCCAATTCAGGGGATGCAGGTTTGATCCTTGGTTGGGGGAGTAAAATCCTACATGCCATGGAGCAACTAAGCCCATCTTCCAAAAATACTAAGACTGCACACTGCATCTAGAGAGAAGCCTGTGCACTGCAATGAAAGATCTCACATGCTGCAACTGGGACCTGATGCAGCCAAAAATACGTAATTAATGAAAGTAATTCCAAATCAGTAAAAAATTAAGTTGCAGTGAAATAGGATTAGAAAAGTAACTCCTGTATGTAGGAAAAAGATCTCTGACCAAAACATGCCTGTCACACTTAAAATGCAAAAAAGCACTGTGAACTTTTTAGAACCATCTTCAGAGTTTCCTCCATTGTAATAATCTCTTTCCAGTAACACTATGATTTGGGGGTAGGTTGGAGAGTATTGATCTTGCTTCTCTGTTTTCATGACCAAAACACACACTTTAAAGGCAGAAGCAGTAGAGCTCGTAATGTCCTCATTACAAGACAACATGCTTTGCCTCCTTGTTGGACTACAGTCAATGCAATGTATACAGAAAGTACTTCAAATCAACAGGATAGAGCATAGATGTTTGTTAATAGTTTCCGGAAAAGTACTTGTTGAAAATAAGCACACTCAAGGAGACAAAATTAAGGAGGCTCCAAAGCCTTTTATAAGCATATCTCCTAAGTGGATAAAGGGCATGAAGGCGAAAAAAAAAAAAAAACCTGTTAGATTCATGGAAAACATAAGCATATATTTATGTTAGTTTAAAGTAAACAAGAACTTTACAACCATGATGGAAGTCAGAAAATTGGAAAAGAAATAAAATAAAGCAATTTAAATTAAAGTAAAAGAAAAAAGAAAACTGGCTAAGAGTTTTTGAACAAATATGATAGGGAGATGGTTAATATCTTCAATGTATAGAAAGCTCTTAACAGTCTCACAGACATAGAAAATTAACTAGTGGTAACTAGTTGGGGGAGGGGAGTTGTTGTCAAACTACTGGCTATAACATAAGCTCAGTGATGTACTCAACATCATGGGGAATCTAGCCAGCATTTTATCATAACTGTAAATGGAAAATAACCTTTTAAAATTGTATACAAAATAAAATTCTAAAAAAGCTTTTACAAATCAAGAAATAGATAAATATCCTTAAAGAAAACAGGCAGTCTACAGAAAAGGGACCACCAGTTGTCAGGAAACAGAAAAGAAACAGCAATAAGTTATCACTAATCTTATTAGTTAAGCAACAATTGGTTTTTGGGAAAATTGAGTAAATGTAAGGTAATTAACTCAAGGCAGTAGAGAGAATGACAATTCAGATATAGGCTGTGGAACAGAATAATTTGAGTTAAAACACTTTCCTAACCCTTTCTAACTGCTAATCTCAGTCAACTTTCTCAATCTTCAATAACAGTATTCATACGCAATGGAGGTGGCCTTTACGTGATCACTGGTTGAAGTAAATGATAAAATCATGAACCCTCAAAACATATGGAAGCGTATTGAAGCACTGTATCTGTCTGTTCCTCTATCTCTTTATCCATATCTCGAATCCATCTCTTTCTTTCCAATTATATTTTTATCTATGTTAAGAAGGGGTTTCCCAGGTGTCTCAGTGGTAAAGAATCTGCCCACCGATGCAAGAGATGCAAGACACACGGTTTTGATCCCTGAGTCAGGAAGATCCCCTGGAGAAGGAAATGACAACCCACTCCAATATTCTTGCCTGGAAAATTTCATGGACAAAGGAGCCTGGTGGGCTACAGTCCATGGGGTACAAAGAGTCAGAGATGACTAGATGACTGAGCAACTGAGCACATATTAAGAAAGCATGGATTGGTGGCAAGAGAGAGAAAAAGAGAATTATGTTCAAAGATAGTGCAGTCATTAAAGCTTGTGAAGATTTAAGTCTATTTTTATAGAGAATATTTAAGCCATATATATATATATATATATATATATATATAAAACATCCATAATAAAAAAAAAAAGGGCTTTTCTTGTGGCTCAGCTGGTAAAGAATCTGCTTGCAATGCAGGAGATCTGGGTTCGATCCCTGGATTGGGAAGATCCCTTGGAGAAGGGTTGGGAAGATCCCCTGGAGAAGGGAAAGGATACCCACCCCAGTATTCTGGCCTGAAGAATCCCATGGACTGCAGTCCATGGATTGCAAAGAGTTGGACACGACTGAATGACTTTCACTTCACTTCACATAATAAAGTTAATAAAAGTTGACTTAAAAATGACAAATAGTGCAGTTAAGGCAGTTTGTTGGCCAGTCATCCAGGTAATTGATGGTACTCTTACACTAGGCAGACCCTGAAATCTTGGTGGCTTAGCAAGATTAAAGTCTATTTTTCACTCATATCACACCTAGGTGTAACCATGCCTTCTGGAACATATGGCCTCCAAGGTTTCCATGGCAAAGGAAGAAGACAGGTTGAAGGGTTTGGGGTTTTTAACTTACCTCATTTTTGGGGCCCACATTCCATTAGATAGAATTTAGCAGTTTAGTCCTGACTCACCTCCAAAGGAGAGGGGGGCAAGCAGAGAAGTCTGTGAAGATCAGATGAGGATTATTGGTCTCTGCCTTTGACATAGTATAAATAGGCCCAGTGTTTCCTGGATGACACAGTTGCACTGTGAACTTTTTAGAACCATCTTCAGAATTTGTTCCATTGTAATAATGCCTTTGCAATAACATCATCACTTGGGAGATGGTTGGAGAGTATTGAGTTCCTCTATTTTCATAAAAGATTGTCAATCAGTAAAAATAACAGCAACATCAACAATAATAACAGCAGACCTGCATTCTAGATCAGAGAATTTGAAAATATGTTTGCTTTCCAATTCTTACTTAAAAGTCAGCTGAAATAAGGAATATTTGTAAGTGAATGTGTGAGAATTCTCCTTAAAAATATTTAAATTCTTGGATCAAGCAGAATAAATCTAAATGCCCTGAAAGTGAAAGTTGCTCAGTTATGTCCGATTCTTGTGACCCCATGGACTATACGTGGGGGTTCTCCATGGAATTCCCCATGGAATTCTCCAGGCCAGAATACTGGAGTGGGTAGCCTTTCCCTTCTCCAGGGGATCTTCCCAACCCAGGGATCGAACCCAGGTCTCCCACACTGCAGGCAGATTCTTTACCAGCTGAGCCGCAAGGGAAGCCCTAAATGCCCTGAGACCCTCAATATTATTCCGTCCCCTCCCCCGTCTCTCCACACCCTTCCAGACTACTTTCAGAGGGCTGTACTTTGATTCCATGCCCAAAGGTCCTAATGAAATCTATCACCACGTTTGCAAATTTTTTTAATTTAAATTTATTTATTTTAATTAGAGGCTAATTACTTTACAATATTGCAGTAACTTTCGGTGGTCCACGTGTGAACCTCAAAGTTCAATATTGAGTTTTAAGAAAAAGTTGGCTTATTTTGAAGGGTGTGGTATGTTGTTCATTTTCCTTTATGTTTTCTCTTTTGCTTTGGCCACCAGGAAGCTCTGTCAAATTGTTGGATCAACTAACACAAGCAGGACATGAAGGGCTGCAAATATGTATTGCACCATCCTCTCTCCCATGTTGATCTTTCATTTAGATTTATGTTTTTGAGTCCTGGATTTTTATTTTTGTTTCTATTTCAGTATTGTCACACATGTTTTATAGTCTTGAGTCCCAAACCATAAATTCACCTTGGGGAATCAGTTAGCTCAGAAACTTCCAGGGGTGGTTATTGGAAGGACTCTTTTGATATAGAAAGATGGTGCACATTTGATTATGAGGCCAAACTTTACAGAAAAGTATCAATTCCTTGGGTGTTCTTGTATGCATATTTTATTAAAGAACAAGACTTGGAAAAGGGGATGTTTATGGAAAATGAAGAGATATGTGACAGCCAATTTAATAAAGAACTAAAATAAATTATAGTGAGTCCTTTTAGGACTCACAAAGGATTTATGTTTTCTTCTGTTCTAGAGGGAATGTTTTCTGTCTGGCTTATGAATTGCTACACTAATCGATGGGCAAATGAAGTACCTTGACTAGACTGTTAATATCTCTATAAAGATCATATTCATGAGTGTAAAGCATAGGATTTGCCCATTTCTCAGAATATAGAATGCTATACATAGAGAAGTATTATAGATGATGACCTAGTTTCCATGGCAACAACATTCATTATCCTTTCTCATTCTCTTCTAAGTTACCCAGTTTAGCTGCCCTATCCCTTTCACCACACCTCCCCCTCATTAAACACTTACCAGATCCTTTTCTGTTGCTATGTAGGCAGTAAAATAGCTTTCACAGCTGCCTGCTGAATGAAATGGGAAACACACACTCACACACACATGCACACTGAGAGTGTGTGTAAGGAGAAGAATTTCAGCAGTATTTCAGGATCAAGGGATGCGAGTGGCAGGTACGTGTTCTATATATATATTCTATCTACATATACAGTGCACCCCCCTGGCACATTTTGCACAATAATGTGACCTGGTTTGGGTGCACAGAGCTGCCATGTATGTCAATTTGATGGAGTCTGGGCTCTCCTGACAGTGTGACAGGCTATTAATCACATGTGACCAAAATAGCACACAAAGGAGGACATTCCTGTGTGGTTTTTTTCCTTCCCTGAGTGGGAACAGGTGATTTGCTGAAATTCCTTGTCTTTGTATCCTTTCTGGTTTCTTTTTTTAATCTTTGTCTTTGTCTCATCCTTCATCCTTACTGGAGGACTTCTCATTTAGAACTGCAAGGTAGGTGTGTTGCCTTGGGTGTGTGAGGTCATGAGGACCAAGTCAGTGGAATAAAGATAATATAAAAAACCCAGATGCTTATTTCACATTGACTTGTTTACTCCTAAGACCCATTGCAAGAATCCTATAGGTTCATAATTATTATCTTAATGGCTTTGTCTTATTTAGGAGGATAAAGTAGGTAATAGTTAAGATTTATTATGTTTTTAATGGCCAAGTCATGCTGATAGTTAGTAATTGTCTTTGTATAATTTGCAAATATAGAATACTGTCATATTTATTATGTTTTTACCTGTCCTATTTCAAAGCAATCACATGATTTTCTGTTGGAAGTTTCTAATACGAGATAGTGAAACCTTAGGGTCAGAGTCTGCTGTCAAATGCTTGTCGTGGTCAGAAATGGCATGGATAGTTCATGTGCCCTGTTCTCTGCCAATGATGGGACATGGCCAACAGAAGGTGGACTTGATTTTTTGGTACTTCTGGTCTAAAAGTAGTACTTTGGTTTCAGTAGTCACTGTGCCTGAGGTTGGAGTGTGGAAAACTGGTAATGGTCTGTGATAGGGAGCTTATGAGGTAGGGGGTAAAGCCAGGGGAGCAGAATTCAACAATATTCTTAAGTACAATCAGCAGATATTTTCTATAAAGAGATAGACAGCTTTGCAGGCCCTATGGCTTCTGTTGAGACTATTCAGCTCTGCTGTTGTGGCATAAAAGCAGTCATAGATAATATATAAATGAATGGACATGGCTGTGCTCCAATAAAACTTTATTTATAGAACTGGAAGGTTGGCCCTATTTGACTCACAGGACATAGTTTGCTGATCCATGTTTTTAAAATGGTACCAAATAGATAGTAGTTATTGAGATACGGGGTCAAATAAGAAGGATGGGTTGACTGACAAATCTAGCCAGAAGAAAAATGAAAAGTAATGGTAAAAATTGACAATTAAGTGGTGTTTACTAGATGCTAGTCACTATTCTAAGTGTTTCACATTCACTAACTCATTGCATCTTTGTAACAACAACCCCATGATATAAGTACTGTCTTCTTTCCTGGGAAACATGGAGGTTATATAATATTCCCAAGATCACATGGATAGTGAGCGGCAGGACTGGGATTCAAACCCAGGTTCTGAAATCCAAATCGAGTTCCAAGATCCAGGCTGTAAACCACTGTGGTTTATCACCTTGGGTGGCGGAGCTGATGAGAGAGAGGTGGTCAGGAGGAACTCTGGAGATGAGTGCAGTGACTTTATGTTATCTCAGAATGTACATAAGGTTGCATTTAAAGGCCAGAATGAGATGGACAGGCTGTACATTGACTATGCATGATGGGACTGCAGAAGGTTGGAGACTGAGGGGAAATCTCCACCCTGACATTAACTTTCTTGGAGTGTGAAATATATCATACATGAGAGAGTGTATATAACGTATGTGATGGATGTAAGGAATGATAGTAAAACACACTTGAACCCACTATTCCACTTTTAGAAACAGGTCATTATCAAGACCAAAGAAGCTCCCTGAGCCTCCTGGTCTGATTCTGTTCTTATCTCCTTCCAAAATAGCCCATTATTCTCCATTTTAATTAATATTTACCTTGCTTTTCTTTACGATTTTATGACATATGTGTATAATCCAAGCAGTATGCTCTTTACTTTTGTCTTTCATATGAATGGAATCATACTGCTTCAGTGATTTTTTTTCAGTGATTTTTTCTTTCAGCATCAAATCTTTGACGTTTGTACACCGTGCTAAATCTAATGGTAATTCATTTCCATTGCTGTATAACATTCCATTGTACGAATATAATCCAGTTTATTTATTCATCCTGTTAATGGGCATCAGGTTTGCTTTAGGTTTTAGTCTGCTTAGGGTGATGCGACTGTAAATATTTCAATATGTTTTTTGTATTATAGAGCACAAATGCAAAAATTTCTTTAGCAAATATTTTTATGAGTGGAATTCCTTTCCCATAGACTGTGAACATGCTGAACTTTAAGAGGTAACACCACATTATTTTTTAAAGTGATTGTACCAAGTTCCTTGTTCACCAGCAGTGTCTGAGGGCTGGTAAGGCTCTGCATCCTGGCTAACCCTCCATGTTGCTGGGTGAGTGGATTTGTGGTTTTAACTTACATTCCCCTAATAACACTTGGAAGATTTTTCAGGTTTTATTAGTTTTGCTTTCACACTCTTCCTAGTCACTCTGTGCGTGTGTGTGTGCTCGGTTGTGTATGACTCTTTGTGACTCTATGGACTGAAGCCTGCCAGGCTCCTCTGTCCATGAGTTTCCCAGACAAGAATACTGGAGTGGGTTGCCATTTCCTCCTCATTGGTAGGGGCTTCCTGTGGCTCAAGCATTGTCTGATTTCAAAGTCAACAATGGTTTTTACTGACCCTTACTCCCTTGCCAAATATTAAGAATTTCTGTATTAACTCCCTTTCTGCTAAAATACCTAGAGTGGCTCTCTTCAGCTGCCTGAACTCTGACTGATATACACTTCTTTATACTACCCAACTGCTTCAGGCTGTTGTGAAAATGAAATGAAATCATATAGTGCACCTGGTATGAGCCTGGTACATAGGTGGGTGCTCTATAAGCAAGGGGGAAAAAAGCACCATCTTGTTTTCAAAGAGGATCATCTCTCACTTTGAAAGAAAACAAAAAATGCATAGAGCATGATGAAGGATCTTGCTTCAGACAGCAGAAAGGAGACCTTGGGTAAACCTTCATTTCAAGCTTCATTTCCATGGCACCTGGGCCAGGGCTCTAACACCGCTGCTCTAGCACTGCCAAAGCTGCCGTGAGACTCCCAAATGTCTAGAAGCCAGCGTCGAATGCCGTTGGCCAGGTTCGGTCTCCACCAGGTGTGTTGCAATGCCAGCATCCCTCCCTAACTGTGATGGTGACTTTCTTTATGATGTTCACGCTGAATCTCATTAAAACATCCCTGCCCAGAATTATCCCTGCATCAAAACCCTGCCGATACCTGCTGGGAAATTTTCTAAACAATTTTCTAAGTTGAGTCAATGAAAAGACACCACCTCCCTCCATACCACTGAAGCATCATCTGGAAGCAATCAATGCAGCTATGGCTTCCGTTCATTTCTCCACTGGCCTCATGCAGGTTTGAAATAGGCCGCACTGTGACTGGTTCACAATCAGAAATGCTCACTTCCAAGGGCTCCTTTGCTTCCGTGTTTTGACATTTTCAGAGTTCTTCATGAACAACTTCAGAAAAGCTGCCAGGCTGCCAATCAAATTCTATCTGACTTCAGAGTTCTGAATTCTTTTTTTTTTTTTTTTACACTGTTGGAAGAAATGCCCCCCTGAGAGGGAATGTCACCCTCTCCCTTTCTCAGCACCAGCGAAACAGATCCTAATCTCCATCCTCCCCAGGCGAAACCTGCCTTTGTTGTCCTCCAGAGTCTCCTTTCTGATTCCTTTCTTCTCCTTTAGGAGTCCCTTACCCACTTCAGAGATTCAGGGTTCTTGAGTGAAGTTACATTATTGTGCCCCTTCCGACAGACATCATTACAAAATATATTTATTTATTTAGTTCTCTGTACTGGGTCTTGTTGTAGCATGTGGGATTTTTAGTTGCAGCATGTAAACTTTTAGTTGAAGCATTGGGATCTAGTTCCCTGACCAGGGATCAAACCCCAGCTGCCTGCATTGAAAGCACAGAGTCTTAGCCAATGAACCCAGGGAAGTCCCCAGACATCTGCATTTTAAGGTCTGTGTCCTCTGGTGTGGAAAGCTCTACTTACTCACATATGCAACACACGTATAAGTGCCTTGTATGTAGTGGGCACTGTGATAGGCAGTATGGACCGGACAGAGCATGCCTTCCTGTTCTCCAGGAGGTTAGTAGGAAAGATATCTCTGGGGCAGTGACAGCTGGACTGTGGGAGTTCAGGCTTGGGAGGTCAGTGTGATCAGGGAATGCATGGGCTTGATGTGAGGAGACTCAGGCAAAGCAGGGTGGCAGCCCACATGGGAAACACCTCATGAGATATCCATGTGACCTTTCCAGCTCAGGGGACACGTGGGCAGCAAATGTGGGGTGGCTTTGTCTGACAGTCTAGCTGCAAGACAGCCTCATCCTGAAGGAGCTGAGTGGTGGCTCTTTGGAAGCCAGGGGGACGGGGCTCGCACTGTGAGGCTGTGGGAGGGACAGCTGAGACAAGGTGGGTGGATAGCTATGTGTGGCCGGTCTTTGCTTCAGAACAAGGCAGGCTCATCTTGGGTGCACATCATGTCGGCAGAGGGCACCAGTGGGCAGGGGCCTGTTGGTTTGTTAATCTGTGTGTCTGCAGTTGCGGTAAAGCATTTTCTCAGAAATGGAATCCAATCCCGTGCCCAGTTTTCAGCTTAGTGCAAGTCAAAAGCAACGATGTGTGCTATGTCCTCTGTGTTTTATCTTTGGAGTTTGGTATTTATTGCTTAGTGTTTTGAGAATACCTTCTTTATGGGGTATTTTCAGGGGAAACTAGTTAGACAGTTTTCTATTTCAGAGCCATCTCATTTCCTGGCAAAATACCTCCATCTTTTCCTACTATCTTTTAAGGCAGGAATCAAGGGTGGTCATTTTCTTTTTATATCAGGGAGAATATTTGGATTGTGTTAAGGGAAATGGAATACATTTGGTCTTGCCTTTCATATCCCTGGGTGGTTTTTTTCTCATTTGTGAAATGGGACTGGTGGTTTCCATGTCAGAGGGTGATTGTCAATACATAATGAGATAATGGATCTGAGAAGACTTTTAGACTTCAGCGTCAGGCTGGCTCCAAACAGAAGAGGTCCCTTGGTTCCAGGAACATGCCAGAGCTTTGTCCAGTGGGTTGTGTTGGAGCAGGGGGTGAAGGTGATAAATAGGTTTACTCCAGCCCTCACGGAGTCCAAGGACACTCCTGTACAAAGAAAGCCCTGCAGGCAATCTAAATCCATATGTTGTGTGACCAAAAACTGTGTACTAGAAAGAGGGAGAAAGAAGCGGGCCTGGCTGAGGGTGGGAAGTGCTAACAGTATGCTTGGTTGGAAGGCCTGCTGTGCCAGATGCCGTTCTTTTAGTTCTGCAAGTGGGCTTAACTTTGTCTGCTGCATTTCTGTAGTGGGTATTGCTGTTCTCATTCTAGAAAACTCTGTCTTAGTTGCTCAGTGGTGGAATATGCATTTGAGGCTAGATAGGCTGGATGCTCAAATCCACTGTCTTTCTTTTGCATGGTATGTATGTATCTGCTGCTGCCTCAAGGGAAAGAAGCCTGCATTGCTACTTAAAGGAGCCTACAGTTGTCACTGTCCCCATGTTCCTTTTGTCATGGAAGCAGGAAACACAGGAGGCTTTGCTAATGGCCGAGGGCCACAGGCACCTGACTCACGTATCTGGCAACAGAGTGACGTTGAGCATCTTTTCCTGTGTCTGTTGGCCACCTGTATGTCTTCTTTGGAAACGTGTTCAGGTTCTCTGCCCATTTTTCAAGCAGACTGTTTGTTTTTTTGATGTTGAGTCATAAGAGTTCTTTGTATGTTTTGGATATTAACTCCTTATCAGATATATCATTTGCAAATATCCTCTCTCATTCAGACGGCTGCCTTTTTGTTTTGTAAATAGTTTGCTGCACAAAAGCTTCTTTATTTGAAGGAGTCCATGTTATTTGTCTTTATTTCCCTTGCCTGAGGAGACATATCCAAAAAATATTGCTCAGGCTGATGTCTTCTGGGAGTTTATAGTTTCAAGTCTTACATTTAAATATTTAACCCATTTTGAGTTTATTTATTTATTTATTTTAATTTTATTTATTTATTTTTTACAATATTGTATTGGTTTTGCCATATATCAACATGAATCTGCCACAGGTATACACGTGTTCCCCATCCTGAACCCTCCTTCCTCCTCCCTCCCCGTACCATCCCTCTGGGTCGTCCCAGTGCACCAGCCCCAAGCATCCAGTATCGTGCATTGAACCTGGACTGCATCCTGTGAGGTAGTAGTCCAGTTTGATTATTTTATATATAGTTTTTCCAGCACCAGTTAATTAAGAGGCTGTCTTTCCCCCATTGTATATTCTTGCCTCCTTTGTCATAGACTAATTGACTGTATAAGCGTACATTTTTTCTGGATCCTCTATTGTGGTCCATTGATTTGTGTGTCTTTTTTTGTGCCAGTCAGTCAATCAGTTCAGTCGCTCAATCATGTCTGACTCCTTGTGACCCCATGGACTGCAGCACGCCAGGCCTCCCTGTCCATCACCAACTCCCGGAGTCTACCCAAACTCATGTCCATTGAGTCAGTAATGCCATCCAGCCATTTCATCCTCTGTCGTCCCCTTCTCCTCCCACCTTCAATCTTTCCCAGCATCAGGGTCTTTTCCAGTGAGTCAGTTCTTCACATCAGGTAGCCAAAGTATTAGAGTTTCAGCTTCAACATCAGTCCTTCCAATGAACACCCAGGACTGATCTCCTTTAAGATGGACTGGTTGGATCACCTTGCTGTCCAAGGGACTCTCTAGAGTCTTCTCCGACACTATAGTTCAAAAGCATCAATTCTTTGGCACTCAGCTTTCTTTAGAGACCAACTCTCACATCCATGCATGACTACTGGAAAAGCCATAGCCTTGACGAGACAGACCTTGGTTGGCAAAGTGATGTCTCTGCTTTTTAATATGCTGTCTACATTGGTCATAACTTTCCTTTCAAGGAGTAAGCGTCTTTTAATTTCATGGCTGCAGTCACCATCTGCAGTGATTTTGGAGCCCCAAAAAATAAAGTCTGACACTGTTTCCACTGTTTCCCCATCTATTTGCCATGAAGTGATGGGACTGGATGCCATGATCTTAGTTTTCTGAATGTTGAGCTTTAAGCCCACTTTTTCACTCTCAGAGCTCTTTCATTTTCATCAAGAGGCTCTTTAGTTCTTCACTTTCTGCCATAAGGGTGGTGTCATCTTCATATCTGAGGTTATTGATATTTCTCCTGCAATCTTGTGCTTCATCCAGCCCAGTGTTTCTCGTGATGTATTCTGCATATACCAGTACCATACTGTTTTGATTACTGTAGCTTTGTAATATAGTTTGAAACCAGGGCTCACAGCTTTGTTCTTTATTAAGATTGTTTTGGCTATTTGGGATCTTTTGTGTTGTTTTGTTAGGGATTACAATCTATAGATAGCCCTGGGCAGTATGGTCATTTTTTTTTTTTAAGCAGTGTTTATTCTTCCAATCCATGAAGGTAGTAGTATTATCTTTTTCCATGTGTGTGTATCATCTTCAATTTCTTTCATCAGTGTCTTATAGTTTTCTGAGTACAAGTCTTTTACCTCCTTGGTTAGATTTATTCCTAGGTATTTTATTCTTTTTGATGCAGTTGTAAAGATTAAAGAGGATTCTAATCATGCAGAATAAATAATCAGATCAGATCAGATCATATCAGTCACTCAGTCGTGTCCGACTCATTGCAACCCCATGAATCACAGCACGCCAGGTCTCCCTGTCTATCACCAACTCCCGGAGTTCACTCAGACTCACATCCATCGAGTCAGTGATGCCATCCAGCCATCTCATCCTCTGTCATCCCCTTCTCCTCTTGCCCCCATTCCCTCCTAGCATCAGAGTCTTTTCCAATGAGTCAACTCTTCACATGAGTGGCCAAAGTACTGGAGTTTCAGCTTTAGCATCATTCCTTCCAAAAAAATCTCAGGGCTGATCTCCTTCAGAATGGACTGGTTGGATCTCCTTGCAGTCCAAGGGACTCTCAAGAGTCTTCTCCAACAACACAGTTCAAAAGCATCAATTCTTTGGTGCTCCTCCTTCTTCACAGTCCAACTCTCACATCCATATGTAACCACAGGAAAAACCATAGCCTTGTTGGCAAAGGAATGTCTCTGCTTTTGAATATGCTATCTAGGTTGGTCATAACTTTCCTTCCAAGGAGTAAGCGTCTTTTAATTTCATGGCTGCAGTCACCATCTGCAGTGATTTATAATAAAGTCTGACACTGTTTCCACTGTTTCCCCATCCATTTCCCATGAAGTGGTGGGACCGGATGCCATTATCTTTGTTTTCTGAATGTTGAGCTTTAAGCCAACTTTTTCACTCTCCACTTGCACTTTCATTAAGAGGCTTTTTAGTTCCTCTTCACTTTCTGCCATAAGGGTGGTGTCATCTGCATATCTGAGGTTATTGATATTTCTCCCGGCAATCTTGATTCCAGCTTGTGTTTCTTCCAGCCCAGCGTTTCTCATGTTATACTCTGCATATAAGTTAAATAAGCAGGGTGACAATATACAGCCTTGACGAACTCCTTTTCCTATTTGGAACCAGTCTGTTGTTCCATGTCCAGTTCTAACTGTTGCTTCCTGACCTGCATACAAATTTCTCAAGAGGCAGATCAGGTGGTCTGGCATTCCCATCTCTTTCAGAATTTTCCACAGTTTATTGTGATCCACACAGTCAAAGGCTTTGGCATAGTCAATAAAGCAGAAATAGATGTTTGTCTGGAACTCTCTTGCTTTTCCCATGATCCAGCAAATGTTGGCAGTTTGATCTCTGGTTCCTCTGCCTTTTCTAAAACCAGCTTGAACATCAGGAAGTTCATGGTTCACATATTGCTGAAGCCTGGCTTGGAGAATTTTGAGCATTACTTTACCAGAGTGTGAGATGAGTGCAATTGTGCAGTAGTTTGAGCATTCTTTGGCATTGCCTTTCTTTGGGATTGGAATGAAAACTGACCTTTTCCAGTCCTGTGGCCACTGCTGAGTTTTCCAAATCTGCTGGCATATTGAGTGCAGCACTTTCACAGCATCATCTTTCAGGATTTGGAACAGCTCAACTGGAATTCCATCACCTCCACTAGCTTTGTTTGTGATGTGTAGTGATGCTTTCTAAAGCCCACTTGACTTCACATTCCAGGATGTCTGGCTGTTGGTCAGTGATCACACCGTTGTGATCATCTGGGTTGTGAAGATCTTTTTTGTACAGTTCTTCTGTGTATTCTTGCCATCTCTTCTTAATATCTTCTGCTTCTGTTAGGTCCATACCATTTCTGTCCTTTATCAAGCCCATCTTTGCATGAAATGTTCCTTTGGTATCTCTGATTTTCTTGAAGAGATCCCTAGTCTTTCCTATTCTGTTGTTTTCCTCTATTTCTTTGCATTGATCGCTGAAGAAGGCTTTCTTATCTCTTCTTGCTATTCTTTGGAACTCTGCATTCAGATGTCTGTATCTTTCCTTTTCTCCTTTGCTTTTCACTTCTCTTCTTTTCACAGCCGGCAGCCATTTTGCTTTTTTGCATTTCTTTTCTATGGGAATGGTCTTGATCCCTGTCTCCTGTACAATGTCAGGAACCTCATTCCATAGTTCGTCAGGTACTCTATCTATCAGATCTAGGCCCTTAAATCTATTTCTCACTTCCACTGTATAATCATAAGGGATTTGATTTAGGTCATACCTGAATGGTCTAGTGGTTTTCCCTACTTTCTTCAATTTAAGTCTGAATTTGGCAATAAGGAGTTCATGGTCTGAGCCACAGTCAGCTCCTGGTCTTGTTGGGCCCATGCTAAACACACATCCTTTGTGCTGGTGAAATCCGGGAATGCACACCTATACCAATGCATTCAACTTTAAAAGGCACTAAGTCAATTGCCACATCATATTTTCTGCTCTGTCCTTGGGACAAGGGTCATATTTTTGTGCACTGAGTTTCACAAACTCTACAACACATATATTAGGCCTAATGGTCCAGGCTCCTCAACTTGAGTCTGCATACTTGAGTGAGTGAGGAATACCACCTCATCAGTTATTTCCCTTGCTCAGAAAGTCTCTAGCTTATCTTGTGTTTTTTCAGGGATTAAAAAGAATTAGTGTGGAAGGCTCCGTCAGGGCACAGTGGGGAGGATAGTTAGCATCTTGACTTTTCCCTAGTCTAAGTGTCTTTGAAAAATTCTGAAGGCTTCCCATAGATAACCTAGTTTTATTTCTGTCTTCTTTATACCTCCTTCCTGAGATCAGCAATCCCAAAACCAGGTTTGGAAGTTGGCTGCCAGTAAGGGAAGACTGTGGTTAAATTGACCCTGATTCCCTGGATGGTTCCTGATTAATTACTGTTTAGGGATATTGTGATCATTACATAAGCAGTTATAGGCAGAACAGAGACTGCAGAACAGAGAAAAAAATGCTATTGGTGTTCTCCTCTGTGCTATTTGGTTCCATTGCTTGCTACAGACATTTTGGGTGGGATCTGAGAATTTAGATGTTTCAACCACTTGAAACACTAGTAAGAATAATTTTTGAAAGAATTAATCCTGAGGAAGTTAGACATGTAATTTTCCCTTTTGAGAGGGCATTGAGAGGCCACAAGAAGAAAATATTTCACCGAGGTCTTAATGGCACTTAGCTTGTGAAATAGCCAACCAGATACTGAGAAATGTCTGCAAAGTTCTAAAACTTCCATTGGAACTTTTTAACATATATCCCTAACTCCAAAAAGAACTCCTAGGAGATACTGTAAAAGGGCCCTACTTAATGCTTGCACTGTTCTCCCCTGAGGTCACAAACTTTTTATGTAACAGATGAAAATCAAGCATTTTGCTGATGCTCCAGCAGCATGACATGGCTTTAAGGCAGCCAGGCATCTATAAAATGTCTAGAAAAGCAAGTGTTTATCATCATCTCCTTTCTTTCTGGCCTCTAACTTATTGTCAGAGAAGTATAAAGTGGAATTTTTAAAGTGTCACCATGCTGTAGAAAGAGATTGAAGGAAGATAGGTTTGGGAGACTAGAGTTTGCTGTAGGAGGGAATCTAGGTCCCAGAAGGAAAGGCATGTGGTTGATGTCAGAGCCCGTACAGCCTCCCTGAGTAGAGTGGAAGCTTCCTGATTGTAAAGAGCCACAGTACCAGCAGTATTTATTGAGCAACTACTTTGCACTTGCTTTTTAATGAATTCTTTCATTCAAATTTTCACTAATGTATGAGTTGGTTATTAAAAGCATTCTATTTTTAAAAATTAATTTTTATTGGAACTTAGTTACTTTATAATGTTGTGCTAGTTTCTGCCGTACAGGAAAGTGAATCAGTTATATATATACATATATCTACTCTTTAAAAAATTCTTTTCCCAAGTAGGTCATTACGGAGTGTTGAGAAGAGTTCCCTGTGCTCTACAGTAGGTTCTTATTAGTTATCTGTTTTATATGTAGTAGTGTATATATGTCAATCCCAGTCTCCCAAATTATCTCCTCCCCTCCCTTCCCCACCCCATAAGCATAAGTTTGTTTTCTACATCTGTGACTCTATTTCTGTTTTGTAAATAGGTTTCATTTGTAACATTTGTTTTCGATTTCACCCGAAAGCAATATCATTTGATGTTTGTTTTTCTCTTTCTGACTTACTTCACTAAGATGACAGTTTCTAGATCCATCTATATTGCTGCAAATGGCATTGTTTCCTTCTTTTTGTGACTGAGTAATACTTCACTGTGTGTATGTACCGCATCTTCTTTATCCATTCCTCTGTCAATGGTCTATTTTTCTAAGTGGGGAAGTAATCTTCCTAAGGTTACACAACTGTTAAGTGCTAGAGTCAGAGTTTGAAACTGCGATCAGCCAGACTCCAAGTTGTAGAAAAGCTTAAAATGAGAACAGATGTTCCCAAAATTCACTAACCCTATGTTATAAATTTAATAGTGTCCCCTGACCCCAGTTCATATTTACAAGCCCTAACTCCTAATGTGATGTATTTGTAGATGGCCTTTAAAGAGGTAATTAATGTCCCATGAGGTCATAAGGGTGGGGCCTGAAGTCAACAGGAGTGATATCCTCATAAGAAGAGGCTGAGACACCAGTAGCATGCACATACAGAGACAAGGCAGAGTGGGGACACAGTGGGAAGGTAGACAGCTATAAGCCAAGGAGAGAAGCCTCAGGAGACACTCAAGCTGCCTTGATCTTCCAGAATTGTAAGAAACAAATTTATATTATTGAAGCTACCCAATCTGTGATATTTCACTATGGCAGCCCTTAGCAAACCAGTACACCCCACCATCTTTGTGAGTGGAACGCTTTGCCGTTCCTTGACTTTGAGTTTATTCATGTGATTTATTTTGGTCCACAGAATGTTAGCAGACCTGATGTGAATAGAGGCTGAAGAGACACCTGTGTGGTTTGGCTTGCTGTGTTGAGCCTGTGCTAGTGCCATAAGAAAGACACATTCCTTTGAGCTGGTCCAAGGGAGGATGAGAGACCTGTGGGGTAGGGCCTTGCAGCTTGAAGCAAAGCCACCTGGCAACCTGGTCTAAGTCAGTCAATGCTAAGATGCTGCAATTTGAAGCCAATCACCTGAACTGACCTCCATATCCATGACAGCAGATGATCATTGTCTTAAGCTCCTGAGTTTTGTTAGGCAGCATTATGGTGGCAATAGCTAACTGTCACGTTAGTCAAAGATCAGACTAGGCAGCTTCACATAATTTCTGCATGGAATCTTCTCTGACCATTTATTAGGGGTGGGGATGGAAGGATATACGGAGAGAAGGCAGACAAATGGCAGCTCTAATAATTCTGTCAACTTCTGGATTAGGGGGAGAAGTTATATTTATCTAGGAACATATATAAAGTGAAATTGAACTGTTATTTTCCACTTCTCCAGGACAATATTTGTTGTTGTTCAGTTGCTAAGTCATGTCCAACTCTTTGCAACCCCGCAGACTACAGCATGCCAGGCTTCCCTGTCCTTCACCATCTCCCAGAGCTTGCTCAAACTCATGTCCATTGAGTTGGTGATGCCATCCAACCATCTCATCCTCTGTCATCCCCTTCTTCCCTACCTTCTGTCTTTCCCAGCATCAAGGTCTTTCCTAATGAGTCAACTCTTGACATTAGGTGGCCAAAGTATTAGCACTTCAGCTACAGCATCAGTCCTTCCAATGAATATTCAGGATTAACTTCCTTTAGGATGGGCTTGTTGGATCTCCTTGCAGTACAATGGATTCTGAAGAGTCTTCTCCAATACCACAGTTTAAAAGCATCAGTTTTTCAAACTCAGCCTTCTTTATAGTCCAACTCCTCACATTCATGTATTCCTACTGGAAAAACCATAGCTTTGACTCAACAGATTTTGTTGGCAAAGTAATGTCTCTTCTTTTTAACATGCTGTCTAAGTTGGTCATAGCTTTTATTCTGAGGACCAAGCATCTTTTAATTTCATGGCTGCTGTCACTGTCCACAGTGATCTAGGAGCCCAAGAAAATAAAGTCTGTCACTGTTTCCAATATTTCCCCATCTATTTGCCATGCAATGATGGGACTGGATGCCATGATCTTGGTTTTTTGAATGCTGAGTTTTAAGCCAGCTTTTTTACTCTCCTCTTTCACCTTCATCAAGAGGCTCCTTAGTCCCTCTTCACTTTCTGTCATAAGGGTCATATCATATGCATATCTGATATTTCTTCCAGCAATCTTGATTCCTGCTTGTGCTTCAGCCTGGCATTTTGTATGATGTACTTTGTATATAAGTTAAATAAGCAGAGTGACAGTATGCAGACTTGATGTACTCCTTTCCCAATTTGGAAACAATTGTTACATGTCCAGTTCTGACTGTTGCTTCTTGACCTGCATACAGGTTTCTCAGGAGGCAGGTAGGGTGTTCTGGTATTCTCATCTCTTTAAGAATTTTCCACAGTATGTTGTGATCCACACAGTCAAAAAGACTTTTGTGTAGTCAATGAAGGAAAAGTAGATGTTTTTATGGCATTCTCTTGCTTTTTCTATGATCCAGCAGATTTTGGCAATTTGATCTCTGGTTCCTCTTCTTTTTGTAAAACCAGCTTGAACATCTGGAAATTCTTGGTTCACATACTCTTGAAGACTAGCTTGGAGATTTTTGAGCATTACTTTGGTAGCGTGTGAGATGAGTGCAATTGTGCAATAGTTTGAACATTCTTTGGCATTGCCTTTCTTTGGGATTGGAATGAAAACTGACCTTTTCACATCCTTTGGCCACTGCTGAGTTTTCCAAATTTGCTGACATATTGAGAGCGGTGCTTTCACAGCATCATCTTTTAGGATTTGAAATAGTTCAGTGGGAATTTCATCACCTCCACTAGTTTTGTTTTATAGTGATGCTTCCTATGGCCCACTTGATTTTGCACTTCAAGATGTCTGGCTCTAGGTGAGTGATCACACCATTGTGGTTATCTGGGTCATTAAGGTCTTTTTTGTACAGTTCTTCTGTGTATTCTTGCCATCTCTTCTTAATGTCTTCTGCTTCCTTTAGGTTCATACCATTTCTGTCATTTATTATGCCCATCTTTGCATGAAATGTTCCCTTGGTATCTCTAATAATCTTGAAGAGACCTCTATAGTCTTTCCCATTCTATTGTTTTCCTCTGTTTCTTTGTATTGGTCACATAGAAAGGCTTTCTTTTCTCTTCTTGCTGTTCTTTGGAACTCTGCATATATTTTTCTCCTTTGCCTTTCATTTCTCTTCTTTTCTCAGCTATTTGTAAAACCTCCTTGGACAACCATTTTGCCTTTTTGCATTTCTTTTTCTTGGAGATGGTTTTGATCACCACTTCCTGTACTATGTCACTTACCTCCATCCATAGTTCTTCAGGCACTCTGTCTATCAGATCTAATCCCTTGAGTCTATTTGTCACTTCCACTGTATAATTGTAAGGGATTTGATTTAGGTCATACCTGAGTGGTCTAGTTGTTTTCCTGACTTTCTTCAATTTAAGTCTGAATTTGGCAAAAAGGAATTTGTCATCTGAGCCACAATCAGCTCCTGGACAATATTTAAATGGAGGAAAAACACTCACTCCTATACACTCACACAGATAAATGGAGAGAGAATAGCCTTGTGCTTGTTGCAGTGAGTTATACTTAGTTTAATGTCTTGACTTTGTCTCTTACTAGCTATGGGTGACCTGGAACACATTATATAATCTCACTGACCTTTAGTCTTTCTATCTGAAAATGGGAATGCTAATGATACCCTTACACCCAGATACAACTTTTTCTCCCACATGTTTGTTCTGATCCCACAGTTGCAAGTGTCTGACTCTTTATATTGCCTCTTATAGTCCAGGAAGCTTGAAGGGATGGGGTAGAGTGGGGAAGATTTGAGAAACACAATCTTTTGGGAATGTGGTTTGCTATCTGGGTGTTTGGAGATACTTAGTTCAGAGGGGCCAGAAGGACAGGTTGCGCTGCCTTTGTGCTGACCTGGGTTGGTTATGAAGTCTTGAATCCTGATTATGTGGCCCAATGGGGCAAGGTGTGGAATCCCAGACTGTCAGAGCTAAAAGACCCCAAGGAGATGACAAATAATAGATAAGTTCTAGTCTGACAAGTTGGAGCCCTGATTAATAGTTCAGGTTCCAAGTTCCAGAACTTGTTACTTGGGACACATTATTCAGCCTTTTTGAATCTTTGTTTCTTTATCTGTAAAAAGAGAAGAATAGTAGTGTGTATCTTTCATAGTAAAGCTTTCCATTATTATGAAAATCACATTAAACCAAGGCTCTTAAGCCCTTAGTATAGCATCAGGCTGCAGATAAGCACTCACAATATAATCTTGGGTATTTGATTTATTCAGGCTTCCCCAGTGGCTCAGTGGTAAAGAATCCGTCTGTCAAGCATGATGTGGGTTCAGTCCATCGTTGAGGAAGATCCTCTGGAGGAGGAAATGACTACCCACTCCAGTATTCTTGCCTGGGAAATCCCATGGACAGAGGAGCCTGGTGGGCTACAGTCCATGAGGTCGAAAAGAGTCAGAGACAACGTAGCAGCTAAACATCAATAAGTTTAATTTATCCACTCCAGTCCCCTCCTTTTGTGGATAAACTGAGGCTCCCTGAGGTATGCTGATCTTCTCCAAGTCACAAGCAAATGATGTGCCAAAGTAGGACTAGACTAGAGAAAATTTTTCCTAGTGATATATACCTAAAACAGAGGCATGCTAAGCTGTTCAGAGGTTAAGAGGAAGTATGTAGTCTGCAGACCCAGGAGAGAGAATTAGAGCTATAACTTTTCAGTATTGATAATGTCCTAGAATCTCCATCTAGCCTGTCATTGTTGCAAGAGTCCTTTCCCTAGTTTCTCCTGGTAGCTTGGCCTCATCTGTTACACCACCAGCAACAAGAAGCTCATCATCTACTATGTCAGTGCATCCCACCTGCAACAACTTACTACCACGTTTTTCCTTATATTGAGCCTTAATGTAACATCTATTTCTTGAACCACATAGACTGAATCTAATGTTTTTCCGTACACTGGTCTTTGAGTGTTTGCAGGCAGCTCTGTCTCTTGCTCTCACTGGCTCTGCCAAACATACCTTCATTCAACAAGTGTGTGTTGAACAGCATGTCAGGATTGTTTTAGAGGTAATAAACAGGAAACGCAGACTTAAACATTTCATTCATTCATTCATCTGTTTGACACATTTGCATTAGGTACGTTTTATATTGCAGGCACAATTCTAGATATTGAGGGCAGAGCAGTGAATATAACAGTCTCTACCCATATGGAGCCTGCATTCTAGTGTGAGAAGATAGACAATGAACAAATAAATAGGTTTAGCTCAATGAATAAACATATAGTAATTCAGAGGAAAAGTGCTTTGGAAAAAGGAAAGAGAATTAGAATGAAGGACACGGAGAATCCTGAGGGGTGGTTGTGAGGTGGCGGATGGTGCCACTCAGCTGAACACTTCAGAGGGAGGGCGCAGCTCAGCTCTCCATTTCTTTATCTGTGCTCCTCTCAGATCTGCTTTGTGCTAGACCAGCTCCCCATGTGTTAACCATGTGGCTATCGATGGACCAGGGCTGTGTGTTTTCTCATGCACGTTGGAAGGAGATGGGTGTTAGCTTCTACAACAGGGAAACAGATGTTCTAAGCTCTACTCTGACAGATTCGCCCTTGTACTCTGTGTCCAAGAGTAACATCATGCACTGATTAGCTTTCGCCTTGGTTTGTTTCCGTGTGAACTTTTAGAGGGACACATCCACTTCTAAAGTGAGAAGCGTGCTCATTGCCACCCAGAGCATTGGCACCCTGGCATTGTCACCCAGAGCATATGGCTGCCAGGAAACAGGGGAAGAGGAAGTTTGTGATAGGGAGGCAACTGTATCATCCGCTGCAAATACTATATGTAGGCTATGAGGGCTTACAAAGATTGATAGGACACGGTCCCTGATCTTACGGAGGTCACAGCTTAATGGAGGGATACGAATGATTAGGTAATTCCGTAATGGGGGATTAGCATGCTAGCTGGCTCAAGACAGTTGTCAGTCTTAGGGTAAGGGTGTGAAAAAAGGGGTAGGGGTCCTAGAAGAACCATTCTAGAATAGTCAGTACTACTCAGGAGTTCTGTGTTCCCAGCTCTTCATTCCCCTATCGGTAACAACCTTACCCATGAAAGTTTGTGGAGTTCTTTCATTTAAGGGGAGGATACTTCTCCACCCTACAGAGTTTGCTTTGGCCAATGGGATGTTGAGAGACCTGAAGTCAGTGGAGGCATGAAACAAGCTTGCACATATGGGCTTCCTTCCTGCACTCTGTCTTACCTATAGAATCATGTACCTGGGCTCAACCTGCTTGCTTCAGGAGAAAGAAGAGAAACAAGTGGTGCAGAATCACCCCAGCTGAGTCACTTCAGTGGAACTCAGGTTCAGTTTTCTAGCCCCATTCAACCTCCACAGCCGTGAGCTAACTAAATGCCTATTAAGGGTTCTCTTAGAGTTTTGTGATTGTTTGTTATGCTACATTATTGTGGCTGACAAATACAGGCTGGAAAAACATCTTTGTAGCATTTGAAAACATTCTAAATTATTTTAGTTCTCATTTAACAAAGCAAGAAATAAGATCATCTAGTTTGGTGTTCTAGAAGTCTTTGCAAATCAAGAAAAGACCCTGAGAATAGCTTGCTCTTTCTAGTCATGGCAGATGTGGGAAGAAGACAGGAAAGGAAAATGTGATTAGAAGAGGCAAATGGCCAGAGGAGTGATCAAGCTAGGGTTGGCTTCCCTGTACTCTGGCTCCCCAGGGGAATGGGTGGGATGCATGGATGGAGGGTGGACATGGTGGGGAAAAGTGTCTACCATAAGGGTGCAGGGAGACACTACAGCAGGGATGGATTCAGACATGGCAGAGACTCTGAGGGGCCTAGGAGAGGCGTCAGTGAGAGCCCCAAGGGAGCACCAATCAGCCGGAAAGCACTGCTGGGTCTTGAAGTAGCTGAGAGGCCAGTTGGCAAGTCACAGCAGCCAGAGGTGTCCCAGCAGACATTGATGGGATGCCTGTGATGGAACTGACTCACTTTGGGGGAGGTCATTCAGGGTCAGTTCAGTCCTGTCTCTCCATAGCCTAAGCCGGAGAGGATTCAGAGGGTACCAGGTCTGTTCAAGGAGGCTCCACTCTTTCCATTCACCAGCCCAACAATATACATAGAGAGGATGGGATGGAGCCTGGGAGATGGGCTTCAGAAACCTGAGAATCTGAGCATTTTGACCTCAAGAGACTGTATACTTAATTCAGCAGATTCTTCAAATTTAGAATCAGACCCAAGAGTAACAGCTTAAACTAAATTCAGTTTTCTTTTCTTGCTTACCAGTGGGAAGGAGGGTTGTGAGGAAGAACAGGCCAGTTATTGACCGAATGAAGAAACCACATTTTCTTTGTACACAGAAGAGTAATGGGGATGGATTTTCAATCCTGCCACAATTAAGATCCAGCATGGTGAGGTCTGAAGTGGTGGAGAGCTCCGGGGTGCTGGGAGAGCTGCAGAGACCATCTCCGACTCAGAATGAAGAGGGGCAGGGTTGGGGGCTCAGGAGAATTAAGTGCTCCTAACACGCTGAATCTTACAGGAGTGATACCAGGTGCCCAGACAAAGAACCAAGTTGCAAAGAAGGGACTGAGGTGGGGAGTGGCATGCACAAGGGTCTAGGTTGGGGGGAGCACCTAGAATTTCTCTAGGTGACCTGCATGGGATGATTTTTGAGTGTCCTTGTTGCCTGGGGAGCTGCAGGGATCTGAGAGCCAGGAAGGTGAGTGAGCATGTGCTGGCCAAGGCAGGGACTCCCTCTGCCTTCTCTTTCCTCCTCTTAGCCAGACAGCCTGTGAATTTCCCAGGGATTTCATTTTACTTGTAGGGAAATGTGCAGTGTGGGGTAGAGGTGGGCTGAGACCAGGGCCAGAGGTGAGGCAGTGCATGCATGTATCTCATTTTGTCCCCACAGCAGCTTTCTCATCCCAGTATTGGTCTCTAATCCATCTTGGCTCTTATTTATATTCAGGACACAAACAGAATCAAACCACTTCTTTTTTTTAAAAAAAATTTTATTGGAGTATCGTTGATTTATAGCGTTATGTTAGTCTCAGGTGTATAGCAGAGTGAATCAATTATATGTATACATGAAACCTTTCTGTTTTGTTTTTCTTAGATTTTTTTTCCCATGTAGGCCATTATAGATTACTGAGTAGAGTTCCCTGTGCTATGCAGTAGGCTCTTATAAGTTATCTATTGTACCTGTATACTAAGTGTATGTCCATTCCAGTTTATCCCTCCCCCCTTGTCCCCGCTAACAACAAGCTTGTTCTCTATATCCTTAACACTACTTCTGTTTTGTAAATAAGTTCATTTGTACTCTTTTAAAATATGATTCCACATATAAGCAATGCCATATGATATTTGTCTTTCTGTGTCTGACTTCACTTAATGTGATGATTTCTGGGTCTATCCATTTTGCTGCAAATGGTATTATTTCATTCTTTTTTATGGCTGAGTAGTATTCCATTATATATATATGCCCACATCTTCTTAATCCCTTCCTCTGTTGATGGACATTGAGGTTGCTTCCATGTCCTGGCTATTTTAAGTAGTGCTGCAATGGACATTGGGGTGCATGTATCTTTTTGAATTATGGTTTTCTCTGGGTGTCAGCCCAGGAAAGTGATTACTGGGTCATATGTTAGTTCTATTTTTAGTTTTTAAAGGAACCTCCATACTCTTCTCCATGCGACTGTTACCAGTTTACATTCCCACCAACAGTATAGGAAGTATACCCTTTTCTCCATACCCTCTCCAGCATTTATTGTTTGTAAGTTTTTTTGATGATGGCCATTCTAACCCATGTGAGATGATATCTCCTTGTAGTTTTGGTTTGCATTTCTCTGATAATTAGTGACATGGAGCATCTTTTCATGTGTCAAACCACTTCTTATACCTCCATCACTTCCCAACTTGCCTGTTGGTCCAAGCCACAGCTATCTCTCACTTGGATTATTTTAATAGCCTCCTAACTGGCTTCCCTGCCCCCACCCAACCTTCCCATCCTCCACACATGTTCAAGGAGATCCATAAGACACACCGAAGTCTGATTATGTCATCTCTCTGCACAAAGCCATCCAAAGTCTTCTAACATGACTCACAATAAACCTCCAGACCTCATGGGAATCTGCTAGACCCTCCGTGATCTGGCCACCCTTATCCTTCCCAATCTCATCCCCTACTTCCCCCTGTTTTGTTAACTCCAGTCACTTGTTTCCTCTTCATGGAATGCTTTTTCCTCACACATCCTTAGAAAGCCTTTACCCTCTGCCATTCCTCCGGTGTGCTGCTCCCTGGCCCTTGTATCTATTTCCTCCCAACGAGGAGGTAATATCCTCAATCAGGAGTCTAAGCAATAAGGGGCTGAGCTGGTTGGGACTCCTGGTCAACCTTTCACTTGATCACTTGATGATTATGCAGTTGGATGCAGGCCAGTACAGCAGCTCGGTGAGGAGCTGGGACAGAGACAGGCCCTGCTCCTGTCCCCTCGCCATTCCTGCCCGTATCCTCTTGGCTCACTCACTGTCAAGGGAAGCTCAATGGGAAGGAACTGCCAGTGCCTTCCTTATGCCCATGAGATCTGGCCATTTGGCAGGCATCAGAGATAAAACTGTTGATGACTTCAGAGATCTTTGTGCAAGAAACAGTTTATATTTATAAACATCTAATATTTATGCAGTATTAGATGTCTGTATTGGTTGCAGCAATAGCAGGAAAGAGAAAGTTATGCTTTTCTAGGAAGAAGCACAGAGAATATGTTGTCTGAACAAGGTCTGCAAAGGGAATGGCTTGTGAAGTGGACCAATTGGGACCAGACTGGGGATGAAGGAAAGAAAGTCAGCACTGAACTTCATGTGCAGAAGCTACAGAAGGACACAGACCATTTGGTAACTGACCTGAGTTGGAGGCATCTGTGAGAGCCCTGGGTCCTACTGACAACTACACGCCCAGAGCCAGATCAGTGAGGACCCAGTGATCAAGGCTGGAGGCCACATGTGGAGACCTTTGGCATATGCACAGCAGGTGATTTGATGGATGTGTTTGGAGATCTCACAGCAAAGAAGGCTGGAACACAACCCTGGAGAAGACCAAACTTTGGATATGTTCAGAAAGAGACATCTACCAACGAGGCCCTGCAAAGGAGTGTGATGGGGTAGAAACTAGATAGAATCACATGGCTAAAGACACAACTGAAAATGTCAGGCAGGAGTGGCTAAGAGCTCCAAACCCTACAGGGAGGCCACGGTCAGACTATACATGGAATTTAGCAATTAAGAGATCAGTGGTGATGGGAGGGAACCACCTAGCATTCAGCTAAGGCACATGGAACAGCTTTGTAAACTGGAGAGCCATGGGAAAGCCACGTCAGTATCCAGTGACGGCAGACATCAGCAGCGTTGCATGCGTGCTAAGTAGCCTCAGTCATGTCCAACTCTGTGCGACCCTATGGACCATAGCCCACCAGGCTCAACCCTCCATGAGATTCTCCAGGCAAGAATACTGGAGTGGGTTGCAATGCCCTCCTCCTGGAGATCTTCCCAACCCAGGGATCGAACCCATGTCTCTTTCAATTCAGGCATTGGCAGGCAGGTTCTTTACCACAAGTACCACCTGGGAAGCCCCATCAGCCACCTTGGACTGATCAATTCAGACCCTGTAGTGAGAATAACATCAAATTCACCAGTCCAGATTTACAGCTTCTCAACTGCATCCTGTGGATAACAGAACACCAGTATTTTAAATAGACACCCCTGTGTTCACCATGAATTTTTTTTTAAACAGTTTTACATCCTTATCTAAAAATTAGCTTCTTGTCAGCTCCAGAAGATTGCTTGGGATTTGTCACCAAGGAGCAAAAATAAAATTGAGGGCATCAAAAAGAATGAGAGGGAGAAACTGCAAGTTATGAGGTCATTACTATGCAGGAATCGATAATTCTGGAGCTCAATAGCAATGCCAAGTTGTAGAATGTATCCTCTGAAGAAAGAAGCTTCCATCTTAAAGTCTGTTTTGGATAATGCCAATAGGGAAAGGGCTTATAGCAGGACAAAATAGATTTTCCAACTAGTCGTTTTATCCTGTAAAAAAGAAAAGGAAACCCATAGACTATCATAAGAAGTATGGCTGTTGAGAGAACCTTATCTAGAGGCTACATGAATAATTTCAATGATGCAGTGCAGGTATCCTGATTGGCTGCAGGTGACTGTGGCTGAGTGCAGCAAGGGGAACGCTTGGGAGAGGATCATGCAACCCTGAGTCTGTTTGATTTGTAATATCTCCTTATGACTGTGACTGAGCTCCATGCAAATATCTAAAGAGGAGTCATGTGCATTGTGGCCTTGATGAGTGATGTTCCTTATTCCAGGCTGGGACATGCTGGGTACATTCCTGTCTTGACACTGATTCTTCTATTTGATGTGCTCATCCCCAAATGTTCACACATGGCTGTTGCGCTCTCTGTTCTCAGGCCTGTGCCTAAGCACTGCCTTCTCTATGAAGCCCTTTCTGACAACCCTATCTAAAATAACACTTGCATTCATCCATTCCCTCACCTGTTCCTCTTCCCTGCTTTATCTTTATAGCACTTACTGTGTACATGTGTGCATGCTAAGTCATTTCAGTAGTGTCTGACTCTTTGTGACCCGATGGACTGTAGCCTGCTAGACTCCTCTGTCCATGAAATTCTCCAGGAAAGAATACTGGAGTGGGTTGCCATGCCCTCATCCAGAGGATCTTCCCAACCCAGGCATCAAACCTGCATCTCTTATGTCTCCTGCATTGGCAGGCGGGTTCTTTACCACTAGAGCCACCTGGGAAGCCCACAGCACTTATTATCTTATGATATATTTTTATCAGAATGTCAGCTGCTTAAAGGAATGGTTTCTGCCTGTCTTGATCACTGGTATATTCCTGATGTCTAGTAGACTGTATGGCACCTCAGAGGCTCTCAATGAATATTTTTGGAATGAATGAAGGATGGGTGTTGGCAGTCTGCCATGTTTTTGGCTCCAGAGAGGGATTGTCAAGCTTCTAGAAAAGTAATTCCCTCGTAAAGGTCATGATCAAGTCTACACTTAGCCTTCTTTCTCTGGCAGGTCTGTGGTTCCTGCCTCTTTCTTCAAAGAGTGAGCAGCAAGGCTCAAGCTTGCCAGGAGCTTCCAGGATGTTCATCCTGGGTCTTCTCTCTTCCATTGTGTAAATCTGTCCTCCTTTCAAAAGTCTCGCAGATCCCAGGCTGGAGCCATTCCTGAGACCTATGGATATTTAGAACCTCAGTGCCCAAAGGAGCCTGGAAAGCCCATCTGTCCAGTCTAAACTTCTCTAGATGAAGAAACTAAAACTCAGAAAGGTGTCCTAATGTCCCTCATGCCATGCAGCCCATTGGGTGGATGGGGCCTGCCAAGGAGAGGAGTGTGATCATATATGAACGTGTCTGATGAACATGTGAACATATATGAACATGATGTGTGTGGTCATATATGAACCTTGCAAAAGGTGAGGGTCTAGTGTCATGAGTCCATGGACAGGTTGAAAAATAGAGGATCAGAAATGTTAAGTTACTTTTCCAAGTCTGCTCAGCTGCTGAGTGTTAAAGTCAGGATTGAGACCCAGGTTTGTTTTGATTCTAAACTGTTCCATGGAGTAGATTCTGTTTGTGCTATAATTTGACAGCAATGTCATATCCTGGCCTGCTGCCCTTGTTGATGGTGAATGTGTGGCCATGTCCTTCTCTGTGGTCAGTCGCTTTTGTATTTCTGAAAGATGGTTTTCACCTTTCCTCTTGTTCCAGCAGAACAGGTGCTCCTCTTTTCTGTCTAGCAGTCAGTCCTCAGCTGAGTCATTTTTCTTTCTCCTTGTTCTCCATCTGCACCTGTTCATCCTCTCCCTGGCCTCTCCTACCAGCATTTAAACATGCCTGGTTTCGTGTACATCTCACAGTACAAAGGAATGCAGCTGTCCAGTTATCCTGCATTCCTCTGCAGTGACAATCTTTGCTCATTCTTTTTCTTTAATTCTGGGATTCCCAGATGCATCCTCCACATTTCCCATTCCCTCTTCGGCCCTCTATCCTTATGAGTTTCAAAGCTGTTCTGGCTCCTTCTGTCCTTCCCTCCTGCAGTCCCCTGGTGGCCACCATTCTGTCCTCCACTTCTAAACCTTTCATTGCTTTAGCTGCATCGTATGAGGGGAATCATGCAGTGTTTGTCTTCCTGTGACTGGCTTAATTCACTTCCTATAATGCCTTCCAGGGCTATCCATGCTATCACAAATAGTAAGTTTTCCTTCTTTTCTAAGGTGGAATTATATTCCATCGTATGATCTCATGTGAAATATTTTTACTACATCAAGAAGAAAGAAAGAAAAAGGAGGGCAGGGAGGAAGGAAAGAAAAAGAAAACAAAGAGACACAGAGCATTTTGGTGATGATGGATATATTTATTACTGCAATTGTGGTGATGACAACACAAGTGTACACTTATGTACAAACTCACCAAATTGTATACATCAATGATGTGCAGTTTTTTGTATAGCCAATTATACCTCAAAAAAGCTGGGGAAAAAATAAAATATCTATCACAAAACACATTATCTATTTAAGCAGAAGTTAATTGCACACATTGAAAAAAAGAGCCTTGCCGAGGTCCAGCCCTGGTGGATCCAGGGAATTCGAAGCGGGGGTGGCGTCGGCGAGGATCAGGAAACAATTGCTTAATTAAACATTAATTAAGGATATAACGAGTGGTTAAATAAGGATAGCTCAGTGAGGAAATTCAGTGGAGAAAAGAGGCTGAATAATTCAGCCAGAAGGTGAGAGAAAGAACAACATGGGGAGACCAAGTTTCAGTGAACAAGCCCGCACTTTATTTTCCAAAGTAGTTTTTATACCTTAAGTTATGCATAGAGGATAATGGGGGAAGGGGTAGAGTCATGCAGTAAGCCAGGCTTTCTTCCTGCAAACTTATCATATGCAAACGCTTCGGTGATTTGCATCATCTTCTGGCCCGGAGGCCTGTTAACATTTTAAGACCCTTTCTTCAGAAAACTTATTTTTCTCTAAAGGTGATTAGTCAGGTGCCACCCTCCAAAGCATTAGATAAAGTTACATTCCTATAGGGCAAAGGTGTGGTGGGCTATAACAAGAAAAGAATTAACTCCAGGGTCCAAGGTTACAAACATTAAAGCTACTACTTACACCAATCATATTAATCAATACACTGCCAGGGACACAGCAGGTAAGGGATATGGAGACTTAGCAGCAAACATTGGCCCAACAAGTGAAAAACCCTTCACCAATACAATTTCTAATCAATCTTTTAACTGCTCAAAGGAATCTGTATTTAGACAATTTAGAACATCTCATGCCTCTCACAGTTGGGAGGCTCTGAGCAATCACATGTGGCCCGAAAAACCTATTCAGGCACGCTAGAGGACTTCCAAAGGAGTTAGTAGGTTGAAATACTATCAGACCCAGGAACTTTATTAACTGGAGCTGTAAGTTAACTCTTTTTTTCAGAGAGAGGTAGTGGGGGACAGCCCCCCATAAAGTCAGAGGTATAGGTGAGAGCACAAAGCAGAAAGTAGGCAGACTCTGGTTTTGTGGGTAGATGCTCGAGAATTTCCAGGAGGACTCCTGAGGCTCGATCCCGCCTTGCGTATGCCGAGCCTCCTTCCTCATGACCTTTGCCATGGGCGGAGCTCCTGCTCCCGGCAGAGCCTTTTTTGCTAAGAGCACTAGCAGCCTCTTTGTTGATAAGTCCTGTGACCTTTCTTCAGATTTATTTTACTTGACTGTCTAGGACATTCTACATGGGGAAGCACTCCATTGTTCTCTGAACTCTGTTCCTTTGGATTATGCATCAGCACACTCTTTGGCTTTCTGCATAGCCCTCTCCAACTTAGTTATTGTTTGCTAGTTCTCTGGTAGATGGCAAAGATGGCTTCATTCATCTCTTCCATTCCAGGTACATGCCCTGTGCGTTGTGACTTTGCTGATCCTCCTTCAAGAGGTAGAGTTTATTTCTGCCTCCATTTAATCTAAACATGATCACATGAGCTGCTTTAAGGAAATTAGAAAATAGGATTTAGAGAAATTAGCAAGCAGTGTTTTAAAATGGTTTGCACATTGGTGCTTGTCATTTTCTGACTGTGATTGGAACTCTGAGCCAACAGTGTGAAGTAGCTGCAGCCAACCTGCTGGAGAGGTCATATGAAAGGTAGCCAAGATACCCTGGTCTCACAATTTCCAGACAAGTGAGAAAGTTTTAGATCAATGAGTTCATCTGAATGATTAATTCACTGTAGCCATATGACCTCAGGTAAAACCAGCACAAGAAACAAAAAACCAAACACTCAAATGAATCCAGACCAAACTGTCAAACTGCAGACTGTGCAAATCAAGGCTAAGGTAGTAGGGTATTTGTTATGTAGCAGTAGAGAACCAATACCACCTTTTATTTAATCTATTCCTTCTTTTTTTGTGGTTTTCAAAAATCTACATGGCATATCATCTCCAAATATTCATGTTAATATGTGCATTCTAACAATTCCCAAAGAAAGGCAGTGCCAAAGAATGCTCAAACTACTGCACAATTGCACTCATCTCACACGCTAGTAAAGTAATGCTCAAAATTCTCCAAGCCAGCCTTTGGCAATACGTGAACTGTGAACTTCCAGGTGTTCAAGCTGGTTTTAGAAAAGGCAGAGGAACCAGAGATCAAATTACTGACATCTGCTGGATCATTGAAAAAGCAAGAAAGTTCCAAAAAAAAGAAAAATCTATTTCTGCTTTATTGACCACATTAAAGCCTTTGATTGTGTGAATCACAATAAACTGTGGAAAATTCTGAAAGAGATGGGAATACCAGACCACCTGACCTGCCTCTTGAGAAATCTGTATGCAGGTCAGGAAGCAACAGTTAGAACTGGACATGGAACAACAGACTGGTTCCAAATAGGAAAAGGAGTACGTCAAGGTTGTATATTGTTACCCTGCTTATTTAACTTATATGCAGAGTACATCATGAGAAATGCTGGGCTGGAAGAAGCACAAGCTGGAATCAAGATTGCTGGGAGAAATATCAATAACCTCAGATATGCAGATGACACCACCCTTATGGCAGAAAGTAAAGAAAAACTAAAGAGCCTCTTGATGATGAAAGAGAAGAGTGAAAAAGTTGGCTTAAAGCTCAACATTCAGAAAACTAAGATCATGGCATCTGGTCCCATCACTTCAGGGCAAATAGATAGGGAAACAGTGGAAACAGTGGCAGACTTTATTTTTGGGGGCTCCAAAATCACTGCAGATGGTGACTGCAGCCATGAAATTAAAAGATGCTTACTCCTTGGAAGGAAAGTTATGACCAAACGAGACAGCATATTCAAAAGCAGAGACATTACTTTGCCAACCAAGGTCTGTCTCGTCAAGGCTATGGTTTTCCCAGTAATCATGTATGGATGTGAGAGTTGCTCTCTAAAGAAAGCTGAGCACCAAAGAATTAATGTTTTAGAACTGTGGTATTGGAGAAGACTCTAGAGACTCCCTTACACAGCAAGGAGATCCAACCAGTCCATCCTAAAGGAGATCAGTCCTGAGTGACATTGAAGCTGGAACTCCAGTACTTTGGCCACCTGATGCAAAGAGCTGATTCATTTGAAAAGACCCTGATGTTGGGAAAGATTGAAGGCAAAGAGGAGAAGGGTACAGCAGAGAATGAGAGGGTTGGATGGCATCACTGACTCAATGTAGATGAGTTTGAGTAAACTCAGGGAGTTGGTGATGGATGGGGGGCCTGGCATGCTGTGGTCCATGGGGTCATGAAGAGTCAGACATGACTGAGCAACTGAACTGAACTGAACAATTCCTGAAACAGTATCTCCAAACCAAGTATTCTTCTGATTCTTGACTGTAAAAGCAGCTGCCTATTGAAATTAGGCTTCATGGAGCTCAAAATGATCATATCCTATGTGAAATTCACCCCTGCTGTCTCAAACCTGCTTCTCCTCTTCTCCCTAACTCAGAGAATAGAGCAGACATTGGTACAGTTTTCAATCTGTAAATTTCTTCCTTGCCTGCTTCCAACACTCACACTCAACGTGTAATCCATCACCAAGCTCTATGAATATCCTTCCTTGATCTTTCTTAAAATAATCCACCTCTCCCTATCCCTGTTTTCACTACCCTAATTCCAGGACCACAATTGTCTGCCAGCGTTACTTTCAGCATCTTCTTAAGTAGACTTACTCTTACCACCTGGTTGCCAAACAAGTAAGACTCTCACTATCCAGCTGCCAACCAGTCTATTCTTGAAAGCAGTGCATAGTCTTCCATTTTGGCAAGAGCATTAGCCTATGTTCTTTAGATCTCATGTATCTAACTGACTATTTTCTCCCTACTTGCCAATTATGGGGATAAATGTGTTACACTCTCACATTATGGAGTTGTATGACTCTTTGGGTGGTTCTGTCAGATTTTGAGTTTTATATTCTGAGCCTATGTTTTTTTTTGGTGTGTATAAGTTTGAAGTTGTTATATTTTCCTGATGCATTAAGTCTTTTTATCTTTATAAAGTGACCTCCTTTGGTGCTAATAATACTTTCTGCTTTAAATTTTATTTCGTGCAGTACTGTTTATCTGCCAGTGCTTATTTGTAAGTTGTTTTTGTAAATCTCTCTTACAACTTTTCTTTGCCTTCATGTTTTAGGTATATTTTTATCCAGTCTTTATTTTTATCTTTAAACTGGTGGGGTTAGTACATTGCCATTCACAGTGATTACTGATATATTTGGATTTTTCCCAATTCTTTTATTTTTCATTTATGTTGGAATTTTTTGATTAGGTTAGGGCTTTCTCTGGAGAAGGCAATGGCACCCCACTCCAGTACTCTTGTCTGGAGAATCCCATGGATGGAGGAGCCTGGTGGGCTGCGGTCCATGGGGTCGCTAAGAGTCTGACACGACTGAGTGACTTCACTTTCACTTTTCACTTTCATGTATTGGAGAAGGAAATGGCAGCCCACTCCAGTGTTCTTGCCTGGAGAATCCCAGGGACGGCGGAGCCTGGTGGGCTGCCATCTATGGGGTTGCACAGAGTTGGGCACAACTGAAGTGACTTAGCAGCAGCAGCAGGGCTTCCTCTGTCCCCCATTATTCGTTTAGTTTTCTGCTATTATTTTGGGATAGATTTCTGCTATTATTTCCATTCTATTTGTATTAGTTAATTGGTTGCTTTAGAAAATTTTCTCCATATTCAATTTTTAAAAGTCTAAAATCAGTTTGCCTTCTCCTCCCCCACAATGTAAGATATTTAAAATACTTTATTCCCAAATATTCTCTCAGAATGTATATACTATTATTACTTGATAACTTTTTGTATCTTGTTCATATTTTGTCATATAAATCATTTTATCATTGTTTTATAAGTTAATAGGTCTTAGGTTTACTTAGATGTTTATCGCCTTCTGTGCACACTATGGTTTATTAAATCTTCAATCTGTTTGAAATCATTTTCCTTCTTTCTAAAGTATATGCTTTAGTCCTTTAGTAAAGATCTTTGGAAATTAACCCAGTTTTTGCTTGTCTATGGCTGCCTGTATCTCACCCTTACTCTTCAATTATTGCCTTGATGGTTATAAAATTTCCAGTTGACAGCTATTTTACTTCGGCACTTTAAATGGGTTCCACTCTTACTGCTGGGAGTTATTCATCAGTCTAAGTGCCGTGACACTGGAGGTAAGGTAAGTTGTTTTTCTCTGGGTACCTTTAAAGGCTTTCTCTGTTATTTGGTGTTTGGCAGATTCATTATGCCATATCACTGTCTAGGCTTCTTTTTAATTATCCTATTCAGACTAACTCATGCCTTTCATCAATTCTGGAAAGCTTTGAGCCATTATCTCTTCAAATATCATCTATCTACCAGCCCATTATCTCCTTTCAAAATTCCTACTAGGGGTGTTTTAGATATCATTACTTCACTTTCTGTGTCTCTTAACCTCTGATTTATACTTTTTCGTTTTATGCAGTATTTTAAATAATAATTATTATTAATTTATTTTTGCATTCATCTTCCTGTTGAGTAGTAATTCTCTTTTAATTCTAGACTATTTCCAGTTCAGTGATTCTTGCTTCAGCTGTGTCTAATCTGTAATTTAGCTTATACCTTGATTTTTTTGTTTTTTATTTACTATATTTTTCATTTATATAATCTCTCCTTGAGTCTTTCTTTCAAATATGCCTGGTCATTTTTGAGACATAATCTCAGTCAGTTATCTCTTTAAATGTGTTACCTGTCATATTTTTTATTATTTTTTTAAATTTAATTTTATTTTTAACTTTACAATATTGTATTGGTTTTGCATTCTCACCATTCTAAAATCTGAAGACATTCCGCTTTGTTTCCCTTGTTTGGAAAATGGGAATGAGCATTAAGAAAAAAGTAATAAAAGTAATTGCTTTGAGAACTGTTTTGAGGACTGAATACTAATGGTATGTAAAGTTCTTAGAGAAATTCGAGCACCGAGTGAACGGCACAAGTGTTAGCTATTGCTGCTCTTGCTATTGCTGCTGTCATTTGTAGAAGGGATTTTGTTCTTTGCCAACTCCCTCCAAATGACTTGCTTTACTCATCTGCTAAGTAGTTTTTGATTGTGAGCTCATGTTCCTTGAAACATTATCAGTGGAAAATTCTTAAGGCTTGTATGCATATTAGATGCATTTCTCCAGAAAGGCTATGTAGAGCTTTTTCCAAGGCCAATCCTAAGTAGTTTAAATTAAATTCTTTCCTTGGATATTTTTCTTGCCTTTTCATACTGTTCAAGGCCAATTTTCCTTCCAGTACCAAAGAAGGGCAATGCCAGAGAATGTTCAAACGACTGCACAGTTGCATTCATTTCACACAGAGCAGGTAATGCTCAACCTAGGCTTCAACGATATGTGAACAGAAAACTTCCAGATGGACGAGCTGGCTTTAGAAAAGGAAGAGGAACCAGAGATCAAATTGCCAATATCCATTGGATCATAGAAAAAGTAAGGGAATTCCAGAAAAACATCTACTTCTGCTTCATTGACTACACTAACGCCTTTGACTATGTGGATCACAACAAACTGTGGAAAATTCTTAAAGAGATGGGAATACCAGAACACCTTACCTGCCTGCTGAGAAGCCAGTATGCAGTTCAAGAAGCAACAGTTAGAACCAGACATGGAACAACAGACTGCTTCCAAATTGGGAAAGGAGTACATCATGGCTGCATATTGTCACCCTGCTTATTTAACTTATATGCAGAGTACATCATGCAAAATGCCAGGATGGATGAACCACAAGCTGGAATCAAGATTGCCAGGAGAAATATCAGATATGCAGATGACACCACCCTTATGGCAGAAAGTGAAGAGAAACCAAAGAATCTCTTGATGAAGGTGAAAGAGGAGAGTGAAAATGTTGGCTTAAAACTCAACATTTAAAAAAGAAAGATTATGGCATCTGGTCCCATCATTTCATGGCATATAACTGGGGAAACAATGAAAACAGTGACAGACTTTATTTTCTTGGGCTACAAAATGACTGCAGATGGTGACTACAGCCATGAAATTAAAAGATTCTTAGAGGGGATCGGGATGGGGAACACATTAAAAAAAAAAAGTTGATGCAAAATAAACATTTCTGCCTATGTCTCATTAAAAAAAAAAAAAAAAAGATTCTTGCTCCTTGGAGGAAAAGTTATGACAAACCTAGATAGCATATTAAAAAGCAGAAACATTACTTTACTGCCAAAGATCTGTCTAGTCAAACTATGGTTTTTCCAGTAGTCATGTATGGATGTGTTAGAGTTGGACCATAAAGAAGGCTGAGCACTGAAGAATTGATGCTTTCAAACTGTGGTGTTGGAGAAGAGTCTTGAGAGTCCCTTGGACTGCAAGGAAATCAGACCAGTCAATCCTAAAGGAAATCATCCCTGAATATTCATTGGAAAGACTGATGCTGAAGCTCCAATACTTTGGCCACCTGATGTGAAAAACTGACTCATTGGAAAAGACCCTGATTCTGGGAAAGATAGAAGGCAGGAGGAAAAGGGGACAACAGAGGAGCAGATGATTGGATGGCATCATTGACTCAATGGACATGAGTTTGAGCAAGCTCGGGAGATGGTGAAGAACAGGGAAGCTTGGCATGCTGCAGTCCATGGGATCACAAAGAATCAGACATGACTTAGCAACTGAAGAATAACATTCTTGTTGTGAGTCCAGTCCACACGGACACTGTGAGTCCAGTCCCAAATTTGCCTGAGTGTTGGATTGTCATTATGAATTCTCAAGGAAGACTTGTTTCCCCTTCAACCTTAGATGGACTAAGATAAGCAAACTTCCTTAATGCCATTCTTTGCAAGGTAGGTTCTTTGCTGGTTTAACTGGTGAGATTTTCACTCATTAAGGTCCCGTCATTGGTATGAGTATCAGTGATTGTGAGTCCCATGGTAGGATGATCCAGTATTTGTAGGGAGAGGAAAAATGGCCCTAGATCATACACTAGCTTAAGTAGTTGCTTATTTTTGAGAGTTCATTGTTCCTGGTCATTTTTGATTACTTTTATTGCCACCCCAGCCATCCTTTAGAAATATATTTTGAATATTACATCCAGAATTTGCACATATTTTGAAACTGGAGATTTTTTTCTATTAAGGGCTAGATAGTCAATATTTTAGCTTTCGTGGGTCACATGGTCTCCATTGTTATTAGCTCTGCTATTGTAGCATAGAAGCAGCCATAGACAATTCATAAACAGATGGGTCTGATGGGTTTCCATTAAGCTTTATTTACAGAAGCTTTATTGACCCAAGGTCTTCAGTTTTTTGACTCTTGTTCTATAATATAGCTGATGATAGAAGACGGAAGAATAATGCTGCCTCCAAGGCTCCTGGCAGCCATAGCCAAAGGGGAACCGACGTTGCTACCTGATTGAAACTTTCCTTTTTATTTGGAGCTTAAAGTCTTAGAAGAGCAGCCCCTATAGGGGCTTCCCAGGAGACAACCCATAGGGTGGGAGGTTGGCCAGAAGCTAGAGTTAGGATGTGGGGGAAACCTGAGGTGTTTACTGCCATCCAGATTCTTTCTGATACAGTCTCCTGCCTGGTACCTGTAATGATTCCTGCCAGACCACAGATGCTTAGGAGTTTCCAAGTTTCATCCATCCTTCCCAAAGTTCATCAGTGTCTGTATAACCTCTAAACCTGCCTGCTCCTCCTCTGCCAACAGGATATCTTCCATGTCTCAGTGATGATTCAGGCCAGGATAACTGCTTTTTCTTTTTTTTGAGCCAACTTAGATCCTCATCATGAATTAAGGCTGTGCTTTTGACTGACTCCTTGGGCCTAAACAACAATGTTATTTGTCATGAACTTAAAAGGGGGTGGAAGTGGGAGATGCTTGTACTTTATAATTCCCTGAAATCTGACTATGGAAACATCACTTTTACAACAAAGGCAGCTTCGGTACAATTTTTGGAAACATAAAAGCTTTTGTTGAGCAGGTTGTGAAGGCTTACTGGCTGGAGAGAACTCAAACCTATTTTAGGTGGTACAGGTGCTAAACTTGTTGGTAGGAAGGTGGGAATCAATTCTGAGGCTACAGGTGCAAAGAAAAATATTTATTGAGATGGCATCTCTGAATGTAGTTGCTCTAAAGCTGGGTTTTCCCATCCCCTTATTTGAAGTGCTCTGAAGAGCTGGCATTTCCACAGGCGTCTTTGTTAGTGGGGAGTTGGGCCTGTCAACTGGTATGGAGAAGGAAATGGCAACCCACTCCAGTATTCATGCCTGGAAAATCCCATGGACCAAGGAGCCTGGTGGGCTACAATCCATGGGGTCGCAAAGAGTCAGACACGACTGAGCGACTTCTGTGTGTGTGTCTGTGTCAACTGGTAGGTTAATCTTACTAATTAACAGGAAGTACACAGACCTCAGAAAGTGCCTCAGCAGATTGGCAGAGTGTCCGTCTGTTTCATCCGGGTAATTCTGAAAAGGTTGCAGGCAAACGGCACCTTTCACTTTAAGAAGCAGAACCATGGCTTTGTAACCATTTTAAAAATTAGAATTTGAGGGACCTCCCTGGTGGTCCAGTGTTTAAGAATCCACTTTCCACTGCAGGGGGCTTGGGTTCAGTCCTAGGTTGGGAAACTAAGATCCGACATGCCACGTGATGCAGTCAAACAAATAAATTAATGAAAAAATTAAGAGTTTGAGAAGCCCACATTGTTGAAGGTACGGGCAGTTGTGGGTTTTTCAGAAACCTGTCCAGAGGAAGCCTGGAGGAATGGAAGGGCTGCATTTTAAATGCATCATTCTTATTCTCCCGTCCCCCTGGCCTAGCTTTTTTCCTTCTTTGCACTTATTTTAAAAGCCCATCTCCCTCCTCCTTCCAGTGAAAACCCACGCTTCATCCCTGAGTCTGTTGTGGAAGAACAGACTGGAAGACATCTGCCTCTTGCCTTATTTTTTTAAATTCCTCTAAACGCGCCAAGTCTCCACCGCAGAGCCCTGACTCCCTGAACAAACCAAATGGTGGCTGTTGGCATCGTAGTGACAGCTTGTTAATGGAGGAATCCTTGACAGTGTGACAACCTGTGTGGGCTGCCTCGGGAAGCCAAGTCCGCCCCCGCACACACCCCAGTCATTAACAGGTGGGGAGGAATCGCAAAGAACTGCTGCTGAGCAGGGAAAAATACTCCACCAAATGCTTACGTGTATTAAAAAATACTTCCAAATTGGTATCATCTCTCTCTCCTAGTTCTTGTTAGCAGGAAAAAGCAAAGCAAAAAGTGCTTTGCTTTTAGGGTCAGAGGAACCTGGATTTGTAGCTGAGTTTGGCCACCTCCCCGCTGTGTGACTTTCTGAACATCCCCTCGCTGAATCTCAGTTTGCAGACAGGAACACAGTCAGAGACACAGTCGTAGACGTCACCTATCAGTGTTCAGTGGTTAAGGTTTCTTTTTAGGGTGACGGATTGGCCCGATTGTTCTTGTAGTTCTGTCAACTGTCGATTTTTAGATTTTGAGGCAGTGTCCTTTCAGTGCATTGAGTTGGAAATAGCTTTGTCTTCTTGAATCGGGCCTTTCATCATTAGAAGGTGACTTCCTTTATCTCTAGTCTTTTTGTCTTACATTATTTTGTGTGATGTTACTTTATGTGCTGATAGCTTTATAAATATATATATATATCTGTATTTATGACTAATTCCATTTGTTTTACAATATTTCTGTGTCCTCATGTGTCTTGGGATGAAAGATGGGGGATGTAGAGACAGGGCAAGCTTGGGTTGGCTTTTGCTTGGTGAAGGCAGTCACACTGATTGGACTGGCTTCCTTTCTTTCCAGCTTTTTAAAGCCCCAAATATATATTTTGTACACACACACATTCTCTGAAAGAAAGCCTCTTAGAGCCTACCTGTGGTGGCACCACTCATGCCAGCTTCTGAAGACTTCCTTCCCAGCTCTGACCTAGACTGAAAAGGGTATAGAATGTATTTCTTTATCTGTAGCTCTTAGCATATGTCTAAGGGCTCCACTTAATTTAGGAGACATTCAAGACTGTTTAAAAGAACGGTTTTAAAATCTTTTAACACCATTCAAAGAATGGTTTCTAAGGGTCTCAGATCCCTTTGTGAATATGATGAAAGCTGCAGATTGTCTCCTTAGAAAAAAATGCATAAATACAAAAATTTAAAACAATTTCAGCGTATGATATCTACCTTCTAAGATTCCAGAGGTTCCAAGTAAAGGAACCTTTCTTTAAATACTTATGTTTAAAAAAAATAATGGATTAAAAGACAGGGTGAAACAATTTAAGAAATGCAAACTTATATGTCAGAATGGCAGCATGTGTAACCCTGGCAGAATTCACTGCCTACCATGATCTAAGGTGGATCAAACTTACCAGGGAGAACATGCAATGAGCTGCTCTGCATGTGTGCACTGGAGACCTGAGCTGAGGATTAATCCAAGGATCTAGAACCAGTGAATACTGTGACCCCAGCTGAGACTTCCAGAAAACATCCTGCAAGGGAGGTCTTCATAAACCAGGGCACGCCCCAAGCTTCCCCTGAAGAAAATTCCAATTGAAGATGAGCTGAGGAGAAAAAATAAAACACTGAGGAAATGCCACCATGAGAGATAGTCAGCAGGTGCCACAAATAGAAGCTTTGATGCCCAAGAAAGCAGAATGAAGTCAGCTGAAAAAGTACATGCACACTTTGTTTTATTGTGCTTCAAAGATATTGCAGTTTTTACAAATTGGAGGTTTGTGGCAACTCTGTGTGGAGCAAGCCTATCAATACCATTTACAGCATTTGCTCACTTTGTGTTATGCTTTGGTAATTCTAAAAAAGAGTGGATATGTGGATATGTATAGCTGATTCGCTTTGCTCTATGCAGAAACTAACACAATATTGTAGATCAACTATACTCAAATAATAATAAAAAAACCCATATTTCTAACTTTGTCTTTATGATTATATTTGTTATAGTGATCCGTGATCAGTAATCTTTGATGTTACTGTTAAAAAGGTTATGACTTGAAGGTTCAGATGATGGTTAACATTGTTGGCATTTGGTATTTTTAATTGAGGTATGTATATTGTTTTTGTAAGGCATAATGCCTACTTAATAGACTACAGTATGGTATAAATATAACTTTTATATGCATTGGGAAACTGAAAACTTCATGACTTGGTTTGTTGCATTATTCACTCTATTGTGGTATCTGGAACCAGACCTGCAATATCTCCGAGATGTACCTGTATTTTCAAGTGAGTTTAAAATATTCAAAGTTAAAGAAGAATAGACTCCATAAAATGGAGGTAATGGAAAAGGATATTCTAACATGAGAAAAGTAGCTATGTTTACATATGAAAAATATTGCCATAGGGGAGAGAAATAATTAACCTTATTTAAGGATAGTTTAATCCCATGGACGGAGGAGCCTGGTGGGCTGCAGTCCATGGGGTCGCTAAGAGTTGGACACGACTGAGTGACTTCACTTTCACTTTTCACTTTCATGCACTGGAGAAGGAAATGGAAGCCCACTCCAGTGTTCTTGTCTGGAGAATCCCAGGGATGACGGAGCCTGGTGGGTTGCTGTCTATGGGGTCGCACAGAGTCGGACACGACTGAAGCGACTTAGCAGCAGCAGCAGCAGCAAGGATAGTTTAAACCAGGTGTGACTAAACAGTGAATAAATAAGTTGGAGGAATTGCCTGAGGAAATAACCCAGAATACAGAGGAGAGGAATGAACAGTTGGGAATTAGGAAAGAGAAGATGGAGGAAGGAGAAAACAGTTTTATCCTCAGTTCCGTTCATTTCAGTTGCTCAGTCATGTCCAACTCTTTGCGGCCCCATGGACTTCAGCATGCCAGGCCTCCCTGTCCATCACCAACTCCTGGAGCTTGCTCAAACTCATGTCCATCATGTCGGTGATGCCATCCAACCATCTCATCCTCTGTCATCCCCTATATCCTCCCACCTTCAATCTTTCCCAGCATCAGGGTCTTTTCCACTGAGTCAGCTCTTTGCATCAGGTGACCAAAGTATTGGAGTTTCAGCTTTAGCATCAGTCCTTCCAATGAATATTCAGGACTGATTTCCTTTAGGACGGACTGATTGGATCTCCTTGCTGTGGGACTCTCAAGTGTCTTCTCCAACACCACAGTTCAAAAGCATCAATTCTTCAGTGCTCAAGCTTTCTTTGTAGTCCAACTCTCACATCCATACATCTTTCTCTCTTTAGTCGCTAAGTTGTGTCCAACTCTTGCAGCCCCATGGACTGTAGCCTGCCAGGCTTCTCTGTCCATGGGATTCTCCAGACAACAATACTGAAGTGGGTTGCTATTTCCTTCTCCAGGGGATCTTCCTGACCCAGGAGTTGAACCCAGGTCTCCTGCATTACAGGCAGATTCTTTACCAATTGAGCTATGAGGGGGAAAAACCATAGCTTTGACTAGATGGACCTTTGTTGGCAAAGTAATATCTCTTCTTTTTAATATGCTGTCATATTAAATACCCTCTATGCAAGGTAATGCAGCAACAACTATTATATATACCCTCTATGCATGGTAATGCATATACCCTCTATGCATGGTAATGAAGCAACAACTATTATGCAGAAGGAGAAAGTTTTGAAAGTTACTAGAAAAGACATTACTTACAGAAGTCAGTGTTGGACAAAAATCAGACTGTCATCCTCAGTAACACATGCCAGGACATTAAAAAAAAAAAAAAGAAAATAATATCTCCAAGGCACTGAGGCAAAATCGTGTGAGTACATATTTTAACTAACGTAAATGATGCACTTCTGCATCCCCCAAACCACAGAGGACAGTGTCTTCATTAAATGGTGTTGGGAAAACTGAATAGTCACATAAAAGACTTAATCATACACAAACTTAACTCAAAATGGGTTAAAGACTTGAATGTAAAACCCGACACACAAAAAAGTGCCTAGAAGGAAATAGAAAGCGGCAGTAAGCTCCTTGACATCAATCCCAATGTTGAATTTTCAGATTTGACTCCAAAATCAAGGGCAACTAAGGCAAAAATAAGCATGCGGGGCCTTTATCAAACTAAAAATGTCTGTGCAGCATAACAAACCATTAATACAATGAAAAGACAGCCTAGTGAATAGTGAAAATACTTGAAAATCATATCTGATAAAGAGTTAATATCCAAAATATAGGAACAATTCAAACAACTCAATGGCAAAGAAAAAAAAAAACCCTCCCAAACAATTTGATTTAAAAATGGACAGAGAATCTAAATAGACATTTTTCCAAAGAAGACATGGATATATATGGTCAACAGACCCAGGACAAGATGTTCAGTGTCACCGATTATCAGGGAAATGCAAATCAAACTACAGTGAGCTATCATCTCACACCTGTTAGAAGGGCTATAATCAAAATGAGAAGAAATAGCAAGCCTTGGCAAGGATGTAAAGAAAAGGGAACCCTCACTCACTGTTAGAGGGAGTGTAAATTGGTGCCACCACTGTGGAAAACAGTATGGTGTTTCATCAAAGAATTAAAAATAGAACTACAGTATCAATTCCACTTCTGGGTATTTTTCCAAAAAGAACAAAGTCACTAATTTGAAAGATGCATGCACTTGATGTTCATTGCAATTTTGTTTAAATAGCCAAGGTTTGGAAACAAGCCAAGTGTCTATTGGTAGATAAATGAATAAAGAAGATATGGTATATACCTACAGTGGAATACTACTTAGCCATAAAAAATCTGCCATTTGTAACAACATGACTAAGCCTTGAAGGCATTATGCTAAGTGCAATAAGTCAGACAAAGACAAATACTGTTTGATGGCATTTATATGTGGAATCTAAAAAGCAAAACATATGAACAAACAAAAGAAGATGAAAGTCATCGATACAGACAGCAGATTGGTGGGTACCAGAACAGAGGGCAGTTGTGGGCAGATGAAATGGGTGAAGGGGATAAGCCGTATGGTGACAGATGAGAACTAGACTTATCGTATAGATCACTTTGTAGTGCATGCAAATATGGAATTATTATGTTGTAAGCCTGAAACTAGGAAAATGCTATATTCCAATTTTACACCCCCCTAATATAAAACTCAAACCACAAAATACAAACATCCATGGGGAATATCCTCAAGTATTGAGTTTATTCCTGTTGGTAAAATCAAAGGTGACTTTTAGTTTTATCTTAATACTTCTGTATTATTCACCCCACTCCAGTACTCTTGCCTGGAAAATCCCATGGACTGAGGAGCCTGGTAGGCTGCAGCCCATGGGGTCACGAAGAGTCGGACACAACTGAGCGACTTTGCTTTCACTTTTCACTTTCATGCATTGGAGAAGGAAATGGCAACCCACTCCAGTGTTCTTGCCTGGAGAATCCCAGGGACGGAGGAGCCTGGTGGGCTGCTGTCTATGGGGTCCCACAGAGTCAGACATGACTGAAGCGACTTAGCAGCAGCAGCAGCAACCACAATAAACATGATTAACTTATGTAATAGAATAAATATTAAAAAAACAATGATCTGTATTGAAAGGATAGGAAGTCTCCGTGTCTGTTCAAATTAAGCCCATTCTTTAAGGATTAGCTCCTTTGACACTTTATCCACGAGGCCATCCTGCTGTTCCTTCCCCTCTGCAGGATGGACTCATCCATTAGGCCCAGAGGGAACACAGTGCTGAGGGCCCATGGTAATATTTTAATTTTAAATCCTTTTAAAATCAGAAGGAAAAGCTGCATATAATGTTAATGAGCACATAATAAGGCATACAACCTGGATTGTGTTTTATTTTTGTCTTTATACCAATGTGGTGGTAAAATATAATTTAAAATTAAATTTGTATTATACATTAAATTATATTTATATATTTATTATTTATATATAATTGTATATAATTATATATTAATTTTCTTCTTTTAATGCAGAAGGAACTCATGAAGGCAAAAATGCCCAGGGCCCGTGGAAGTCATAAAGCAGCGCTGTACCTCTGACTTCCTGTCTTCATTTTGGTTGCCCCAGAGGCAGAGTCTGAGAAAAGCCTCTGCAGGCAGATTATTTGGGAAATGACCTTAGCAAGCAGATGTCAGGGAGCAGAGAGAGAGACAGAGAGAGACAGAGAGAGGGAAGTCCATAAAGTCATGAGTTCTTAAGGTCAATGCGGTGGGCCACAGGGTTTAGCTTCTCCAGGACCTTCCTTCTGAAAGACGAACAGAGTGAGTTCCAGTGTTTCCCACCTGAAGGCTGAGATGCCAGGCTGTTTATCTGCTGACTGTGGTCCTCTCTTCTTTGAGCAATGACCCTGAAGGCTGCTAACTTCTTTACACAGGGCTTGTATAAGCTGATTGGCTCCTGACACTGGGGCAGAAAACCAAGTGTTAGCTCCGGGTGAGATGCTGTGAGCATGAGAGTGAGATTGCATGGCTCAACGCAACTGAAGCTAAAGCCAGAGCAGGGCCAAGGTGATATATCCCACATGACCAAGAGTGGCTGCTGCCATTCCCCTGGAATCAATCTCACATAATCCCCACACTCCCAAGCCATTTTATTCATACATCCATATGAGCTCTTTTTACATTCAGCCATGTCTTGTGTATCCCATACTTCCTTCCGTCCTTGAAATAAAAATTCCTTGAGGTCATAAGCCATTCACATGGCACAGAACCTTCCACATAGTAAGTACTCGATACGTATTGATTTCATTTAACAAAGAGGGCCCTGGACTAGGATTTAAGAGAACTGAATCCAAGTCCCTACTCTGATGCTAATAAACTGCATAATTTTGGGCAACCCCTTGTCTCCTGGGGATCTCATAACTGTATCTATAAAATGAGGAGCATGTACAAGATCTTCTCCAAGGAGCCCTTTGGATCTGTGTGATTATTCCCGTCCACACAATTCCATTCAGCATGAAGAAAGGTCCAACTGCATTCTCCTCCCAGTGTCAGCTGCTGGAATTAGAGGGGTGAACGCAGCACAGTTTTACTATGCAAAAATGAAGTGTTTCTTCGTGGAGAGAGACAAACAAAGAATTATAGCACCTTGTGGGCAGAAGCAAATCAGAGGGCTGACGACACACAGCGGGATTTGTAACCAGACCTGGGACGTGTCAGGAGGAATTCTTGCAGAGATGATTCTTAAAGAATGTGTGATAAATGATGGGGAGATTCTGGCGAGAACAGAGGAGGACAGGCCATAAGGAGCTGGTCCAGGGAACGGAGACACCTTCCTCCAGGGTGAGGACAGAAAAGGAATGCTTGTAAGGCTCTTAGACTTTCGGACCAGCACTATCCCCATATCTCATGTTGCCTTTCTGAGATTGACTGCTGTAATCAAATACTAGTTTTCATCCGTGTGTTGGCTCCAAGGTGGGGAGAGAACTAGGGATGTGGGCAATATACCTCCCATAGTGGGAGACAAGACATAATTTTTCTGTGTTTGCTAGGAAAGGAGAATCACCTTCACTTTATTTTATATTTATTATTAAACAGCACTGTGGAAATGGATTTTTAAAAAGTGCAGCCACAGACTAATGGAAAGAAGAGGATGTATTAGCCTCTAGACAGGTCCTCAATTTATATATGTTCAATCAGTCCAGTGTTCCTCTCGTTGATAATAATGAGTACATTTCTTTCCAGAAATCAAAGCCCTTGTTATTTTCTCCCTAAGATGATGGGAGTATTTATGTTATGATGATCAGGTATGTGTTACCCTGTAGAATACACTGGAGATGCTTGTAGAAGCAGCTCTTTCATGCTAAGGGCACAATGGGGAGCATGCACCGCAGAGACCCTAGTCCTCTGGATGTACCTGCTGACATATCCCCTTTCTGTTCTGCCTGAGCATGAGATCACCTCATAATTTTACCTCCTGGGGTCATTTGCTGCTTTGGGAACCAATGCTCTTTGCTGATAAACATCCCCACTGCACATTAATATTGTGCTTAGTAGGTTTCTCTTTTTGGAGAAATGACCCTAATTTCAATAACTTGCTTCATTACAGAGGAGAAACAAATGATGAAATTTGTCAAAGTAGTGGCTGGAACACAGTCTTCCCAACGTTTCCCTGGAAGAGGAAGCAGAGGAATATTGGAGAATAGACTTTATTTCTTATAGGGAAACTCACTTCTTAGAAAAGTTTGGTTAAGAATGTGAAATTTGATGTTGGTTACAGGTATGAACACTGATTCACTGCTGCTGATGCCTGGACATATAGGAACTACTCAAAAGTAAATCTGGTCACCCCTCCAGTTTTCAGTTGTACCATGGATGTTTAGTCTTAGCACAGGTCATCTGTGACCTTACAATAGAGGGAAATGAGGAAAGGATGAAGGAAAGGCATGAAAGAAAGGATGTATATACTGAGACTTTGCAAGGTGCACTGGTTAATTCATCTGTTCTTTTACTAATGACTGGACAAAGCATTTTACTTACATTGTCAATTCAGTTAACACATTAATGAAACATGGAGTGAGTCATTTACTGTGAGGATTAAAATATCATCTCATGCAATCTTCACCTCAATATCAAGAAGTTAGGAATTTCATTATCCAAAGTTTGTAGATAAGCAAATGAAGCTCAAAGAGTTTAAATCAAGGCTTAAGGGGATGCAACTCATCAGGGACAAAGCTGGAATTTAAACCTGAGTTTGTCTGACTCTAGAGCTTATGTGTGGGACCTCACAGGTCACACTTCAGTCACCCAGTAAGTGTTTATAAAACTCAACTTTTATAGAAGAAGTTATGGTGACCTCACTGAGGATGAGCACAGGGCATGAGGGAGTAATAATCCCCAGAATCCCCACTCTTACCTCATTCCTTGATTCATTCATCAAACACTTCTTGAGTTGATTGATATGTCTGTCTCTACACTACACTATGAGACTCAGAGATGAACAATGTATGGTTCTTATCCTGGACTGCACAGTCAGGAAAACAAAGAGCAACACTCCAAGTACAGTAGCCTATATACTAATTCAGACATGTTCTAGTGATCAGTGGCTAAGTAACAGTTCACCAAAAGCTTAGTCTTTTTGCCCTCGCCATTAAATATTGTTTATTTATTTGATGACCAGGTCTTAGTTGTGGTAAACAGGATCTAGCTCCATGACCAGGGACTGAAACCAGGCCCCCTGCATGGGGAGCATGGCGTCTTAGCCCCTGGGCCACCAGCTGCATGTGCCTGCTCAGTCATGTCCAACTCTTTGCAACCCCATGGACTGCAGCCCACCAGGCTCCTCTGTCCATGGGATTTCCCGGGCAAGAATACTGAAGTGGGTTGCCATTTCCTCCTCCAGGGGATCTTCCTGACCCAGGGATCAAACTCACATCTCTTGCATCTCTCTCCTGCATTGGCAGGCAGATTCTTTACCATCGCATCACCTGGGATTCCCACCAGGGGATTCCCGAAAATCTCCCATGGTTCTATGACTGTTAGACTCATCTTGGGACCCCTCATGTTTTTGCCCACTGACCATGGTTGAGACTGTGGTCATCTGAAGACATTTTTATTCATGTGTCTGATGCCTGTGATGGCTGGATGTGTGTGGGGGCTGTTCTCTCAGATCTCTCTCTCCTCACATGGGTTCTCTGCTTGGCTAGCTTGGGATTCCTCACAGCATCTGTCAATCCATGACAGATGGATTTCTTCCTGGTGACTGGTTTCCCTTGGAGCAAACCTCCCAAGAGTGAAAGTTGGAAGCTATGAAGCTTTTTCTGACTAACCCTCAGAAATCAAAGTGTGACTTCTGCATTTTGTTGATTATAAGCAAATCTCCAGTTCAGCTCAGATTCAAGGGTGGGGGTGCACAGGAGCATAAATACTGAGAAGCATAACTTACTGGGGGACAAATTTGGAGACTAGATACCACACACTAAATATTTATCAAGTTTGAGAGCCCTTGAGGGACTTTATCCCAGGGCAGAGAAAGTTTAGCCTGACTCTGGACAAAAGTAGACTAATTCTTGTCAGTCAAGAGTTTTAGTGTTTGGGGAAGCTCAAGCAGTTGGGTTGAACAGCAGTGTACATTAGTGGGTTGAGGTGTGTGGCTAGTGGAACAGAGAGTCTAGAGTTGAACAAGGCCAGTACTCTCCGGGCTTTAATGAATAGAAGAAGTGGAACCACTGAAGGTCTAATAAACAAGGAGTTTCAGAATGAGATCTGTGCATTGGAAGATCCCTCAGGTTGCCATGTGGAAGACCGATCTGAGAAGGCGATAATGGAGTCAGGATGCAGTTGAGTTGGGATGAGAAAAGCTCTTCCTTAGGAGAAAGTAAGACATTGTGAGTTACAAATTTTGTCTGGTTAGCTGAAGAGGCTGAGCGGGGAAAGGACCAGGAGGCTTCTGCACTGGGCATCATTGTGGGAGGTGGTGCTGTTTAACGTGGTGGAGGATACAGAAGCAGTGCCCATTGATGCATCCAGCCTTGAACTTGTTGATTCAGAAGTACCTGCAGGAGAATCCAGTGGAGATGCTTTTTCCATGACGTGGCACACACACACCATGGTGCTCTGCCCAGGTTCCCTTTACAGGGCCAGTCCATGCCCCACCTGCCTTAACTGTAGGGGTGGCCGGCTGTCTGCACCTGCATCCTTATTCTGGACATTCCCCTCACCCAGAATAGCTCAGGAGGTTGTACCTCTTTCTAGAGGCAGCTCACAGCCCATGACTGAGCATGGGGCTGCGGATCACCATCCCTCTGCTACCAGGGAGGACAGCTCTGTGATGCCGTTTATGCTTCTGAGCTCCTCAAGGGCTCAGCTGAGGGTAGAGTTCCATTGAGTTCACATCTTTATGCAGCCTCTTCCCCTGCCCTAACTTGATGCTCCCATTCCCTCCTCTCTCAGGAAATCACAAGCACAAGAGCCTCAGACCAGAGCTACTTCGAGGAAAACTGATCTAAGAGCCTTTTAGAAGGTGTCCCCATGGATAGGTTGTTTCCAGGCATAACAAGTTCTTTTCTGTTAAACCTATTCTAAAAAAAAAAAAAATAGTAGAGAGCTCTATTCAGTACTCTGTAATGACCCACATGGGTAAAGAATCTAAAAAAAGACTGAATGTGTGTGTGTGCGTACTGACTCACTTTGCTCTATGGCAGAAATTAACACAGCATTGTAAATCAACGCTACCCCAATAAAAATTTTAAAAAATAATGGGGCCTCTTATAAGGCTGAGCTGAGTTGTGACGTGTAGCATATTTAAGATGTGTTGTAAAAATATAGCTTGTAGCAAGGTGCAACTATTCTGGAACAAAACTACCTGGTTTTAATCCCAACTCCACTGCTTACTAACTGTACATCTTGGGCAAGTCTTCTTGCCTATAAAATGGGAGACTGATAGTCCCTGTGTGCATTCTAAGTCACTTCAGTCGTGTCCGACTCTTTGCAACCCCATGGACTGTAGCCCACCAGGCTTCTCTGTCCATGGGATTCTCCAGGCAAGAATAGTGAAGTGGGTTTCCATGCTCTTCTCCAGGGATCAAACCCACATCTCTTATGTCTCCTGCATTTTCAGGCAGGTTCTTTACCACTAGCGTATATAAGACAATTATTTTAAGGAGTTAAAAAATTATTATCACTATAATGTAAAATATGATAAGAATAATTTTGTCTAGTACATTCAATGATATATTCTCAGCACCGTCAATAAGACCTGATAAGATTCTCAATAAATATTCACTGAGTGAATATGTATAAAGCAATTAGAAGAACATTGGACACAATTTCACTACTGGGAGTCGATCCAAAAAATACATTCACTGTAATATAAACCAACAGAAAGATTATTAATTACAGAAATAGCAATAGCTTGTTGAAAGCAGTTGTTGTTCAGTCGCTGTGATGTCCAACTCTTTGCAAACTCAAGGGCTGTAGCACGCCAGGCTTCCCTGTCCTCTACTGTCTCCCCAAGTTAGATCAAATTCATGTCCGTTTAACTGATGATGCTCTCTGTCCATCTCATCCTCTGTTGCCCACTTCTCCTTCTGCCCTCAATCTTTCCCAGAATCAGGGTCTTTCCCAGTGAGTCAGCTCTTTGCATCAGGTGGTCAAAGTATTGGAGCGTCAGCTTCAGTATCAGTGCTTCCAATGAATATTCACGGTTGATATCCTTTAGGATTGACTGGTTTGCTCTGCTTGCTGTCCAAGGGACTCTCAAGTGTCTCCTCCAGCACCACAATTTGAAAGCATCAGTCCTTTGGGGTTTAGCCTTCTCTTTGGACTGACTCTCACATGTGTACATGACTACTGGAAAAAACCATAGCTTTGACTAGATGGACTTTGTTGGCAAAGTGATGTCTCTGATTTTTAATATGCTGGCTAGGCTTGTCGTGGGTGTCCTTTCAAGGATCAAGTGTCTTTTAACTTCATGGCTGCAGTCACTGTCCACAGTGATTTTGGAGCCCAAGAAAATAAAATCTGTCATTGTTTCCACTTTTTCCCCTTCTATTTGCCATGAAGTGATGGAACTGAATGTCACGATCTTCGTTTTTGAATGTTGAGTTTTAAGCCAGCTTTTCACTGTCCTCTTTACCCTCATCAAGTGGCTCTTTAGTTCTTCTTCACTTACCATTAGAGTGGTATCATCTGCATATCTGAGACTGCTATTTCTCCCAGCAATCTTGACTCCAGCTTGTGATTCATGACTCATTCAGCTTAGCATTTCACATGATATACTCTGCATATAAGTTAAATAAGCAGAGTGACAATATATAGACTTGTCATACTCTTTTCCCAATTTTGAACCAGTCAGTCATTCCATGTCCAGTTCTAACTGTTGCTTCTTAACCTGTGTACAGGTTTCTCAGGAGACAGGTAAGGTGGTCTGGTACTCCCATCTCTTTAAGAACTTTCCACAGTTTGTTGAAATCAGTAGCCTGTTTGAAATAGCAAAAGATTAATAAAATGTATACAAGTATTTTTATATGTGTACATATGTTAATGCACACATGTGTATGTATATATGCTCAGATGCTCAGTCATGTCTGACTCTTAGTGACCCCATGGACTGTAGCCCTCCAGGCTCCTCTATCCATGGGATTTTCAAGGCAAAAATACTGGAGTGGGTTGCCATTTCCTTCTCCAATTAATACACGTATGTACATACTATACAATTATCAAAAAGACTGAATAAATAAATTTTTCATTCATTCGGTGGAATACTATGCAATCACAAAAAAACGAGGCAGTGAAACAGACAGATATGGAATGATTGCCAACATATACTGTGAAAAAGGAAGGTGTAGAGAAAAGCCAGGTGCTGTGTGTATAGCCCTTCATCCTTTGTGGAAGGATATATACACATATTTGTAAATACTTATGTGTATGCACTAGATATGCAGTATGTATATGTGCATGCACACACACGATCTCTGGTGGGAGTCCCAGGAATCTAGCAGCAGTATTTGCCTCTGGGGAAGGAAACTCATTGTCTGGACTCAGGAATAGAAAGGAAATTTAAGGTAAACCCTTGTGATTTTTATTCCATGGGGAAGGCAAGACTATCTTATTTGGAAACTAATCAAACAATTCACAATCTTTAAAAGAAAAAATAACAATTTAACCTAGAGCTGGCTGCCTAGGGGCAGGTGAGAGAGGGGGAATCTGTTTTCAATCATCTAAGAGAGCCACAGGCATCTTGCTCAGAGAGCGCAGGATGGTAAGAGCATGGCATTTTTCCTGCACAAGGGGGCGCTAAGCCCTTTACCTGGTAAATCCCCTGTGAATTGACCTCTAAAGATTGATTACAGCTCAGCCTTCCACTCCTCTGGCTTGGAAAATTAGATTGAATACCATTATTAATTTTGATGATCAGACTTGAATTCTCTGTAAGCTCACTTAGCAGGCAGACAGCTTCTAGCCTTTTATAAATAATGCCCTCCAGATGAGATCTGCCTTCTTATGGGGATGGAGGGGGTTGAGGGTGGGACAGAGCATCCACTGTGTCAGGACCCCTGCTGGGGAGCTGACTTGTGCATCAAGTCAGTTAATCCTCTTACCCCGTCCCTGGGTCTCGGCATCATTATGTCCACTTAGGTGGGAAACAGACTCTGGTGGTTAAATGACTTGCTTGCGGATGTAGAAAAGTGAATACGGAGAGAGGAGGCCTGTAACAGGTGCTGTCGACTACACCTGGGCTCATGAATAATCACGACTTTGTTTGAGGGGGGAATGCACAAGAGACCTATAAAAACACCAAGAGGAGAGAAGATGTTGGCTTGCCAAAACTGTTCCTGATGGCTGAGAAAAAGGTGCTTTTCTTAAGTTGGACATCTTCCCTCTGTTCCTCACACTGTAAAGTGGCTGTGATGTCTGAGAAGTAAGATCTGTCACCCGGGTGAATCTGAATGGTGCCAAGGGGCTGTCCCCTCCATGCTGTTTGAAAAATCAGTGTTATTTGTGAGGAGGACCAACCTGGGATGTTCTCTCAGCTCGTGCAGGCCACTCTTACTGAAAGGTAGGGGTGCTGTGACTCATAGAGAAGAAAAGAGAAATTCAGGTCACACAGGCTGTGCTGCAAGTTAGGGCCACATGCTCAGTCTTTGGGTTTTGTTTTTCCAGTTCTTCCTAAAGGTGTTAGTAGCTTCAGTGGTGTCTGACTCTTTTGCAACCCCTTGGACTGTAGCCCGCCAGGCTCCTCTGTCCATGGGATTCTCCAGGCAAGAATACTGGAGTGGGTTGCCATTTCCTTCTCCATTTCCTTCCCAACCCAGGGATCAAACCTGGCTCTCCCGCTTCGCAGGCAGATTCTTACTTATAAAAATTTTACAAAGGCCACATTACTCTGGAATCTAATCTTGCAGACCTTGAACTCAACCCCTTTATTTATTCTGAGTTCCCTTCCTCGTGAGTCACTGTGTTCTTCATCACTAACTCAGTCTATGAGGATGGACGTGACCTATCAGTTTTCAAAAACAATTTTAACTCCTAGTTTTTACAAGCAGTAATTTCCAGCTTTCTGCAACGTGGATTGGAAGTGTCTGCTTGTAAAGAACCAAGTCTTCTTTTGACGTTGACCTTTCTAGACATCTTCGTCCTGGGCCAGGCATGACAGTAGGCACTTATCCTGGCTTACCTAATTAAGTAGTGAGCTGGCATCCATTTAAAGAGCTGCAGAGAACCCGGGGAGATTGTAACACTGCTGTGTGGATTAGCAGTAGAATATCAAACACGAACCTGAGCACGCTGCCTGTTGAAAGGTGGTATTAGTGTGGTAGGCAGAGTTCTGGGTGGTCCCCAAGATTCCACCTCTTTGTGTATGTTCCAAGTAGAATCTCTTCCCTTTCACTGTGGGCAGGTCTGGTGAATGTTATGGGTGCCACTCCCATGGTTACATTACACAGCTAAGTGAAGGGATGGTACAGATGTCACTAAGTCCCTAATTAGTTTGTGAGTTAATCAAAGAGAGATTCCCTGGATAGGCCTGAGCTAATCAAGTGAGTCCTTTCAAAGATGGCTTAGGACTTCTCTGAAGTCAGAGAGGTTGTCCTTCTGGCCTGGAGTTGTTGCAACCTGAAGGACATAAATTCTGCTAACAATCTGAGCTTCAAGTGAGACTCCAGGCTGGCCAGTACCTTGATGACAGCCCTGCCAGAGCCTGGGCAGAGGACTCAGCAGAGCTGAGCCCAGACAGCTACCCTGTAGAAATCATGGGATCATCAACGGGTTCTAAGCTGCCAAGTTTGTAATTTGTCACACAGCCTAGAAAACTAATAAAGCTCCCGTGTTTGTGGAAGGAATGTAGGCCATGCCTTGTGTGGCTGACAAATTGCCTTATACCTAATTTCTTTCATTTTTTGTTTCTCTACTTAAATGTGAATGTGTTTTTTTCATGTGATGATATTTGAGAACAAGAATATACATAACGTTAGATGCCTTTGTATGATATTTTCTCAAATCACTTAATTTCCTCATGGCTTCTTTGGTTCCCCTGTGAAACAGGAATGGCTCTGTCGCTGGCATGACAGTGGGCCCACCAGGTGGCGCTCGCCAGGAACCTGGGGGTGGTGAGGGGCTTCTGCAAACAGATTAATAATCGAGGGGTTTTATGGAATGGATAAGCAGCTATGATCGATTGGAAAGAAAATGGGATTTGCCGTCCAGAGAACTATGTTTACATTTTTATTCTACTTAAAAGCCATATGATCTTAGGCAAATCATTCAATTTTTCTGATTCCTGGTTTTGTTTGTTTGTTTTAATCTCTAGAGTGAGGGATCATAACAGGCTGGGGGTGAGGAGCCACTAAATGAGCTACTGTGTATGACTCATATTGTCACCTCCTGTTTGCATTTTAATCTTATCCAGGTCAGTTCTTCCCTTACAGACTGGAATTTCCTCACCCTCCTGATCTCTTGGATTGTTCTAGTAACACTGGGATTGCAAATGGGATTTTATTGGAAATGGGAAATTAGGTGACAAAGACAAGAGAAAAATTTCCATTTCCTTTCAGAGCAAAATGTCACCCTATTCTGTTTCAGTGAAGAATAAAGGAATTTGAATAAAATGTCAGTTTCCTTCTGAACTAAATTGGGAATTATAATGACATGCACAGTCTCCATTGAGCACATGAATATTCATAATTAAAAATGAAATTGTCCTTTTTTTCAGATTGTGAACGTGAACAGAACTCCCCAGGGGTGGCCAGGGCCAGAAGAGCTGTTCATTTTAAGAAAAATTCGAAGGAAATTCTAAGATTCCAAAGTTATGTATTCGAAATTGTAACAGATGCCAGGCAAAGGTTGGTGAAACACCGTTAGACTGAGGGTGCCCCTTCCATGCTTTTTGTGTGACTCAGAGGACGTAGGAGGTATTCCTCTGGGGAGGGAAAGAGCTTTGAAAATACGTCCTGGCTGCTTACTCCGTATCCCACCCTGCCACCCTGCCTCTGGCCAACACCATAGCACACACACACACACTCATCTTGTTTTCCAGACATACTGTAGCTCTGCCTCTTCAAAATTCAATATAGTGGGTTAGGCATATATTAAGTAAGTAAAACATACAGGGAGGGTAGGATGTGCTAGAGGAGTCAGCCTTTAGTTAGTGGTTACTATAACCATGTTATAGACAAACTAAGACTGAGATTGTTGTACCTGCTGTTCTTAGTGACATCTTCAATTTATTCTCCTAATTTTATGTCTATTTTTTAATTAAAAGGTCTTTTCAGGATATTTCTTTGTAGTTAGTACTCACAGAGACCCACATTGTTCTAGAGGAAGAAACGGACAGGTTGTAGGTTTGAGGTCTGAACTATGGGGCCTTGGATGAAGCCCTCATTTCTGGATCCTCATTTTTTTTTTTAAGACTTTTCTGATGTGTACCATTTTTAAAGTCTTTGTTGAATTTGTTAGAACACTGCTTCTGTTTTATGTTTTGTTTTTTTGGCCACAAGGCATGTGGGGTCTTAGCTCCCCAACCAGGAATCAAACCTGCACCCCTACACTGGAAGGCAAACCTTAACTACTGGACCACCAGGGAAACCCTGGATCCTCATTCTTGCTTGGACAATCTTGTAGTTGAACTAGATGGCCATTAAAGAGATTCTTGTCGCTCTTCATTCTTTGGCCGTGATGCCTCTACCTTTCCTGTTCCAGTTTTCCAAATGTCATAAAGATGTTCATTCATTTCTCTGGGCCCAAGAGAGGGAATCCTTTTGGGGAGAAAAGCCAAGGCTTGTGTCTATTAGAACCTTTCACCCTAAATACTCTGCTCTGATTTCTGCTCAAATCCAGGGAAGTGATTGCTTCTGCTTTGCCTTAGTAAAATGGGGAACCACTAAGGTGACTTGTTCTAGATGAATGAGCTTAATCAAGATACACCTCCCTTGATTGAAAAGGTGTTGCGTGCTGTGTTTAGTTGCTCAGTTGTGTCTGACTCTTTGCAACCCCATGGACTGTAGCCCACCAGGCTACTCTGTCCATTGGGATTCTCCGGACAAGAATACTGGAGTGGGTACCCAATCCCTTCTTCAGGGAATCATCCAGAACCAGGAATTGAACCAGAGTCTCCTGCACTGCAGGTGGATTCCTTACCAGCTGAGCTCCCGGAGAGGTACAGAGGTGTGATTAGCCTAGCAACTCTGCAGTACCTTCCAGAAGCCTTGGGAAGCATGAGTTTCTTTTCATTCTTTTTCATCTGCTTGCTCCTTTGGAGTTAATGGTTTCTTCCTGTAACTGCCATGATCGACTTTCCTGGACGCCATCTGCATCTATTATCCCAGTGACAGTGCCTTAATTGAAATGACATCTTAGAATTATTTCTTTAAAATTCATTGTTTAATTCAGTAAATTTAGTATTAATTAACGCCAACTGCCATGGTGTTTTGGTCCCCCATTTGCCACTCTCTCAGCTCAGTACAGGAAATAATAGGTCTATTTCATTTTACAGGGCTTATTTGACTTGGAAAAGAGAAAGAGAAAAAAGAGAGGAGGGAGAGGATGAGGAAGGGGAAGAAGAGAAGGAGAAAGGCGAGTTGCCAGATGCCACTCATCCTTGGAGGAGCCTTGACAAGACTTGGGGGTACAACCATCAGTCAGGGGAACCTCAGAGAGCCATCCACTTCAAAAGGTTTCTTTTGAATATAACATTCAGAATGAATGAATGCACATGCCTGTGCATGTGTGTGTCTCTGCAAATACACTTAACTCTATTTTCCAGCCCTGTGGGAAAATGATATGTGTACTTAATCAAATAATGTTGTGACAAAGAATTATCATGCATCCTGTTAATACAGTCAAGCTTTGTAAGAATTAGGCTATGCTGGGAATAAGGATATTGAGTCTTAGTGGTTAAATATGGTCTTAGCCCAGGTTCCCCAGAAGACACTGAGTTCAGGATTGGAGAGCAAGTAACCCCATGAACAGTACAAAAAGGCAAAATGATAGGATACTGAAAGAGGAACTCCCCAGGTCGGTAGGTGCCCAATATGCTACTGGAGATCAGTGGAGAAATAACTCCAGAAAGAATGAAGGGATGGAGCCAAAGCAAAAACAACACCTAGTTGTGAATGTGACTGGTGATAGAAGCAAGGTCCGATGCTGTAAAGAGCAATATTGCATAGGAACCTGGAATGTTAGGTCTATGAATCAAGGCAAATTGGAAATGGTCAAACAGGAGATGGCAAGAATGAACATCAACATTCTGGGAATCAGCGAACTAAAATGGACTGGAATGGGTGAATTTAACTCAGATGACCATTATATCTAGTACTGTGGCCAGGAAACACTTAGAGGAAATGGAGTAGCCATCATGGTCAACAAAAGAGTCTGAAATGCAGTACTTGGATGCAATCTCAAAAACGACAGAATGATCTCTGTTCCTTTCCAAGGCAACCATTCAATATCATGGTAATCCAAGCCTGTGCCCCAACCAGTAACACTGAAGAAGCTGAAATTGAACAGTTCTATGAAGACCTACAAGACCTTCTAGGACTAACACCCAAAAAAGATGTCCTTTTCATTATAGGGGACTGCAATGCAAAAGTAGGAAGTCAAGAAACACCTGGAGTAACAGGTAAATTTGGCCTTGGAGTACAGAATGAAGCAGGGCAAAGGCTAATAGAGTTTTGCCGAGATAACGCACTGATTATAGCAAACACCCTCTTCCAACAACACAAGAGAAGACTCTACACATGGATATCACCAGATGGTCAATACAAAAATCAGATAGATTATATTCTTTGCAGCCAAAGATGGAGAAGCTCTATACAGTCAGCAAAAACAAGATGGGAGCTGACTGTGGCTCAGATCATGAACTCCTTATTGCCAAATTCAGACTTAAATTGAAGAAAGTAGGGAAAACCACTAGACCATTCAGGTATGACCTAAATCAAATCCCTTATGATTATACAGTGGAGGTGAGAAATAGATTTAAGGGACTAGATCTGAAAGACAGATTGCCTGAAGAACTAAGGATGGAAGTTCATGACATTGTACAGGAGACAGGGATCAAGACCATCCCCATGGGAAAGAAATGCAGAAAAGCAAAATGGCTGTCTGGGGAGGCCTTACAAATAGCTGTGAAAAGAAGAGAAGTAAAAAGCAAAGGAGAAAAGGAAAGATATAAGCATCTGAATGCAGAGTTCCAAAGAATAGCAAGGAAATATAAGAAAGCCTTCGTCAGTGATCAATGCAAAGAAAGAGAGGAAAACAACAGAATGGGAAAGACTCGAGATCTCTTCAAGAAAATTAGAGATACCAAGGGAACATTTCATGCAACGATGGGCTCGATGAAGGACAGAAATGGTATGGACCTAACAGAAGCAGAAGATATTAAGAAGAGGTGGCAAGAATACACAGAAGAATTGTACAAAAAAGATCTTCAGAACCCAGATAATCATTATGGTGTGATTACTGACGTAGAGCCAGACATCCTGGAATGTGAAGTCAAGTGGGCCTTAGAAAGCATCACTACGAACAAAGCTAGTGGAGGTGATGGAATTCCAGTTGAGCTATTTCAAATCCTGAAAGATAATGCTGTGAAAGTGCTGCACTCAATATGCCAGCAAATTTGGAAAACTCGGCAGTGGCCACAGGACTGGAAAAGGTCAGTTTTCATTCCAATCCCAAAGAAAGGCAATGCCAAAGAATGCTCAAACTACCGCACAATTGCACTCATCTCACACTCTAGTAAAGTAATGCTCAAAATTCTCCAAGCCAGGTTTCAGCAATACGTGAACTGTGAACTTCCAGATGTTCAAGCTGGATTTAGAAATGGCAGAGGAACCAGAGATCAAACTGCCAACATCTGCTGGATCATGGAAAAAGCAAGAGAGTTCCAGAAAAATATCTATTTCTGCTTTATTGACCACATTAAAGCCTTTGACTGTGTGGATCCCAATAAACTGTGGAAAATTCTGAAAGAGATGGGAATACCAGACCACCTGACCTGCCTCTTGAGAAACCTATGTACAGGTCAGGAAGCAATAGTTAGAACTGGACATGGAACAACAGACTGGTTCCAAATAGGAAAAGGAGTCTGTCAAGGCTGTATATTGTCACCCTGCTTATTTAACTTATATGCAGAGTACATCATGAGAAACGCTGGGCTGGAAGAAGCACAAGCTGGAATCAAGATTGCTGGGAGAAATATCAATAACCTCAGATATACAGATGACACCACCCTTATGGCAGAAAGTGAAGAGGAACTAAAAAGCCTCTTGAAGAAAGTGAAAGAGGACTGGAAAAGTTGGCTTAAAGCTCAACATTCAGAAAATGAAGATCATGGCATCCAGTCCCATCACTTCATAGGAAATAGAAGGGGAAACAGTGGAAACAGTGTTGGACTTTATTTTTTGGGCTCCAAAATCACTGCAGATGGTGACTGCAGCCATGAAATTAAAAGATGCTTCCTCCTGGGAATGAAAGTTATGACCAACCTAATAGCATATTCAAAAGCATAGACATTACTTTGCCAACAAAGGTCCTTCTAGTCAAGGCTATGGTTTTTCCTGTGGTCATGTATGGATGTGAGAGTTGGACTGTGAAGAAAGCTGAGTGCCATAGAATTGATGCTTTTGAACTGTGGTGTTGGAGAAGACTCTTGAGTCCCATGGACTGCAAGGAGATCCAACCAGTCCATTCTAAAGGAAATCAGTACTGGGTGTTCATTGGAAGGACTGATGCTAAAGTTGAAACTCCAATATTTTGGTCACCTCATGCGAAGAGTTGACTCATTGGAAAAGACCCTGATGCTGGGAGTGATTGGGGCAGGAGGAGAAGGGGACGACAGAGGATGAGATGGCTGGATGGCATCACTGACTCAATGGACATGAGTTTGAGTGAACTCCGGGAGTTGGTGATGGACAGGGAGGCCTGGCGTGCTGCGATTCATGGGGTTGCAAAGAGTTGGACACAACTGAGCTACTGAACTGAACTGAACTGAGCAGAACTTCCCTGTTAAATTTCATTAAGTGGTTAAGACTCTGTACTCCCAATGCAGGAGATATGGGTTCGATCCCTGGTTGGGGAACTAAGATCATGCATGCCGTGGGGCAACCATGCTTTTGCACCACAACTACTGAACCTGATCCCTCTAGAGCCCGCATGCTGCAATGAAGACCAAGCACAGCCAGAAAACCAAAGAGAAAGTAGCTTATTTGAGATGTTATCAACAGAAGCACCCAAAGGGGAGGATGAAAGGGAAGATCACCAAAACAGTACATTTTTCAGGCAGTAACCACCGGGGCACCTGAGCTCAGCACTGCTGGGGACTGTAGGAAGACAGGATAGAACACATCCCCGAGTTATGCCTCCCAAGGAGGAGGAAACTGGTATTTATCCTCCAGATCCCATCTGTTATCCCAGAGGGCTGTTCCAAGAACACTAACCCCCTGAATCCCTAGCCTTCCCAGTTTGTGGGCCAGGAGAAAGCTTCTGGGGAAAGAGGGGCAGGTGCTTGCTCTAGGTTGCAGCAGGTATGAAGTAGAAGGGTGAATGCTGAAGGGGTATGCTTGGAGCTCCGACAGAGTCTGTTATGTTTAGAATGTCCTGTGTTGTGAGGCTATAAGGTTGGGACTGGAGGCTTTCAGATCTGGGGCAGGTAGTTGTGGGGTCATGGTAACCGTGAGGGGACAAGTACTCATCAGTAATTCTCAGGCAGGCACAGTTCATCTGTGTGGTCAGTGGTCTCCATGACACCCATTGCTGGCTTCCATGAGTGTTGGATGCTCCAGGCTTACAGCTGCCCCTTTCCCAGGTGATGGACCATGGCTGGTGGAGCCACTTGACCAAGGGCTTATAGATATGAGGGCACAGCCCATGACCAGTGACTCAGAGCTCTGACTGAGCACCAGTTGAGAGGCTTGCACCTTCCATCTATAACAGCAATTGTCTGTTTTTACACCAAGTGGTGCTGATGCCGTCTGTGCTTTTTGGTCTCAGTCTTTGCCACCCATGAGAATGTCTCTCTGCTATGCTATAACAGCTTCACAGGCCCTGAGAAGACCACCAGATACCAGCAGAGCAGGTGGGTGAATGGAATTTATATGGGTGTATTTGGGCCCAGAGTGCATACTATTAATACATCCTAAGGGATTCCCTGGTGGCTCAGATAGTAGAAAATCTGCCTGCCATGCAAGAGACTGGAGTTCAATCCCTGGATCAGGAAGATCCCCTGCAGAAGAGAATGGCAACCCACTCCAGTATTCTTGCCTGGAGAATTCCATGGACAGAGGAGCTTGGTGGGCTACAGTTCATAGGGTCACAAAGAGTCAGACACAACTGAGCCAATAACACTTTCATTTCACTTTCAAGCCAGGGACAGAAGGCAGTGCCCATATTTTTACATGAGGAAGATCTATTATCCCCATTTTAGAGGTAAGGGTACTAAGCCCATTTCTTTTATTAACTTGCATGAGCTCATATAACTTGTCAGTTGGTAGATTTGGGATTTGAATCAGGCCTTTCTAGACACAGGCCCATGTCTTCTCTACCACAGCACACTGTTGCTCAAAGAGAACTTCGTGTATGACTAGAAATGTGGGACAGGGAAACTTGGTAATGCTCTGCGATTGGCAGACCTGACTCACATATACCAGTGGAGGGTCCCTGTGACTCCTTGCTCATGGAGTCTGATCACCTTGATTCTCATGCTGAGTTCAGTCCAGTCTCTTATTCATAATGTAGAAAGGCCTCCTAGCATCTTGGGGCTGGGATAACGCATGTTGTTAATCATCAATGTAATATCAAGAAAGATTCCTTCATCGGAAGGCCTGTTGAACTCACATCATCAGACAAGAAACATGGTCTCCATGTGAGGCTTCTATGTTTCAGAAGCAGGAGGGCTCGAAAACCACGGGGTCTACAGATGGTTTCAGGAAGTGACTGTGTCTGCTCTAGGCTTTTTACCGGCTTTCACTGAAATTCTACAAACATTTGCTGAGCACCCACCACGTGCCAGGCACCGCACGAGGCCCTGGGGAGACTATAGAGATAAAGAAGATGTTTTGCTTTCTTTCTTGTAGAGAAGCTTAGCAAATAAACAAGCAAGTATTACATGTGGCAGAAAGAATCGAGGGCTAATTAGTCATTCCTGCACCCAGCTGTGGGAACCCAGAAGGACAAGTGGTTAATTCTGACTGCAGGGGATTTGGAAGTGACATTGAAGGATGAGCACAATGCTGATAGACAAGAAGAAGGGCTTGATCTGATCTATTTACTGCTGCAGCAACAACAGAAAAGAGGAAGCAGCCATTCTTAAACAGTTTTCCGACAGGAGAACTACACGTATATGTTAGCATGTATAGATCTTCTTTTTGTGGAGAAAAGATTCACTGAGATGCAAGGGAAAGAAATATCTCATGCCTGGCAGGACTCCAGCCAGACTAATTATTAGGTTTATTTTCAGTTTCCCCATGACTTAGTCTTAAGGGACTGGCCTCCCACCTGCACGGCACAAAGCCATGACAGAGTGATTTTACTAATATTTCTGATCATCTGCATAATTTATTATGTGGCAATTATCTGGACCAAGTATGTCCTGTTGCAGTGTGGTTCTTAGGCAGCTGATACAGACGGCTGACATTTGATTATTTCAGTTTAACAGACCCAGGCTGTGTTTATGTTGAGTGGAGAAATAATAACTGATTTACAAAAAAACTGTCACTCTGTGCTTCTGCTGGTTCATTTGAAAGGGATTTGGTAGGATTCTGTTTGTGAGCAGGAAAGGAAGAGAACACTGTTGTCCCAGTTTTCACGGCAGAGAGTAATGGGAAGTGACAGCCTAGAGGCAGGCTGGAAAGATGACAGCAGAGAGAGCTCCTGGGTAAATGAGAAGGAGAGTGATATTTATTGAACACCTGCTATGTTCCGGGCACCATTCTAAGCATGTTTTATGTATGGTTTCATTAATTCCGGAAAGATAAAATGGAATTGTACTTGTAAAAGTGCTTTCTCACATGCTCTACAAATGTTAGGCATAATTAGTATTTTCCTCTATTGTAGAGCCTCCTAAGATTCATTTGAGACCATTCCCTGCTTTCCATTATCAGACGTAAATTTATGTTGAAGCACTAGCAGGCTTTCTCTCACTCAGCACTCTTAAGTACGAAAAGGTGATGGGAGAAGTAGGCGGGTTTGCTCATGGGACTGTGGGATTGTGTTCTGGAAGGGGTCTTTTTTAGGTTCTTGTTTTCAGTTCCTTCTTTGCCTCTGACCTTATGAGCTGCTGGAATGGCCTCAACATGCTCTCAGAGGTGAACAGTCACTTTTCCTCAGCCATGTGGTCTCATCCAGGGTTGGAGAGAGACCAGTGGTGGGGATTAGTCCAGTCTCTCTAGTTTTGGGAAATGGACTCCTGGTATCCTGTTCATCTTGTTTCATCCTGTTCCACATTCTTTTTGTTGCATATGAAAGCTATACCCTCTTCATTGTGGAAAAGTTGTGCTCAGGTGTGATTTCTAATTTCATTTAGATGTGCCAGTCCATTAGACATTGGACCTCAGTACAGCATTTAAACAGAAATGGTCTTCTGGTTGAGAGTTGGTCATTGGAAATGGACCACCTGTTCTACAGCTTACAAGAGCTGACACAGGTTTCTTCCCTGAAGAAACAGTCGGGGTTCTCCAGGGGATCTTCCCAACCCAGGGATCAGACTCAGTTCTTGTGCATTGTAGGCAGGTTCTTTACCATCTGAGCCAACAGAGAAGCCTGATCAGAGTTCTACTAGGGAGAAAATGGCTGATATGGTACTATTTAAACTCCTAGGATTGGAATGTACTTCAGAGCCAGTCTTTCTCTTACCAAATTCATCCCTAAAAGAAAAGTGAAAGGAGGACTGATTAGGATTGTACTTTGTATGAAGAAGGCACAAGCAGAGAAGCTGGAAGAACCAGAGACACATCTCACTTGCCTTAACTTCTATTTTGCATCAGCACCTCTCACCATGTATTTTGAAGTCTTGAGTGGTTTTCACCATTTAGAGCCAAGTCTTAGTTCCTAAGTGTAGCCTTAAGATGCTTCACCAGATGCCCCTACCAAACCCTCCAGTCTTATCTCTCTCTCATTAATCCCCTTTGGGTAAACCCTACATTGTAGCCAAGTTGTATTTATGGCTCTTCTCTTCCAAGTTTTTGTCTTAACATTTTCACTGTCTATGATGTCTTTTTCTTGGTGTATCCAAGTCCAGTTCCTCCTTTTCATTTCCTTTCAACTGGGATCCTATCCTCCCAGGAAGCCTTTTCAGCTCCTTCATTTCTTATCTCCAGGCATCCCCTTTCTTTCTGAAATACATCAGCCTTGGAACCCTGCACCCAAAGCACTTCACCTTCATTTTGGCAGGCTTTACACTATGTGGTATTTGATTCTTATTCAGGTATGTATCATCAAATTTTATAGATAACATATTTACTACTCACCCATCTTTCAAGACAAGACTCAGCAAGGCTTTTTGCAGTCCTGCCTTACTTGATATTAGTTAGATCTCAGGATGATTTGAGACCCTGTGTGATAACACATAATCTCATGGCAGAGTCATGGTGCAGAAAAAGTGACCAGACACATTGAGTCAGGCCTGGGTCTGAGTCCCAGTTCTGCTATTTTCCATTTCAGTGATGTTGTGCCAGTTACTTAACCTTTTAGAAACTCAGTTTCTGCTCTTCCCAGAAAACAACCACGCTTAGCATGGTTGGTTATTGCAGTAGCTTTGAATTGTGCACCCCCCCCCCAAAAAAAATGTGTCCATATGCTAAGCCTGGGAACCTGGGAACGTGGTTTTATTTGGAAACAAAGATTTTGCAGATGTGGTTGAGTTAAGGGTCCTGAGGAAAGGAACTCATCCTGGATGTTTTGGGTGTGCCCTAAGCCAATGACAGGTATTCATGTAAGAAACACATAGGGTGGCCTAAGATGGTGGAGGAATAGGACAGGGAGATCACTTTCTCCCCCACACATTCATCAAAAGATCATTTGAACGCTGAACAAATTCCACAAAACAACTTTTGAAAGCTGGAGGAGGATGTTGGGCACCCAGAAAGGCAGCCCATTCTCTTCAAAAGGAGATGTTTTTATCATTGGTGCTGTATGGATGGCGAAGTCTTGAAGCTACTGTAAAAATAAGACTGAAAGACAAAGGGAGGAGGCTTAAATCCAAAACTTGAGAACTCCAGAAAACTCCTGACTCCAGGGAACATTAATCGACAAGAGCTCATCCAAAAGCCTCCATACCTACACTGAAACCAAGCTCCACCCAAGAGCCAACAAGTTCCAGAGCAAGACATACCAAACTAATTCTCCAACAACACAGGAACATAACCCTGAGCATTAAAATACAGGTGGCCAAAAGTCACACCAAACACATAGATACCTCAAAACTCACTACTGGACACTTCATTGCACTCCAGAGAGAGGAGATCCAGCTCCACCCACCAGAACACTGATGCACGTTTCCCTAACTAGGAAACTTTGACAAGCCACTTGTCCAATCCCACCCACAGGGAGGAACCTCCACAGTAAAGAGGAACCACAAACTACCAGCATACAGAAAGGCCACTCCAAACACAGCAACCTATACAAGATGAAAAGGCAGAGAAATATTCAGCAGGTAAAGGAACATGATAAATGGCCACCATACCAAACAAAACAGGAAGAGATAGGGAGTCTACCTGAAAAAGAATTCAGAATAATGATAGTAAAAATGATCCAAAATCTTGAAAACAAAATGGAGTTACAGATATATAGTCTGGAGACAAGGATCGAGAAGATGCGAGAAATGTTTAACAAGGACCTAGAAGAAATAAAAAAGAGTCAATCGATAATGAATAATGCAATAACTGAGATCAAAAACACTCTGGAGGGAATCAACAGTGGAATAACTGAGGCAGAAGATAGGATAAGTGAGGTAGAAGGTAGAATGGTGGAAATAAATGAAACAGGAAAAAAGAAAAAGGAATTAAAAGAAATGAGGACAACCTCAGAGGCCTCTGGGACAATGTCAAATGCCCCAACATTTGAGTCATAAGAATACCAGAAAAAGAAGACAGAAAGGCCATGAGCAAATACTTGAGGAGATAATAGTTGAAAACTTCCCTAAAATGGGGAAGGAAATAGCCACCCAAGTCCAAGAAACCCAGAGAGTCCCCAACAGGATAAACCTAAGGCAAAACACCCCAAGACACATATTAATCAAATTAATGAAGATCAAACACAAAGAATAAATATTAAAAGCAGCAAGGGAAAAACAACAAATAACACACAAGGGGATTCCCATAAGGATAACAGCTGATCTTTCAATAGAAACTCTTCAGGCCAGAAGGGAAGGGCAGGACATACTTAAAGTGATGAAAGAGAAAAACCTACAACCAAGATTACTGTACCCAGCAAGGATCTCATTCAAATATGAAGGACAAATCAAAAGCTTTACAGACAAGCAAAAGCTCAGAGAATTCAGCATCACCAAACCAGCTCTTCAACAAATGATAAAGGATCTTCTCTAGATGGGAAACACAGAAAAGGTTTATAAACTCAAATCCAAACCCAAATCAAAACCAAATCCAAAACAACAAAGTAAATAGCAACAAGATCATACTTATCAATAATTACCTTAAATGTAAATGGGTTGAATGCCCCAACCAAAAGACAAAGACTGACTGAATCGATACAAAAACAAGACCCCTATATATGCTGTCTACAAGAGACCCACCTCAAACCAAGGGACACATACAGACTGAAAGTGAAGGGCTGGAAAAAGATATTTCACACAAATGGAGACCAAAAGAAAGCAGGAGTAGCAATAACTCATATCAGATAAAATAGACTTTGAAATAAAGGCCATGAAAAGAGACAAAGAAGGACACTACATAATGATCAAAGGATCAATCCAATAAGAAGATATAACAATTATAAATATATGTGCACCCAACATAGGAGCACCACAATGTGTAAGGCAAATGCTAACAAGTATGAAAGTGGAAATTAACGATAACACAATAATAGTGGGAGACTTTAATACCCCACTCACACCTATGGATAGATCAACTAAACAGAAAATTAGCAAGGAAACACAAACTTTAAATGATACAATAGACCAGTAGACTTAATTGACATTTCACCCCAAAACAATGAATTTCATCTTTTTCTCAAGTACACACAGAACCTTCTCCTGGATAGATCACATTCTGGGCTATAAATCTAGCCTTGGTAAATTCAAAAAAATTGAAATCATTCCAAGCATCTTTTCTGATCATAATGCTGTAAGATTAGATGTCAACTACAGGAAAAAAAACTACTAAAAATACAAACATATGGAGGCCAAATAACACACTTCTGAATAACCAACAAATCACAGAAGAAATTAAAAAAAGAAATAAAAATATGCATAGAAACGAATGAAAATGAAAACACAACACCCCAAAACTTATGCTGCTAAGTCACTTCAGTCGTGTCCGACTCTGTGTGACCCCACAGATGGCAGCCTACCAGGCTCCCCCGTCCCTGGGATTCTCCAGGCAAGAACACTGGAGTGGGTTGCCATTTCCTTCTCCAATGCATGAAAGTGAAAAGTGAAAGTGAAGTCGCTCAGTCGTGTCCAACTCTTAGTGACCCCATGGACTGCAGCCCACCAGGCTCCTCCATCCATGGGATTTTCCAGGCAAGAGTACTGGAGTGGGGTTCCATCGCCTTCTCCACCCAAAACCTATGGGATTCAGTAAAAGCAGTGCTAAGGGGAAGGTTCAGAGCAATACTGGAGAAGGCAATGGCAACCCACTCCAGTACTCTTGTCTGGAAAATCCCATGGATGAAGGAACCTGGGAGGCTGCAGTCCATGGGGTCATGAAGAGTCACACTCAACTGAGCGACTTCACATTCACTTTTCACTTTCATGCATTGGAGAAGGAAATGGCAACCCACTCCAATGTTCTTGCCTGGAGAATCCCAGGGACGGCAGAGCCTGGTGGTCTGCCATTTGTGGGGTCACACAGATTCGGACACAACTGAAGCAACTTAGCAGCAGCAGCAGCAGCAGCATAGCAATGCAAACTTACCTCAAGAAACAAGATAAAAATCAAATAAATAACCTAACTCTACACCTAAAGCAACTAGAAAAAGAAGAGATGAAGAACCCCAGGGCTAGTAGAAGGAAAGAAATCTTAAAAATTAGGAAACAAAGGAGACCATAGCAAAAATGAACAAAACTAAAATCTGGTCCTTTGAGAAGATAAATAAAATAGACAAACCATTAGCCAGACTCATCAAGAAACAAAGGGAGAAGAATCAAATCAACAAAATTAGAAATGAAAATGGAGAAATCACAACAGACAACACAGAAATACAAAGAATCATAAGAGACTACTATCAGCAAGTATATGACAATAAAATGGACAACTTGGAAGAAATGGACAAATTCTTAGAAAAGTAACTTTCCAAAATGGAACCAGGAAGAAATAGAAAATCTTAACAGACCCATCACAAGCACCAAATCAAAACTGTAATCAGAAATCTTCCAACAAACAAAAGCCCAGGACCGGATGGCTTCACAGCTGAATTCTACCAAAAATTTAGAGAAGAGCTAACACCTATCCTACTCAAACTCTTCCAGAAAATTGCAGAGGAAGGTAAACTTCCAAACTCATTCTATGAGGCCATCATCACCCTAATATCAAGACCAGACAAACATGCCACATACACACACACACAAACTACGGGCCAATATCACTGATGAACATAGATGCAAAAATCCTTAACAAAATTCTAGCAAACAGAATCCAACAACATGTTAAAAAGATCATACATTATGACCAAGTGGGCTTTATTCCAGGGATGCAAGGATTCTTCAACAAGCGCAAATCAATCAATGTGATATACCACATTAACAAATTGAAAGAGAAAAACCATATGATTATCTTAATAGATGCAGAGAAAGCCTTTGACAAAATTCAACACCCATTTATGATAAAAACCCTCCAGAAAGCAGGCATAGAAGGAACATACCTCAGCATAATAAAAGCCATACATGATAAACCCACAGCAAACTTTATCCTCAATGGTGAAAAATTGAAAGCATTTCTCCTAAAGTCAAGAACAAGACAAGGGTGCCCACTCTCACCACGACTATTCAACATAGTTTTGGAAGTTTTGGCCACAGCAATCAGAGCAGAAAAAGAAATAAAAAGAATGCAGATTGGAAAAGAAGTAAAACTCTCACTGTTTGCAGATGACATGATTCTCTACATAGAAAACCCTAAAGACTCCATAAGAAAATTACTAGAGCTAATCAATGAATATAGTAAAGTTGCAGGATATAAAATTAACACACAGAAATCCCTTGAATTCCTATACACTAACAATGAGAGAACAGAAAGAGAAATTAAGGAAACAATTCCAGTCACCATTTCAATGAAAATAATAAAATACTTAGTAATGAATTTACCTAAAGAAACAGGTGCCCAATATGCTACTGGAGATCAGTGGAGAAATAACTTCAGAAAGAATGAAGGGTTGAAGCCAAAGCAAAAAGAATACCCAGCTGTGGATGTGACTGGTGATAGAAGCAAGGTCTGATGCTGTAAAGAGCAATATTGCATAGGAACCTGGAATGTTAGGTCCATGAATCAAGGCAAATTGGAAGTGGTCAAACAGGAGATGGCAAGAGTGAATGTCGACTTTCTAGGAATCAGCGAACTGAAATGGACTGGAATGGGTGAATTTAACTCAGATGACCATTATATCTACTACTGTGGGCAGGAATCCCTCAGAAGAAATGGAGTAGCCATCATGGTCAACAAAAGAGTCTGAAATGCAGTACTTGGATGCAATCTTAAAAACGACAGAATGATCTCTGTTTGTTTCCAAGGCAAACCATTCAATATCACAGTAATCCAAGTCTATGCCCCCAACCAGTAACGCTGAAGAAGCTGAAATTGAATGGTTCTATGAAGACCTACAAGACTTTTTAGAACTAACACCCAAAAAAGATGTCCTTTTCATTATAGAGGACTGGAATGCAAAAGTAGGAAGTCAAGAAACACCTGGAATAACAGGAAAATTTGGCCTTGGAATATGGAATGAAGCAGGGAAAAGACTAATAGAGTTTTGCCAAGAAAATGCACTGGTCATAGCAAATACCCTCTTCCAACAACACAAGAGAAGACTCTACACATGGACATCACCAGATGGTCAACACCGAAATCATATTGATTATATTCTTTGCAGCCAAAGATGGAGAAGCTATATACAGTCAACCAAAACAAGACCAGGAGCTGACTGTGGCTCAGATCATGAACTCCTTATTGCCAAATTCAGACTTAAATTGAAGAAAGTAGGGAAAACCACTAGACCATTCAGGTATGACCTAAATCAAATCCCTTATGATTATACAGTGGAAGTGACAAATAAATTCAAGGGATCAGATCTGATAGATAGAGTGCCTGATGAACTATGGACGGAGGTTTGTGACATTGTACAGGAGACAGGGATCAAGACCATCCCCATGGAAAAGAAATACAAAAAAGCAAAATGGCTGCCTGGGGGAGGCCTTACAAATAGCTGTGAAAAGAAGAGAAGTGAAAAGCAAAGGAGAAAAGGAAAGATATCAGCATCTGAATGCAGAGTTCCAAAGAATAGCAAGAAGAGATAAGAAAGCCTTCCTCAGTGATCAATGCAAAGAAATAGAGGAAAACAACAGAATAGGAAAGACTAGAGATCTCTTCAAGAAAATTAGAGATACCAAGGGAACATTTCATGCAAAGATGGGCTCGATAAAGGACAGAAATGGTATGGACCTAACAGAAACAGAAGATATTAAGAAGAGGTGGCAAGAATACACAGAAGAACTGTACAAAAAAGATCTTCACGACCCAGATAATCACGATGGTGTGATCACTGACCTAGAGCCAGACATTCTGGAATGTGAAGTCAAGTGGGCCTTAGAAAGCATCACTATGAACAAAGCTAGTGGAGGTGATGGAATTCCAGTTGAGCTATATCAAATCCTGAAAGATGATGCTGTGGAAGTGCTGCACTCAATATGCCAGCAAATTTGGAAAACTCAGCAGTGGCCACAGGACTGGAAAAGGTCAGTTTTCACTCCAATCCCAAAGAAAGGCAATGCCAAAGAATGCTCAAACTACTGCACAATTGCACTCATCTCTCACACTAGTAAAGTAATGCTCAAAATTCTCCAAGCAAGGCTTCAGCAATACATGAACCGTTAACTTCCTGATGTTCAAGCTGGTTTTAGAAAAGGCAGAGGAACCAGAGATCAAACTGCCAACACCTGCTGGATCACGGAAAAAGCAAGAGAGTTCCAGAAACACATCTATTTCTGCTTTATTGACTATGCCAAAGCCTTTGACTGTGTGGATCACATTAAACTGGGGAAAATTCTGAAAGAGATGGGAATACCAGACCACCTGACCTGCCTTTTGAGAAACCTATATGCAAGTCAGGAAGCAACAGTTAGAACTGGACATGGAACAACAGACTGGTTCCAAATAAGAAAAGGAGTACGTCAAGGCTGTATATTGTCACCCTCCTTATTTAACTTAAATGCAGAGTACATCATGAGAAACGCTGGACTGTAAGAAGCACAAGCTGGAATCAAGATTGCCTGGAGAAATATCAATAACCTCAGATATTCAGATGACACGACCCTTATGGCAGAAAGTGAAGAGGAACTAAAAAGCCTCTGGATGAAAGTGAAAGTGGAGAGCGAAAAAGTTGGCTTAAAGCTCAACATTCAGAAAAGGAAGATGATGGCATCTGGTCCCATCACTTCATGGCCAATAGATGGGGAAACAGTGGAAACAGTGTCAGACTTTATTTTTTTGGGCTCCAAAATCACTGCAGATGGTGACTGCAGCCATGAAATTAAAAGATGCTTACTCCTGGGAAGGAAAGTTATGACCAACCTAGATAGCATATTCAAAAGCAAAGACATAACTTTGCCAACAAAGGTCCATCTAGTCAAGGCTATGGTTTTTCCTGTGGTCATGTATGGATGTGATAGTTGGATTGTGAAGGCTGAGCGCTGAAGAATTGATGCTTTTGAACTGTGGTGTTGGAGAAGACTCTTGAGAGTCCCTTGGACTGTAAGGAGATCCAACCAGTCCATTCTGAAAGAGATCAGCCCTGGGATTTCTTCGGAAGGAGTGATGCTAAAGCTGAAACTCCAGTACTTTGGTCACCTCATGTGAAGAGTTGACTCATTGGAAAAGACTCTGATGCTGGGAGGGATTGGGGGCAGGAGGAGAAGGGGACGACAGAGAATGAGATGGCTGGATGGCATCACTGACCCGATGGACATGAGTCTGGATGAACTCTGGGACTTGGTGATGGACAGAGAGGCCTGGCGTGCTGTGATTCATGGGGTCGCAAAGAGTCGGATACGACTGAGCGACTGAACTGAACTGACTGAAAGAAACAAAAGACCTATATATAGATAACTATAAAACACTGACGAAAGAAATCAAGATGGCACAAATAGATGGAGAAATATACCATGTTCATGGATCAGAAGAATCAATATAGTGAAAATGTGTATACTACCCAAAGCAATCTATAGATTCAATGCAATCCCTATCAAGCTACCAATGGTATTTTTCACAGAACTAGAACAAATAATTTCACAATTTGTATGGAAATACAAAAAGCCTCAAATAGCCAAAGCAGTCTTGAGAAAGAAGAATGGAACTGGTGGAATCAACCTGCCTGACTTCAGACTATACTACAAAGCTACAGTCATAAAGACAGTATGGTCCTGGCACAAAGACGGCAAGCATATACAATGGAGAAAAGACAATCTCTTTAACAAGTGGTGCTGGGAAAACTGATCAACCACTTGTAAAAGAATGAAACTAGAACACTTTCTAACACCATACACAAAAATAAACTCAAAATGGATTAAAGATCTAAATATAAGACCAGAAACTATAAAACTCCTGGAGGAAAACATAGGCAAAACACTCTCCGACCTCAATCACAGCAGGATTCTCTATGACCCACCTCCCAGAGTAATGGAAATAAAAGCAAAAATAAACAAATGAGACCTAACTAAACTTAAAAGCTTTTGCACAATGAAGGAAACTATAAGAAAGGTGAAAAGACAGCCTTCAGAATGAGAGAAAATAACAGTAAACAAAGCAACTGACAAATAATTAATCTCAAAAATATACAAGCAGCTCTTGCAGCTCAATTCCAGAAAAATAAACGATACAATAAAAAAATTGGCCAAAAAACTAAACAGACATTTCTCCAAAGAAGACATACAGATTGCTACCAAACACATGAGAAGGTGTTCAACATCACTCATTATCAGAGAAATGCAAATCAAAACCACAATGAGGTACCATCTCATGCAGGTCAGAATGGCTGCTATTCAAAAGTCTACAAGCAATAAATGCTGGAGAGGGTGTGGAGAAAGGGAACCCTCTTACACTGTTGGTGGGAATGCAAACTAGTACAGCCACTATGGAGAACAGTGTGGAGATTCCCCAAAAAACTGGAAATAGAACTGCCTTATGACCCAGAAATCCCACTGCTGGGCATACACACCGAGGAAACCAGAATTGAAAGAGACACATGTACCCCAATGTTCACCACAGCACTGTTTATAATAGCCAGGACATGCAAGCAACCTCAATGTCCATCAGCAGATGAATGGATAAGAAAGCTGTGGTACATATACTCAATGGAATGTTGCTGCTGCTGCTGCTAAGTTGCTTCAGTCATTTCCGACTCTGTGCGACCCCATAGATGGCAGCCCACTAGGCACCACCATCCCTGGGATTCTCCAGGCAAGAACACTGGAGTGGGTTGCCATTTCCTTCTCCAATGCATGAAAGTGAAAAGTGAAAGCGAAGTCATTCAGTCATGTCCGACTCTTCGCGACCCCATGGCCTGCAGCCTACCAGGCTCCTCCATCCATGGGATTTTCCAGGCAAGAGTACTGGAGTGGGGTGCCATTGCCTTCTCTGAATGGAATATTACTTAGCTATTAAAAATAATGCATTTGAATCAGTTCTAATGAGGTGGATGAAACGGGAGCCTATTATACAGAGTGAAGTAAGTCTGAAAGAAAAATACCAATACTGTATATTAACGTATATATATATGGGATTTATAAAGATGGTAATGATGACCCTATATGTGAGACAGAAAAAGAGACATTTATATAAAGAACAAACTTTTGGACTCTGTGGGAGAAGGCGAGGGTTGGATGATTTGAGAGAATAGCATTGAAACATATATATTATCATATGTGAAATAGATTGCCAGTCCAGGTTCAATGCATGAGACAGGGTGCTCAGGGCTTGTGCACTGGGATGACCGTGAGGGATGGGATGGGGAGGGAGGTGGGATGGGGGTTCAGGATGGGGAACATGTGTACACCCATGGCTGATTTATGTCCTTGTATGGCCAAAACCACTGCAATATTGTAAAGTAATCAGCCTCCAATTAAAATAAATGAGTTAAAAAAAAGAAACACGTAGAAGGGTATTGGATACAGAGGATAAGGCAATGTGAAGGTGGGGGTGGAGATGGGTGTGATGCCAGCACAAACAAGAAGCCAGCAACCATGATAAGCTAGAATAAGCCTGGAGGGGAGTCTCCCCTAGGGCTTCCAGAGGGACTGTGTCCCTGATGACACTTTCATTTTTAGACTTCTGGCTTCCAGAACTGTGAAAGGTTAATTTCTGTTGTTAAACCACCTACTTCATGATAATTTGTTACAGTAGCTTTAGAAAATGAATATAGTCTTTATTATGCCATTTTGCTCTCTGTCTACTTTATGAAACTTTGAGTTCTTTTCAAAGGCAGGGCTGTACCTCATCCCCTCTCTGCACCCAGACCACCTACTCCTGGGGCTGGCTCAGTGTCTGTAGTAATAATATTTGGTTGACACGTTGTACAGACCATATTTTATGACTCACCCTAAAATAGAACCTGTGGAACTGAGATTGTTGTCACTTAAAAGGAAGAAAACCTTTAAAAAAGGAAAGAATTAGAGAAAGATTTAGAGCAAGAAAATTCCTGTACTTTTAAGAATTTATGCTCCAAAGTGTTTTTCCTTTATCCATTTATTATCAGTCTCAAAGATCTGGGACAGTCTTAATGTATAATTTAGATCAGAGGCAATGGGATTTCTTTCATTTTCCTTTAGTCATCAATTAGCATTTATCAGGCCCTTACTCTATTCAGAGGCTGGTGCAGCATCAGACACTTTTGGTATCCACTTCTGAGTTTCTTGACTATCAACCTCTAGCTCCTATGACTCACACAGAGAGTATCCACCCTGTTCTGGGGAGACTGCGTCCCCCGTCTAGTGGAATAGGGCTTTGTCCATGGTGCTAAATAGTCACACACATTAGCACTATACAAAATATAGTTACAGTGAAGTAACTATACAAAATATACACCAGCAGCAGCAGGCAAGTAGGTCATTACAGTAAGATGTTTATTTAATATAAAGAAGGATTTCTAGAACTCTTCAAATATCTCATTCATTCATCTTTCCTCCAAATAGTTATAGATCCAGTCCTCTGTCCAAGCACTCTAACAGGTGCCAGAGAAAATGGATCCTGTGATGGAAGTTGCTTCTGTCTAATGCGGGAGACAAGCACCCACTTATAATAGAGAAAGGCTCATGTTAAAATAGGTGGATTTGGGTTACCAAGGATAATGGGGTCATATCCAAAGAAACATGAAAGAATTTGAATGTGTTTTGTTTCCGTTTGTTTGTTCATGTTTTTACTCACTCATTCCTTCATTCAGCATCAATCACCTGGTGCAGTAGTCAGTTTTCAGCCCTTATGGGGGATTGAGTCATGGCAGCCAGAGGTCCTTTTCTCATGGAATTCTTTCTGTAGTACTTGGATATTTGATATTGATGATATCTCATTCCCTTACAGTTCTAAGGTTCTAGATTTCCATGATGTAAAGTGAAAGGAGCAGAGAATAGGCCAAAGGAAGGAAAGGGAATTTCTATTAAGAAGTGCTCAATTCTATTTATGTTATCTCATCTAATTTCTCCAGAAGCCTAAGGAACCTGGTAGAATTTTCTAATTTTACCAGTACAGTAGAAGATACTAATAAAAATTCAATAGCTTCCTCAAGGTCACATAGCCAGCAAATGGAAGAGTTGAGATCCTAACAATTCTAGCTACATTCAAAACCTAAAGATACTCTGAATTATCCCCCATAGAATCAGACATTGTATATACTGCTATATCTGAGGCTAGGGTATAGTAAGGCTCTTCTCACACCTCAATTACTAAACACTTTGTGTGCAGGGTAATGTCTTTGTGAGTTGTGACATACTAAGGCCACTATAGATGCTGTCCAGTAACTTAAATGCCCATAAACACTGGCAATCAGGGGCTTGGGAATGAGGGTTGACTGTTAGCTTTTCCTTTGGCGAAGTTCCTGGTATCAATCTCTAGGAGGCACTGGGCTCAGTGACAGCTGTCCTAAGTTGTAACTCTTTCTGTTTTTTACTGAAATAACTCATCATGAGGTTCTATTTGTCACTTGTCAAGGAAATCAATATAGTCTAGACTTGTTACCTTGCCAAGATCTGTATTGGACAATTTATAGTCCAAGGAAAGTCTAACAAAAGAGCAGAAGGGGCAGAGCTGATGCAAGTATCTCAGTCTCCCTGTAAAACATTGAGGCTTTAGAGCCTTCTTCCAGTGGTGGGGGCAAATAAGGGTGAAGCTGAGTTGCCCTTGGCAAAACAAAGGAAGGGAGGACGTTCCCAAAAAGAAAGGGGCTGAGAAGAGGAAAAAGGAGATCTTCTTTAAAATAGGGATGATCATTTTTGCCTGGCAGTGCTGTTGTGAGTATCCGATGAGGTGCTTAATATTATGTTATGCATAGTGTCTGTCTAGTACAGTGCCTGGAACAAAGGAGATCATGAATGAGGAGCTTCTAGGAGCTACAGAGGAAGAGGGAGAAAACAAATGAGTAGAAATAACATACACGACAACAGTACAGATATCTTTTGTGCAGGAATGAAAAGAAGCAGACTGTCAACATGAAGGGTAGAACTGGCATGTTTCATATCCTTTGGCCATTAGGTTGTTTCATTCATTCAAACATTTATTAAACAGCAAACACTGTGCTAGATGCTGGGGTTGTTGTTGTTTAGTCGTTAAGTTGTGTCCAACTCATCTGCCACCCCATGGATTGTGGCCTGCCAGGCTCCTCTGTCCATGGGGTTTCCCAGGCAAGAATACTAAAAATGGGTTGCCATTTCCTCCAGTGGCTCTTCCTGGACCAGGGGTTGAACCTGCGGTTTGCAGGCAGATTATTTACCACTAAGCCAACAGGGAAGCCCAGGTGCTGGGAAATGGAAACAGATAATCAATGGTGTTTCCCTGCAGGACTGTAGAGTCCAGTTGTGGAGATAGACGTAGATATGCATGTGTGTTGGAGGTTGGTGGATACTGTCGCAGAGGTGGGAAAGGCTCAGGGTGGGGATGTTGCTCCCTCCATGAGCACAGGGTCCACCCTGTGTTTGCTTCTTGCTCATCAAAGTAACAGGCATGTGGAAAAGCCTCAATAATATCAGTTGAATAAGTCAATGTTGAGTAAAAGAGCTGGGTGCTGAAGGAAAGCTTTGTGGAGACCAAAATGTTTGTGCTAAGATACTTAAAAAAAAATTTATTGGAGTGTATTTACTTTACTGTGTTGTATTAGTTTCTGCTGTACTGCAGAGTGAATCAGTTATATGTGTATACATATCCCCTCTTTTTTTGGATTTCCTTCCCATTCAGGACACCACAGAACATTGAGTACTCCCCGTACTGTACAGTAGGTTCTGATTAGTTATCTATTTTATATATACTATCAATAGTATATAGGCGTCAGTCCCACTCTTGCAATTCATCCCACTTCCCTTTATCCCTCCCTGATGTCCATATGTTCATTCTCTATGTCTATATCTCTATTCCTGCTTTCTAAATAAGATCACCTATACTGATTTTTCAGATGCCACATGTACATGGTAATATATGATTCCTGTCTTTCTCCTTCTGACTTAATTCACTTTGTAGGATAGTGTCTATGTCCATCCACGTCACTACAAATGACCCAATTTCATTCCTTTTTATGGCTGAATAATATTCCATGGACATTTTGGTTGCTTCTATTTCCTTGTTACTGTAAATAGCACTGCAATGAACATTGGGGTGCATGTGTTTTTGAATTATGGTTTTCTGTAGGTATATGCCCAGGAGTAGGACTGCCATGTGAGAGAAGATACTTAATGTCCCAAGATTAAGAATCTTCAGGGAAGATGAAGATGTATGCTTGTGTGTGTGTGTGTGTGTGTGTGTGTGTGTGTGGTGGGAGGTGAGGAGAGGTGCCAAACCAGTGAAGAAAGTGTGTGAAAGAACCTATAGGGGTCACTTGAGGACAGAGGCATTTGCACGTGGCTGGAGCACAGGGAGCCTTGGAAAATGAGGTTGAAATGGCAGACAGTGGTGGACTAAAATATTAGCCAATTCTACTGATTCCCTCATTCCTTCACTTAAAAGGTGTTTACTAAGTGCTTACCTGTGGCAAAAGCCTTAAAGGTATAATACCAAACCAGGCAAAAATCCCTCCTCTCAAGGAGTATACATGCTTATAGCGGGGAGACAGACAGTGAAGATCATTGAGGACAATATACAGCATTTTCAATTGTAGTTAGTTATGAGTTTACAGAAAAGCTTCCCTGATAGCTCAGTTGGTAAATAATCCACCTGTCATGCCGGAGACCCTGGTTCGATTCCTGGGTCGGAAGATCCACTGGAGAAGGGATAGGCTACCTACTCCAGTATTCTTGGATTTCCCTTGTGGTTGAACTGGTAAAGAATCTGCCTGCAATGCAGGAGACCTGGGTTTAATCCTGGGTTGGGAAGATCCCCTGGAGAAGGGAAAGGCTACCCACTCCAGTATTCTGGGCTAGAGAATTCCAATGGGATCACTAAGAGTTGGATATGACTGAGTGACTTTCACTTTATGAAAAAACTTGAGTGAATATTCTGGCCAACTCAGTAAAATGGAGAAAAGTGAATCCTGGGAGAGAGATGTTGACAACTGGGGGGAAGGTACATGGAAGCACAGCTCATGTTACCTGGCAGTCACACACTCTGCAATTCTGTTTTAGGATCTAAATTGACAAAGCCACGTGATGTTCTTCCCCAGGCACTCTGACTTTATTTGAATTTGTGGCTTTCATATGAGGTCTGATCCCTGGAATTTATAATTGCATGGGTAACTTCACAAGGTCCTCTGGACCCTTTTAGCCCTCTTTGGCCATCCTACATGTAACATCAGAGGCAGTTTGTTTTTCTTGTTTTAAAAAATCATGGGTTAATTACTAATTGTGACTTCTAAACACTGTCATCCATATTATAGAACTAGATTTCAACATACACAAACCCTTCTACTAAATTTATCATGTCAGCATCATTAAACACTGAATGTTTCTTATCCCTTAGAAAAGAAACCAAGTAGTGTTTCTCCTGTTTCCTGCTTTAGTCACAGGAAAGCCTCAGTTGTGGTCTCCTTGTAGTCTGGTGATGGAGTTGGGGGTGCAGTATCTCCAATGCCCCTGTGCTCCACATACCTCATGCTCTACACCTCATGCTTACTATCATTGTTCTAACATGAAATCCTTATCTGGGGAAAGAAGGGAAAGAGCTGGATTATTTTTTAAAATTAATCATCTTAAATCCTTCTGGGTCAACGTAGGTATAAATAAATGAAAGAGCCTCCTAATTAGGACTGGGCTCTGTTCCATTCTCTGATGTACTGTGAGAAGTTTCAGGTTATCGAATGAAAACAAAAGTTACAGTTTTTTAAAAGGCAGCATATGAATCGGGTGATTTGCTCATTTTCATAGTTTTAGATAATGATGCCATGTGATATAAAATCAGCTCTATATATCCTTCAAAGAGCCTTCTTCAGGTCCCCAAACACTGCAGGGGTGGGCTCTGCTGTCCCCATGTTCCTCCACAATATCCCAACGAGGATGGGACTGCCAATGCTGAGGCTTTGGGGTTCTTCACTTACCCCCACCTCCTGCCTGTCCGTTATCCTTGTCTTCTCTGTTTTCAACCCCTTCCTCACTGGTTCTCTTACCTCAGTTTGCAAACATGCTCAAGGTTATCCTATGGCAACGAAAGGCAATAAAAGAAAAGAAACCGTTCGGCCACCATGTCCTTCCGCTGCCCTAGCGTTCTCCTCCCTTTAACAGTATTACCTCTTGAACGAGTTGCCTGTGTGCCCTCCTGTCCCTCACTTTTCTTTCTTCTTTGCTTCCTATCACATCACAATCTGGTTTGGCAGCCTTCTTCCATGACACACTCCATGGCGATTGCTCCTGCCGCGATGCCTGTGACCTTTCTGTTTCTTAAAGTGATCGTCATTTCATTTCTTGGTCATATCCCCAGTGACTGTGACTTCCTCTCCTTCTTCTCCCCTGGTTTCACTTTCCTTCTACCTGCTCTTTAACACCCCTTGATTTCAATTACTGCCTTTAACTGTTATGCACATAACAATTAGATCCATACTTAGAGCCCACATTTGTATCTAGATCCATGTCTCTAGATCTGGTCATCTCTACAGTGGTCTTGGCTTCATTCGGTAACCACGTGGCTATGTTTATACTGGAATGTTTGCCCTTATATTGACAGTCTCAGCTTCCAACTTATCCAAAGCAGCACACAGTCTGGTCTGTACAAATCTTCAACCCAGCCCCCTGTTTCCTCCAGATTCCAGATGTCTTTTTTATTTTTTTAACTTTACAATATTGTATTGGTTTTGCCATATATCAACATGAATCTGCCACAGGTATACACGTGTTCCCCATCCTGAACCCTCCTCCCTCCTCCCTCCCCATACCATCCCTCTGGGTCGTCCCAGTGCACCAGCCCCAAGCATCCAGTATCGTGCATCGAACTTGGACTGGTGACTCATTTCATATATGATATTATACATGTTTCAATGACATTCTCCCAAATCATCCCACCCTCTCCCTCTCCCACAGAGTCCAAAAGACTGTTCTATACATCAGTATCTCTTTTGCTGTCTCGTATACAGGGTTATTCTTAGCATCTTTCTAAATTCCATATATATGCATTAGTATACTGTATTGGTGTTTATCTTTCTGGCTTACTTCACTCTGTATAATAGGCTCCAGTTTCATCCACCTCATTAGAACTGATTCAAATGAATTCTTTTTAATGGCTGAGTAATACTCCATTGTGCATATGTCTTCTTTTACAAGGTGACCAAGGTGTTCTTGGGATGATGTCTCATCTGCTTGCAGAAAGGGCTAGGAGTCCCTGGACTGTTACACTCCATACTGATCCTATGGCTCCCCATGGCAGGGACTGCCTAGCTTTACATCAAATCCCTTTTTTTTTTTAAATTTGGGCAACATAGTGGGACTGCATTTACCCACCTGCCTGCAGTGACTGGAATGGAATATAACAGTTGGAATGTGATATAAGTTTTCAGACTAGATTGGTGAGCACCTCCTTGGAGATTTTCCATTTCTTCTCTTCGTTTCCCAGTGGCTGAATGGGGAAGACTCAGGCCCTAAAGGAGGGTGGAGATAAAATAACTGCATCATGCAGAGCCTGTCCTTTTATCCTGACTTTAACTGAACTTTCCAGGGCAAGAAATCAGCATATTGTAGTAAGCCACCAAAATGTGGGGGTTTGCATATTATAGAAGTTGTTGCTGTTCAGTCACTAAGTGGTGTCTGACTCTCTGCGATCCCATGGAATGCAGCATGCCAGACTTCGCTCTCCTTCGCTATCTCCTAGAGTTTGCTCAAATTCATGTCCATTGAGTCTGTGATGCCATCCAATCATCTCGTCCTCTGTCATCCCCTTCTCCTCCTGCCTTCAATCTTTCCCAGCGTCAGGGTCTTCTCCAATGAGTCAGTTCTTCACATCAGGTGGCTAAAGTATTAGAACTTCAACTTCAGCATCAGTCCTTCCAATGAGTATTCAGGATTGATTTCCTTCAGGATTGACTGGCGTGCTCTCCCTTACTGTCCAGGGGACTCTCAAGAGTCTTCTCCATCATCACAATTTGAAAGTATCAGTTCTTCAGTGCTCAGCCTTCTTTATGGTCCACCTCTTTAGCTTATCTTAAATAACATACCTCTTTCCTAACAGTTAACAATTATGTAGCACTTAATATGCCCAGTAAATTCACCTTTATTAATTAATTTCATATTCTCACAAACTATATAAAATACGTTTGTATTATTAATGCTTTTTTGAAAATGAGGAAATAGAGGCCAGAGAAGTTGAGTCACTTGATTATGAGTTGGTCATTGGAAAAACTGGGATTTAGATCCACACAGTCTGCCCCCAGAGTACTGCCCTTGACCCCTACACAGCGGCTCAAAAGAGATATGTAGATGGAAGAATGGTGGCTCCCCAAAATCTGTGAACATGTTACTTTACACGCCCAAAGGGACTCTGTTGATTTGATTGAAATAAGGCTCTGGAGATGGGGAAATGGCACCAGATTATCTGGGTGGACTCTTCATAAGGGTCCTTAAAAGTGGAAGAAGGAGACTTCTCTGCTGGTCCAGTGGCTAAGACTCCACCCTCCCAATGCAGGGGATCCAAGTTCAATCCCTGGTCAGGGATCTAGATCCCACATGCTGCAACTAAAGATCCACATGCCACAATGAAGACTGAAGATCCCGCAGCCAAACACATAAATGTTTTCTTAAAAAAAAGTGGAAGAAGGACGTGAAAGAGAAGATCGGAATGATGCTGTCTGGGAAGGACTCACTCCACTGTCCTGGCTTTGAAGATGGGAGCTGAAGGTCATGGCAGCCCCAAGAACTGGAAGGACAAGGAGGCAGGTACTCCCTGGAGCCTCCAGGAGACGTGCAACCCTGGTGACATCTTGATTGTAGTCCACGGAAGCCACTGACAGTCTGCTGACCTACACAACTGTAAAGTAATACAGCTTGTTGTTTTAAAGTTTGTGCTAATTTGTTACAACAGCAACAGGAAACCAGTATAACAGAGGAAAATCTTCTCTCACTGTGGATGGCATTCAAATTTCTTGCAAGTTTCTGAAAAAGCAAGCGTGGAGTTATGATAATCCTACTCAATTAGGAGACTATCAATACCTACTGTGCCCTGTTTCTTTTATTTTGTTTTCAGTTTAAGGCAGGAGAAGTATTTTTCCTTTTAATTATTCATAAAATTTACATGTTAGGAATGAATAATCATGAACACTCTATTTTGGTTAAAAACCTTCACGTAGTGATTTTATCCTAAATAAATTCACTGACTCCATAATCTTTATTTTTAATATTCTTGGTTGAACTACTAATACAAATGTCTGTACAACCAATTGGTTACCTTCTATTAGAAGTCTTATGATATTTCACAAGTAAGTAGATACAACATGGCCCCACACCATGATGTTTTTTATGCTTCTGAGAAGCTCAAGCAGCTAAAACGTGAATCGATGTGGAAAGTATCCCCCAGACTTAAATACAAAGGTCAGAACGATCTTCCTTACTCCATCATCAGCAAATGCCCCCATCCTTTACCTCTTCACACATCATCAAGTATCCCATACCGTTTTTTTTTTTTTTAATGGACATTTTTGTTAATTCTTTTGGACATTCTTAGTAATGTTTCATGACATTGTTTTCTTTGTGACTGTGTCAAAATACAGCTTTGAGACATGAGAGACAATCATTTATCACGATGAGAAAGATGAAGGAAGCTGCGAAGATTGTATGTTTGGTTTGAGCTGGAGCTGAGATTCAAACCCAGGCGGTCAGGCTCCAGAACCTGCACCCGATCACTGCATGGCCCTGCCTTGTGACTCTCACTCTGGCAGCTAAGATAGATACTTGTTCCAAATGTCTTCCTGTGATCAGAGAACATCATTTTTAGGGAACATATTTTTCAGCCAAGGAAGGTGAGGCCCATATGGGCAAAATCACTTATCCAAGGTCACATGACTACATGTAGCCTAAGGGTGTAGAATCTAATTCTTCCTATTGCACTAAAGTCAGTCTATTGGAATTTTTTAGGGAAAGCATCAAGTCAGATAGCACTTATTCCACAGTTGGATTCATCTTTTGGTGCAAAACCAAGATGAGACCAAGATCCCAGAGGTACTTGCTCAACCGTGCACCTCACAGGGCATACTCCTATGGTTCTCCCCTGTAGCTGCAATCCTGGAAACTGGAATACTGCTTGTGAACCTTGTAAGTGCTTTAGAATCTTAGGAAAATCAGTGGTTCATTGTTCGTTTATTCATTCTTCAATGAAAATGCATCTAAGTGCCTAGACACCGAGGCCACAGCAGTGAATAAGACACAGCGATCCCCCAAAAGCAGCCTCTAAATAAAATATTTTCTCAGCCTGTCACAGCGGCAGAGGCTCAAGTGTGGAGACAGACTTTCCTCAGCTGTTGCTTGTTAGCTGTGTGAACTTGGGCATGTTATTAAAAAATCTCTCTGAGAGCTCTCAGAGCCTCTGACTCCTTTCAAAATGAGAATAAAGATACCTAATTGAATTGTTGTGAGACTTAAATGAAATGTGACATCCAAAGAATGTAGCCCCAAATTGGATTTCAATAAGTGGTAAGTAGGTGTATTGAAACCTGGGTATATGTTCAGTAACAGGGGGTGTACAAAGTGCTGGAGAGACCTGGAGGCAGGGAAGATTCTGCCTGGCTCAAGAGTTAGAGAAAACACGACCTCCAGAATCAATGAGCATTAGCATTTCTCTATGACTCTTTTAAGATCCAGTGGTTCTAAGCCATTTTTGCCAAATCTCAGAAACATGGGCTTTGTGCTCAAGTTACGTTTGGTAGTTAGGAAGGGATGTATGGGGGGTGGAGTCTGGGGACTTCTGAAAAATCACAGCCTCTGTGCTTCTGTCCCTCCTGTGCTCTGCAGCAGTGCGGAAGCACCTCTGTTCCAAGCACCAGCCTCATGTTTACACAGTGGACTCCAACAACAGACTGCATTATTCCTGCATCTCTTTTGGGGGGCATAATCTCATTGAATCCTCACAACAACCCTGAAAAGTAGAGATCATACTAGCCTTTACAAATGACGAAGGGTAAGTGACTCACGAAGTGACAAAAGTAAATGCAACCCTATTTCTTCAGTTGATTTTTGCTGTCCCTGGGGGCAGCTATGGGTGTGTACCTGAAATCGGGCTTCAAGTTCTTTGACAAGAGTCCATCTTCTTTGCAAGAACAGCAGGGGCTGCCAAGATGACATCCGGCCCCATGCAGTGTCACTGACGGTGATATTTCATCTTCTCCTACTCTACTGTCTCTGCTCGACACAGCCTGGCCCCGAGGCCTGAGTTCCTGGCGCTTATGTGAGCAGTGGTGTGTTCCTGAGCTCATAGTGTGAAGGTCTCTGGGGTCTGTGCAGGAGCTGTCACTGCTCAGGCTTCCTGCATGCTCTTCAGCTAAGCATGAAATAGCCTGCAGACAAAATACACTTTCATATTCATGGGTCATCTCACAGCTAACATACACAGCTGTTTTTTTTTTTTTTTTTCCACCTCCTGGCAATAGGATTTACCAAAAAAAAGACTATGATGAGGTGTATTGTCAGTAATTTGGAATGCAATGAACAAGACACACGATGCACATTTTACATTATTTATATTACATTATTTGCATTCTACAGTGGTTCATTGAGTGCTTACTGTGTGTCAGGCTCTCTATGAATGTGAAGGAGATACCACTGTTGCCTTGAATCTTAAGTCTATTTGTCAGTAGGCAGAATAGAAATTACAGTGTACCATTTTCGATTTCCAAAAACAGGCAGATGTTTCACGTGATTCAGTTTGCTCCATGGAAGAGGCAAGGTAGGGAAGCAACGGCAGCTCTGTAGCTCAGGGTATCCAGAAGTAACAGGTCCTTCCCGTCCTCCAGGAGCTTTATGTGAATCACTGGAGGAAGAAGTTGGAGTTATTCCCATTCTGAAGTGACTGAGCAAACCGAGTCTTGGAAAGAGCAAGGATGGGACTTCCCTTGTGGTCCAATGATTGGGAATCCATCTTGAAATGCAGAGGACGTGGGCTCGACCCCTGCTTGCAGATCTAGGCTCCCACGAGCCATGGGGCAAGTAAGCCCAAGTGTGGCAAGTACCGAACCTGCGTGCTCTGGAGCCAGGAGGCCTAGCTCTCCTGAGCCTACTCGGGTGCATGCGCCATTCCTCGAGAGACCTTGCACCCCAGCAAGGATCCTGCCTGCTGCAACTAAGTCCAGGCACAGCCAAATAAATAAATACATATTTTAAAAAAAAAAAGAAGAAGAAGAAGAAAGAAAGAACAGAAACAGCAAGTATGCCATCAGTGTCAGGGCCAGAGTTCCATGCAGGTCTGACTCCAAAGCGTTGGTCTCTCGGGTTTATTTGATTCCCAATCTCATGACATTAAAATGAGAGGAAGGACATGCTTTCTCCTTCCATCATTTTTCAGTTACTCTGAACTCTGATGACATGACCTTAGTTTTTTAAAGTTTTTTAAATTTTATTGAAGTATAATTGATTTACAATGTCATGTTAATTTCATTTTGTACTGCAAAGTGATTCAGTTATGCATATATATCTATATCTATTGTTTTTCAGATTGTTTTCCCTTATAGGTTATTAAAGAACATTGAGTAGAGTTCCCCGTACTCTACAGTAGGTCCTTGTTGATTATCTGTTCTATATTTAGTAGCGTCTGTATGTTAATCCCAACCGTAATTTATCCCTCCCCCGCTTCCCTTGTAACCATGTTTGTTCTCTCTGTCTCTGAGTCTGTTTCTGTTTTGTAATGTGACACTAGTTTAAACAGCACATATAAATCCTCAAAAATCTGTATGCTGTTAAAGCATAAGAAGAGTACACTTTGGGGGCCAAATTAGTATTTGACTTGTGGAAAAGAAGCCTAGGGAGAGGTTAATTTTATTTTTGGTTGGTTAGGGGAGGAGTAATTCACAGTACCAACTAGGGGTAAAAATATTCAGAGGCCTCACAATGTAGAGGAAGATTGCTAACCATAGCAAATGGATGGATCGATCGTGAATCCATTTCAGAGAGCTTGCTCGTGGAGAATATTGATATCTAACTCAGTCATTCCTCCCATGAAATAAACAGACACCTCGTCTCTCTGCAAGAAAAACCACACGCAGGAGCTGGGGTAATGTTTCTAAACAATTAATTGGATGATTATCAAGGCTTAATGGATTGGCTCAGCATATTCACACAAAATCATCAAGAGATTTGGGCTAGCCATTTCCTTGCAGCTGTCATCAGAATATATGACCGGATGTAGAAGTTCTAATTTATTATTACCTTTTACAGAATTCTGTGCACATCATTTACATTATCAATCAGGCCCATTTGAAAGCCATTGATTGGGATCTCTGGTTTTGTTTCAAACAGCAGATATGGTAGACATTGGGGCATGCTCAGTTTCCTAAGGAAAATAGTAGGGTTATTTAAAGTATAAATGACAACTTCAAAACTGTTTGATTATCATATGCATGCAAAGTGTTTATCATGCAAGACTTTATGCCAGAGCTGTGAGAAAGACCCTACAATACACATGTCAGAGCAACCTAGCCACTGGGAAAATACAGCTATTTTCTTCATGGGGAAGGAAGGAAGGAAGGGAGGGGAATATCATTATGTTTGACTTGCCCTCAGGAATAGCCTGTCCTAGATATGGACCCCCCAGAAAGTTGCCAAATGAAATTTTTCTTTCTGTGTGTGTGTGTGTGCTGCGTGCTCAGTTATGTCCAACTCTTTGTGACCCCATGGACTATAGCCCACCAGGCTCCTCTGTCTATGGAATTCCCCAGGCTAAAATACTAGATAGGGTAGCCATTCCCTTCTCCAAGGGATCTCCCCAACCCAGGGATCGGACCCGTGTCTCTCGTGTCTTTGGCAGGCAGGTTCTTTGCCACTGAGACATCTGAGACGTTATGGGAAGCTACAAACTTCTTTATAGGGGAGATTATAATTCAGTGGGAGTTTATTGATTACTCAGTGTGTATGGGTATTTCACACACATTCCCTCTTTAATCCTTAAGGTGTGCCCTTGAACTGGGAGGTCCCACTTGTAGGCAGAGGCAATAGTTGCTCAAGTTCATGGGGCATACATACATCAGGTCATATCACAATTTGAAGGGCAGTGGCACAATTGGAACTGGAGTCTTTTCATTTTAATCTCTTTTCCTTCATGATCATTGTATCTCTTACTGTGAATCCAACTCATTGTTTGAAAGGGTGATGCAAACTAATGGAAGGAAGCCATTAGTAAGGTTTTCTCTTGTGAAAATAAAAAAAATGGGAAATTCGTTTTCTTTCAAGGTTAGAGTTTGCGGTGTGGGGACTTTCCTTTGTAGTCTCCAAATGCAGGGCCTCAACTTTCCAAATGTACATGTCAGCCGGAAGTTCTACTTGCCACTTTCAAAGGCCTTCACAGCTCCCTGCTCTTACCAGTGTGAGATTTAAGTGTAAGGATGATGCAGCTCACCCTGCTGGTCTGGCATTTAGACACAGACTGTGTGGCCATTGCTAGTACTGGGGACAGGTTGGGGGAAGTCCAAAGCAGCAGACCTCTTGCATACAGACCAACACCCTGTTCTCAGCATGGGGCTTAGTCCAGAGAGAACCACACCCAGGACTTATAATAGCCCTTTTAGGTCTTCCCTTGTAGTTCAGTTGGTAAAGAATCTGCCTGCAGTGCAGGAGACCTGGGTTCAATTCCTGGGCTGGGAAGATCCTCTGGAGAAGGAAATGGCAACCCACTCTAGTATTCTTGCCTGGAGAATCCCATGGGCAGAGGAGCCTGGCAGGCTACAGTCCATGGGGTCTCAAGAGTCAGACACGACTTAGCGACTAAACCACCACCACCAGCCCTTTTAACCCCCTTTCCTGGGTTTTCAGGGATGTATTCTAAGTGCGACAGCATGTCCTCAAACAGGAGGCTCACACTGTTGCCAGTTTTCAGGGTAGGTTCCCACCTCTGTGGAGGGCTCCTTTGATGGAGATTGGCCTCACTTCTTTTATGTTACCCTTTCATTTGAAGGTTACAGCTCATTTAAATCATACTCACAGGCACATTACCCCTACATGTAGGTCAGAACAGGTTCCAATGTCTGCTCCATTCTGTATCCTTTCTCACGCTGACTGACTTGGTGAAGGAACGAGATCATTGATCTTTCAGCTTTCCTGGTAGTAAGTAATTAAGTAATTATGTTGATCTTTTAAGGAATCAAGACAGTTTGACATAAGAGAAAAGGGATATAAACAAAATAGAAATTGAATAAACACTCTGTGACATAAACCTTGAAGCAGAACTATATATTATTTCATGATTGTTTTGTCTTAATAATATGAATTTACTAGTTTGTCCACTAATCTATCTAGACTTATAAAGGTCTAGAATCAAAGACAGCAAAATAGTAATGGACACCTCGAGAGCACACCTGTGGTATTTATTCCCCACTAATGGAAACAGAACTCCCCAGACATGGTTGATTCTTGGTTCAGAGAGAAAATGTACTAAATGAAGCTTCGCATTTTGTTGTAATAGAAAGCTAGAAATGATCAGCCAGTCTTAGTTCTTCCATTGTCTATAATTCTGAATTAAAAAAAAAAATTTCACATGTGTTACGAAGTAGGGGAATGACAATTTTTTTTTTTTTTTTGGCATGAGCATATCTAATTGTTGTAGCACCGTTTGTTTAAAAAGCATTTTCCTCATTGAATTATCTTTGAAAATGAATTGGTTATTAATGTCAAGGTTTATTTCTGGACTCTCAGTTCTATTCAGTTAGTCTGTATGTCTATCCTTCTATCAGTACCACACAGTCTTGATTTTTTTTTTTTTTTTTTGCCATTTTATTTTTTTAATTGAAGGATAATTGCTTTACAGAACTTTACAGTTTTCTGTCAAACATCAACAAGAATCAGCCATGGGTACACCCATGTCCCCTCCCTCCTGAAACTCCATGCCATCTCTCTCTCCATCCCACCCTTCTAGATTATTACAGAGTCCTTGTTTGAGTTCTCTGAGTCATACATCAAATTCCCATTGGCTATCTATCTTACATATGGTATTGTATGTTTCCATGTTACTCTCTCCATACATCTTACCCTCTCTCTCTCCCTCTTCCTCTCCCCCCATGTCCATAGATCTGTTCTTTATGTCTGTTTCTGCTTTGCTGCCCTGAAAATAAATTCATCAGTACCATCTTTGTAGATGCCACATACATGTGCCAGTATACGATATTCGTATTTCTCTTTCTGACTTACTTCACTCTGTATAATAGGCTCTAGGTTCATCCACCTCATTAGAACTGACTCAAATGAGTTCCTTTTTATGGCAGAGTAGTATTCCATTGTGTATATGTACCACAGCTTCTTTATCCATTCATCTGTCCATGGACATCTAGGTTGCTTCTATGTTCTAGCTATTGTAAACAGTGCTGCAATGAACATTGAGGTACACGTGTCTTTTTCAATTTTGGTTTCCTCAGGGTCTATACCTACTAGTGGGATTGGTAGGTCATATGGTGGTTTTATTCCTGGTTTTTGTAAGGAATCTCCATACCATCTTACATGGTGGCTGTATCAATTTACATTCCCGCCAGCAGTGCAAGAGTGTTCCCTTTTCTCCACGCCCTCTCCAGCATTTATTTTTTGCAGACTTTTGATGATGGCTATTCTGACTGGTGTGAGTTGGTATCTCATCGTACTTTCGAATTGCATCTCTGATAATGAATGATGTTGAGCATCTTTTCATGTGTTTGTTAGCCATCTGTATGTCTTCTTTGGGGAAATGTCTGTTTATGTCTTTTTCCCAATTCTTGATTGTGTTGATAAGTTTTGAAATCAGAAAGTGTGAGTCCTACAGCTTATTTTCTTTACCAATACTGTTTTGTTATTCTGCTTTTCCGTATGAAATATCCATATGCACTATTTGAACCAATTTATTACATTATTTAAAACATTATAAGTTACATTATACACATATTTGCTGACTTTGAATTCATCTAAATTAACTTTTAAATAAAAAAAGAAAAGAGAAAGAAGAGAGATTCCCTCCACTCCATTTAGTGCCACCGTGTGCTGAGTGCTGAGATGAGAGACAAGGACTTGAGAACCTAGCCGCTGTTCTCAAAGTTTGAGCATTTTGCCAAGATAGGTGTCTCTAATGTTTAAGGTTGTATGATATATTTTCAGGATTAATTCTGAAGATGTAAAATTTGCACTACTTATTTTAGAACCTAACTCGTACTATCTAGCAGCTCTTCCATAAACTTCTTAAAGATAAAGACTGTATCATCAATGCCACATATAGTTTCTGATAGTATTTTAGAGAGTTGTGGGTACCTGATTAGTCTTCTGCTTCTGCTCTACTGCTAGTTATACAAGGTTAGTGCTCTGAGATCAGTCCAGGTTGCTGGAGCCCACTGTTCCATAGAGATATCTTAACTGGCCAAGAAGAATCTCAGTTGAAGTCCATGAAGTCAACAAAAGAAATCATGAGAAAAAGAGTGGATTAAATTATCAGTTCCGCCAGTGGGAATCCTCCGGACAATACTGGAAACATAGGTAGGGGTAGGTGTTGGTTCTCTGACAGCCTAGGAGCTGGTTTCATAGGTAGCTAGTTTAATGCATATTCCAGGACACATTATTTTGCTCCAAGCCATGAAGGCACCTGGAATTATATGGCTGCTGCTGCTGCTGCTAAGTCGCTTCAGTCGTGTCCGACTCTGTGCGACCCCATAGACGGCAGCCCACCAGGCTCCCCAGTCCCTGTGATTCTCCAGGCAAGAACACTGGAGTGGGTTGCCATGTCCTTCTCCAATGCATGAAAGTGAAAAGTTAAAGTGAAGTCGCTCAGTCGTGTCTGACTCTTCGTGACCCCATGGATGGCAGCCCACCAGGCTCCTCTGTCCATGAGATTTTCCAGGCAAGAGTACTGGAGTGGGGTGCCATTACCTTCTAAAGCACAAAGTAGATTTAAAAATAATTTTTTGAAACTTTTTTATACTATAACTGATTTTCTTAAAGATATTTAAGATGGGCCATTTTAAAAGTCTTTATTGTATTTGCTATAATATTGCTTCTGTTTTATGTTTTGTTTTTTGTCTGGGAGGCTTGTGGGTTCTTAGATCCCTGACCAGGGGTTGAACCTGCACCCCCTGCATTGAAAGGTGGAGTCTCAATCACTGGACCTCCAGGGAAGACTTCCATAGCTGATTTTTATCTGGTGACACATACAGTGGTGGATCTGCCCCCTCTCAACAGTAGCCTTATGCTTGTTGCCCATGCTTGGAATCCTGGAATGGTAACTTTAGAACGATCTTGGACAAACCTCCTCAACATTAAAAATCTCTTGCAAGGTGGCATCCAGCCTGTGCTTGACTACTTTTGTTAATGAGGAACTCACTAACTACCCAAACCATTCATTTCACTTTTGAAGGGCTTGAAACAATGAACAAAAATATACCTCAATGCACCTTTAAATCACTGGATTATTTCTACCCTCTAGACACATCTTCCAGATATTTAAGATAGCCATCATCTTCTTCCAGGGTCTCACTTTTATCCTATCTAAATGTCACTATTTTATCTGAGCATTTGTTGAATTTTTTGAAACAAAATTTAGCCCCTTTTAACTGAAACCCAAATTACATCTATTCTCATTAAAAATAGGAACACCCTAGTCACACAATTAATGATGCTAAAATTTTTTATCTAGGAAGAAAGAGTCAGATCTTCGGGCAAATTCAAGCAAGTCATCCTCATCCCTTGTTCATACATTGCATAAATGCCTTATTGATTTCATTTTCTGATGTGACAAAATATAATCTGCTCACTTAAACTGCACGGAATGGGAAGAACTGATTGTGCACCCAGAGTTGCAGAACCAGGAAGAGGGAATCCTGGTTTCTAGAACTTCAGTCCTCACAGGGAGCAGAAAGCTATACTTTCATTTAAACTATGTTCCCAAATGTGGGGTAATTCCTCCAGTCCCACCCCAGCCTTGGACAGAAAAGTGATGGATTGCAGAGATACACAATCCTGCACTTATCATCTAGGTAGGTTAGAAGAAAGGCTGGGGCCATAAACTCTATTCTTCATTAACCACTTCTTTTGTTATGTTTCAGCCCATTTAACCTTCTAGTGTGTATGAACCTTGTCGATTGCAAGCAACATAACAATTACAGAGCTAAATCTTGGCAAAGCAGCTCAAGAGCTCAGCAATTCCATTAAAATTTTAAAGGAGTTAATCCTCTGGGAAGTGTTCCTATTAATTAAACAAAGGTGAAAGAAAACAGGTTTTACATTTATTCTTTGCGAGGAGAAGGTGGGCTATGGTCTGAATGCAAAGGAGCTGTGTGTCACAGGTCAGTGCATCACCTCCTCAAGCACTCGAAGGGTGATGATTTCAGGTCATTTGTCTGCAAAGCAATGGGGGCTGATTTTTGTTTGGAAGAGATTTTCAGGTCAGAAAATGTTTCCAAAAGTCCATAGGGATTGAACTCATACAGATCCACAATGTAGCTTAGGAGACAAGAGGCCAAGCCTCATTTGGTATTGAGCTCAGTATCAATGGATTAGAAACTGGAAACTTGTCTGGTGGAATAGATCAATGGCCACAGCAAAATGAGAGACTTTGGGTCTCCTACTCTCTTCCCCGACTACATCTATCCCATCTGAGAATATGACTGCTGTGCATTTGACTTGGGCATGTATAGAGTAATTGAGGGTATGTACAATGGAGGGATCTGGCTACCCAGCTTCCTATATATACCTGAAAACAGAATGCATTTGCCAAGGTGCCCCAGGCACAGATCAGATCCTGCATGGACCTCAGAGAGGTGCAAAGCAGAGCTACCAGGTAACAGTGGATCAGAGACTTGAGACAGTAAAGTCTGGAGGTTATCTATGCTGGAAGGAACATAGTCCTTCCAGAGTCCTACACAGGCAGATTGTCTTTCCTCTAGTGCTCTTCTGAGTCGAGTTGGCGGTGGGAGGGGAGGGAGCGGGGCATGTGGATTTCTGATAAGGTTGATGAGCACAAATCTGAAAAGCAATTTTGGACCTTAAATTAGTTCTATCAACTATATTGAGAGTTAAATTTTCTGTTTCTGGATTTGCTGGTCAAGTAGGGCTTAACTAGCTCTGTCAAGCCAATGCATTTTATTTATTTTCTTTATATATTTACTAAAATATCGTTGACTTGCGATGTTTCAGGGGCACAGCAAGATGATTCAGTTATACATATACATATATATTATTTTTTGAGATTATTTTCCATTATAGGTTATTATAAGATATTGACTATAGTTCCCTGTGCTATACATTAAACATTTGTTGCTTGTTGCATATCCATTTTTTAAAATTAGAGGTCTAGCAATCTATTTATACTAAGTCACACAAGTGGAAACAAAATGTCATAAATTTTTTGTTAGCAAAAATTCATGAATTTTCTAAAATATATTATATAAATATATATTATATAAACTATATATGTGTGTATAAAGCTTTTCTACTATGCTTGATAAAGGCTTGAGAAAGAACATCAAAAGAAAAGAAGATATGGAGAAATTGGAAAACATAAACTAAATGAAATGGGAGCACTGAATATGAAATAGAAAACGTGAAACAAACTAGCTAAAAGTAAAAGATCATCAGTTGTTTTTAAACATGGCTGCTCATTAGAAACATATCTGGAGCTCTGGAGAAAAAGCAATACTTGGGCATGTGTATTTTTCAAAAAATTCCAAGATAATTCTGATATGCATCTGTTTTAAAAAATGATTAGAGGTTTTTCTATTAAATGGTAGTTTTGGTGATATAGATTTATTTTTCTGTTAACTGATTATGATACAGTGGCATTAAGTGAGTAATAGTTACAGTTGGGAAGATACCCTTGAGAAGGGAATGGCAACCCACTCCAGTATTCTTGCCTGGAGAATTCCATGGACAGAGGAGCTTGGTGGGCCACAGTCCATTGGGTCGCAGAGTCAGACGTGAGTGAGCGACTAACACTTTCACTTTCAATCACAATAGTAAAAGATATTTATCAGTTTTCACAATAACAGCCGACGGCGGGCGGGGGGAGGGGGGGGAAGATACTTACAATTGCAAGCCATAATGGGAACATGATTAATCTAACAATATAAAATAATTACCTACAATTTAGAGGGGTCAAGCAGAGTGAAGTGGTAAGTAGAAGTGCCTTCATGCACATGTTTTCATCCACCCAGCCAGTCTATGTCTTTTGGTTGGTGCATTTAATTCATTTACATTTAAGGTAATTATCAATATGCATGACCCTATTACCGTTTGTTAACTGTTTTGGGTTTATTTTGTGTAGGTCTTTTCCTTCTTTTGTGCTTCCTGCCTAGGGGAGTTCCTTTAGCACTTGTTTTAAAGCTGTTTGATGGTGTTAAGTTCTCTTAACTTTTGCTTGTCTGGAAAGCTTTTGATTTCTCCAATAAATCTGAATGAGAGTCTTGCTGGGTAGAGTATTCTTGGTCATAGTTTGTTCCCTTTCATCACTTTAAATATATCATGCCATTCCCTTCTGGTTTGTAGAGTTTCTGTTGGGAAATCAGCTGATAGCCTGATGGGAGTTCCCTTGTACGTTTTTGTCATTTTCCCCTTGTTGCTTTTAATATTTTATCTCTGTCTTTAATTTTTTGTCAGCTTGATTACTGTGTGTCTTGGTGTGTTCCTCCTTGGCTTTATCCTGCCTGGGACTCTCTGGGCTTCCTGGATTTGACTGAATATTTCCTTTTCCATGTTCAGGAAGTTTTCATCTATTATCTCTGCAAATATTTTCTCAGGTCCTTTTTCTCTTTCTTCTCCTTCTCAGTTCAGTTCAGTTGCTCAGTCGTGTCCGACTCCTTGCGACCCCATGAATCCCAGAACACCAGGCCTCCCTGTCCATCACCAACTCCCAGAGTTCACTCAGACTCACCTCCATCGAGTCAGTGATGCCATCCAGCCATCTCATCCTCTGTCGTCCCCTTCTCCTTCTGTCCCCAATCCCTCCCAAGCATCAGAGTCTTTTCCAATGAATCAACTCTTTGCATGAGGTGGCCAAAGTACTGGAGTTTCATCTTTAGCATCATTCCTTCCAAGAAATCCCAGGGCTGATCTCTTTCAGAATGGACTGTTTGGATCTCCTTGCAGTCCAAGGGACTCTCAAGAGTCTTCTCCAACACCACAGTTCAAAAGCATCAATTCTTCGGTGCTCAGCCTTCTTCACAGTCCAACTCTCACATCCATACATGACCACAGGAAAAACCATAGCCTTGACTAGATGGACCTTTGTTGGCAAAGTAATGTCTCTGCTCTTGAATATGCTATCTAGGTTGGTCATAATTTTCCTTCCAATGAGTTAGCATCTTTTAATTTCATGGCTGCAATCACCATCTGCAGTGATTTTGGAGCCCAAAAAAATGAAGTCTGACACTTTTTCCACTATCCCTATAATACGAATGTTGGTGTGTTTAATGTTGTCCCAGAGGTCTCTTTGGAGAAGGAAATGGCAACCCACTCCAGTATTCTTGCCTGGAAAATTCCATGGGCAGAGGAGTCTGGCAGGCTAAGGTTCATGGGGTCCCAAAGAGACATGGCTGAGTGTCTGAGCATCAGTGGTCTCTTAGGGTGTCATCATTTTCTCTTCATTCTTTTTTTGTATATTCTGTTCTGCAACAGTGATTTCCACCATTCTGTCCTCCAGGTCATTTATCCATTCTTCCCCCTTAGTTATTCTGCTATTGATTCCTTCTAGTGTATTATTCATCTCTGTTTGTTTGTTCTTTAGTTTTTTGGTAAACATTTCTTGCATCTTCTCCGTTGTTTTCCCAAGATACTGGATCATCTTCACTATCATTATTCTGAATTCTTTTTCTGGAAGGTTGCCCATCTCCACTTCATTTAATTGTTTTTCTAGGGTTTTATCTCGTCCCTTCATCTGTGACATTTTGTTTCTTCATCCTGATTAACTTTCTGTAATATGCTTTTTTTCTAGCTACTGTGGTATTGTGGTTCTTCTTGCTTCTTCTGTCTATACTCTGTTGGAAGAGGCTAAGAGGCTTATGTAAGCTTCCTGATGAGAGGCACTGGTGGTGGGAAAAACTGGGTCTTTCTCTAATGGGCAGGGCCTTGCTCAGTAAAGTTTAATCCAATTATCTGCTGATAGGTGGGGTTGCTGCTCCCTCCGTTTAGTTTTTTGGCTTGAGGTGACCCAGCCCTGGGCTGCAGGGTTAATGGTGAGCTCAAAGAGGGCTTACGCCAAGGTGGACCTTTCAGGACCAGCTGCTGCCAGTGCCCTGGTCTCTGTGGTGAGCCCTTCCCGACCCATGCCTCCACAGGAGACCCTCCAAAACTAGCAGGTCATTTTGGATCAGTCTGCTGTGGGGTCACTGCTCCTTTCTTCTGGGTCTTTGTGTGCACAAGATTTTGTTTGTGTCCTCCAAGACTGGAGTCTCTGTTTCCCCCAGTCCTGTGGAAGTCCTACAATCAAATCCTGCTGGCTACAAGGTCAGATTCTCTGGGGATTCCCAGTCCCTTTGTCAGATCCCCAGGCTGGGAAGCCTGACATGAGGTTCAGAATCTTCACAACAGTGGGAGAACTACTTTGGTATTATTGTTCTCCAGTTTGTAGGTAACTCACCTGGCAGGTATGGGATTTGATTTTATTGTGATTGTGGCCCTCCTACCATCTCACTGGGGCTTCTTCTTTGTCTTTGGAGGTGGGATATCTTATTTTGTTGGGTTCCTGCTTCGTCCTGTTCATGGTTATTCAACAGTTAGTTGTAATTTTGGTGCTGTTGCAGGAGGAGATGAGCATACAGCCTTTTATTCCACAATCTTGAACCAGAACGACTCCGAAACTGGTACATTTTAGAGCATCTTGAAGTTGTAGAAAGATTTCAAGAGGCAAAGCTTCAGAAGAGAAATGGTCTATTTCTCTATTTACCACTGGTGTCTAGAGAGAGGAAATGTGTGTTCTACCAGTTGTAAGATCAACAATAGAGGACCAAATGAAGAGGAATGGTTAATAAAAGAGAAACATTGATGGAAATTGTTTCAGTTTAGGTTCCCTAAAAATAGCCTGAAGTGGGGATTCTTGTAAAATTAGTTTATTGAGGTAGTGATTTTAGGTGAAACTTATAAGCAAATGAGGGAAACAAGATGTGGCCAGGAGGAAGCTGGGCAAAGATGCAGGTATGACTGATGTGTAGCCCAACCCATCACAGAGTGTAGCCCATCACAGAGCTGGTTCACACTGAGGCAAGGATGCTGGCTTTGTGTTCCTCTGCATTACCTGTCACTGACTGGTAAGACATAAAAGCTTTGGGAGAAAGTTCAGTACTTGCATGGTCACCAGGAAAGAAGGCAGAATGGTATTTTGGAAAATAAGTGTGTGTATAGCGGAGAGAAGAGAATTCTAGATTGAACTAACATTAAGAAAGAGACAACTACCTGCCAATCGCTTTCTGCTGCCATTACCACATTTTAGGGGAGGGAAAATTGAGGCTGGGGTAAGTTGCATAATATTGGTAAAGAATCCGCCTGCAATGCAGGAGACCCCGGGTTGATTCCTGAGTTGGGAAGATCCACTGGAGAAGGGAAAGGCTCACCACTCCAGTATTCTGGCCTAGAGAATTCCATGGACTGTGTAGTCCATGGGGTCACAGAGTCGGACACGACTGAGCGACTTTCACTTTCACTTCACTTTCATACTGAAAAGAGTGGTGGAGTCAGAAAATGATGCTGGGTGCTTGCCCTGACCCTTCCCATTCCCCCTTCCCCAGGCTCCTTGCTCTCCCCCCATCAAAGGAACAGTAAGAACACCTGAGCAGTTAGAGGGCAACCTGTGTGAATTAAAGGTAAAGGATCTATAGGGAGAAGGGAGACCTAAGGACAATTGGCAGAAGTGAGTGCAGAGTTCAAAGAGGCTGCAGGAGAGGGGCTGTGTGTGCCAAGGAGGCCTCTAACAGAGGTGGAACTCACTTCTGAACTTCTGAATTATCATGTTGATATTTGTACTTTTGTAAACAAAGAGCTTTGTGTAACCTAAACTCTGGAAGATTGACCAGAATCCCCAAACCCATTCTTCTTTAAAAATAACAAAGCAATAACAGTAAAAGTATAAAATATGGCCTAGCAAATTTTTTTTGTGTGGCTGACTTAGAGATATCCTTTAATCCTCATAGTTACTCTGCAGACTGATATTATGCCTCCACTGAGAGCCACCCTCAAAGCTCTGTCTTTGACGTTCTCAAGCTCTCAAGTGCGGAGTAAACGATTCTCCACGTGGCCTGGGGAGATGTGCCTGAGAGAAGTGCTTTCCTCATGGACTATCTAAAACTGGACCCTTAACCTTTCAAGCAGTGCATTCTACACAAGAGAGATTACCTGTGACATTTATTAGTGTTCTGGTAGGGCAGGGGAGGGACAAGATAATCATGTGGTTCAGTAAGTTTGGGAGAAAAATAATTAAATTTAACTTGTTTCTCTGACATGGTTACTAAGTGGGATTTAACTGCACACCCAGATGTGCTCTATGCATGAATATCCAGCAAAGAAACCTGGAGTTCAGGGTTTCCCAAATATACTTGCAAACAGAACTGTTTTGTAAAGATTTTTGATAGGGTTAATATTCTGCTAAACCAGCACTCTGAGACCTCTCTTCAGAGGTGACTGCTATGCTCCCTGCTCTTGGATTTAGAATTCTGATACTCTATTAAGTGAACATTTCACTGGGTAAGGGCAGCACCTTCAGCTGTTATTATTCATGTATGCCATTACACAAATGTATTGAATTGAGTCCTTGAGAGGAAGTTTTGTTCAGGGTAGTAGGCAGCCCAAGGGCCAAGGGACGGGAGGCCCTAAGATGGCCAGTGAAGAAGACTGCATATACCTGTTCTCATTGCTCAGGGCTCTGAGAACAGAAAAAAAAACCTTTGAATTGCAACCATCTCAATTCCATTTTTCGACATGATGAAAAATCACAAAACACTGAATCGACACTCTTTCTTTCAGCTTTAAAAATCAAATGAAAACAAAGACATTAGAGTGGGTCATCAGACTAGTCCTCTGTTTCAGTCTCTGCCCCGAGGTATTAGGAGGTGGGTTGATTCCATACATTTGAATGAAGCAGAAGATCTTACTGGTTCCTATCAGGCAACAGGGAAACCCAAACACTGTTTCCAGGGAAAAGATCTAATGGCTGAAATCAAATGATGGGATTGCAAAGCAATGACTGGTTGCTAATACTCCTGGGAAGCATTATGCGATACAGAGTGGTCTATATAGTGGGAAGATTCAGGCACAAAATGTCTTCTGCAAAAGTAGGTTATAGAAGCTCTATCTAAAATCTCTTGCTATCTGGAGTACATAAGCATAGCAAAGCCTTTCTAATATATATTTAATGTACAGATTGAGAAAGATGCCTTCGTTCAGGCTGTATGTGAGATGCCCAGTGAGGGGAGGGTGAGCCCTTATACATTCCTTTGCTGTCAGTATTGTGCAGTGCTGTGTGGATTCTTAGCCGCTGCTTAGTTTCAACCAAACCAACACTCATGAAATAGACAACTGACTTTACAAGACTTCTACAAAGAAAAGTGTAGGTTAGAGAAGATTCTTATTTCAGAGATTTTTTTTTCCCCTTTCATATCCCCTTTTATTTTGTTCAATCACTCAGTCATGTTCAACTCTTTCAACCCCATGGACTGAAGCATGCCAGGCTTCCCTGTCCTTCACCATCTCCCAGAACTTGCTCAAACTCATGTCCATTTAGTCAGTGATGCCAACTAACCATCTCATCCTCTGTTGTACCATTCTCTTCTTGCCTTCAATCTTTCCAAGTATCAGGGTCTTATCTAATATCAGCTCTTCGCATCAGGTGGCCAAAGTATTGGAGCTTCAGTTTTAGCATCAGTCCTTCCAATGAATATTCAGGATTGATTTCCTTTAGGATTGACTGATTTCATCTCCTTGCTTGCTCCAAGGGACTCTCTAGAGTCTTCTCCAACACCACAGTTCAAAAGCATTAATTCTTCGGTGCTCAGACTCTGTAAGGTCCAACTCTCACATCCATACGTGACTACTGCATACCCCTCATCCACTTATTTTTCAACTGGAAATTTGAACTTCTTAATCTTCATCTATTTATTTCCTCCCCAGCCTCCTCCCCTCTAGCAACCACCTGTTTGCTCTCTGGATCTATAACCCTGTTTCTGTTTTGTTTTTAGATTCCACATACAAGTGAAATCAAACAGTGTTTGTTTTCTGTCTGACTTATTTTACTTAGCACATTACCCTCTAGATACAACCATGTTGTCATAAATGGCAATATGTCATTTCTTTTTTATGTTGAGTAATATGGTATTGTATTCAAATACCACATCTTCTTCATTCATTCATGTGTTGATAGGCATTTAGTTTGCTCCCATGTGAATAATGCTGCAATGAACATAGCGGGGCACGCATTTTTTCTAGTGAGTGTTTTCATTTTCTTTGGATGAATGCCAAAGAAGTAGAATTGCTGGATTATATGGTAGATCTATTTTTAATTTTTTGAGGACTCTCCATACTGTTATCCATAGTGTCTGCATCAATTTACATTCCCGCAAGCAGTGCATATGCTGTGCTGCACTTAATTGCTCAGTCGTATCCAACTCTTTGTGACCCCATGGACCATAGCCCACCAGGCTTCTCTGTCCATGGGGATTATCCAGGTAAGAATACTGGAGTGGGTTTCCATGCCTGCCTTCAGTGGATCTTCCCAACCCAGGGATCGACCCCAGGTTTCCCGCATTGCAGGTGGATTCTTTACCATCTGAGCCACAAGGGAAGCTCAGCAGTGCATGAGGGTTCCTTTTTCTCTACATCCTTGCCAACACTTGTTTTCTTTCTGATCATAACCATATAGGTGTGAGGTTCTACTTCATTGTGGTTTTGATTTACATTTCTCTGATGATTAGTGATGTTGAGCATCTTTTCATGTGTCTGACGATCATCTGTATGTTTCTTGGAAAAATGTTCATTCAGAAGCTCTGCCCATTTTTTAAATCTGTTTTTTTTTTTGAGTTGTATGAGTTCCTTGTACATTTTGGATATTAACCTCTTATTGGATGTATCATTTGCAATAATTTTATTTCATTCTGCAGGTGGCCTTTTCATTTTGTTGGTATTAATAGTTTCCCTTGCTGTGCAAAGCTTTCCAGTTTGATGTAGTCCCACTTTTTTATTTTTGGTTTTGTTTCCCTTGGCCAAGGAGACATATCCAAAAAAATACTGTTAAGACCATTGTCAGAGTAGCGTACTGCCTATGTTTTCTTCTAGAAGTTTTATGGTTTCAGGTCTTACATTTAAGTCTTTAATTCATTTTGAATTTATTTTTGTGCATGATGTGAGAGAATAGTTCAATTTGATTGTTTTGCATGTAACTGCCCTATTTTCTCATCACCATTTATCGAAGAGACTGTTTCTTCCCCATTGTGCATTCTTGCCTCCTTTGTTGGAGACTAATTGCTCTTGTAAGGGTGGGTTTATTTCTGGCCTCACTATTTCCGTTGGTGTCTGTGTCTGGTTTTGTGCCAGTATTATACTGTTTAGATTACAATAGCTTTGTAGTATAGTTTGAAATCAGGGAGTGTGATACCTCCATCATTCTTCTTTTTCAAGATTGTTTTAGCTATTTGGGGTCTTTTGTTTCCATACACATTTCACATTTTAGAATTATTCATTCTAGTTCTGTGAAGAATGCTACTGGCATTTTGACAGTAATTTTATTGAATCTGTAGCTTGCCTTCGATCGTATGGTCATTTTAACAATATTAATTCTTCCAACCCATGAACATGGTATGCATTTTGGTCTAATTTCTTTCATCAGTGTCGTATAATTTTCTGAGAATAGGTCTTTTACTTCCTAAGGTAGATTTATTCTTTCATATTTTATTCTTTTTGATGTGATGGTAAAGATTAGACTGTAAAGATTAGATTAAAGAGGATTCTAACCACATAAGCAGAGTAAACAAGGACAAAATGACAAGATGATATGGCTTTTACTCGTACTTTTTCACCAATATTATGATATTGAAAAAATCTATTTGTATTCTAAAAATGTCCTAAAAATAATTGGAATTTCATATATTAAGTGTGGAGATTATTTATTAGAAAATTTTTGACCTAAAACAAATAGACTGCCAATTTTTCTCCAGCAAAAGCAGGTTTACTTGGGATCAACCAAGAATTGCACTTCAGGGTCTGCAACAGGCAAACCACCTTGCAAGTCTTCTGCAAAAATGAAAAGGAGAACTCTTTTATAGAGGGAAAAAGGAAGTTGTGAGGGCTATAGTAAACAAAAACCATGGTTTTTTATTGGCTGGTTTGTGACAGTGTCTCATTGGCTGAGTGCTTGCTCGGAAAGAAAAAGACATCTTTCTTCTTCCTTTTGGGCTCTTTACTGGTTGTCAGGCATGAGAGCTTCTGGTCTTCCAACTCTATTTAGTTGAGGCTTCTGTTTAGTACTTTTTTACTGGCTGAACACTCTGAAAAAATTCAAAATTACTGGTAGAGCAGAGAAACCATTTGTTTTAGAGTTAGATATGTGTTTGTACCAGACCCTGTATCTTTGTTAGATGGATGAACAGAACAAGTTACAGAGCATTGTTGCAACTCAGTTTTCTCATCTGTAAAACAGGGACAGTAGTCTCAGAGATTAAAGGAGGTAGCTTTAAGGCATCTAGCTTCATTTGTGGCATAATTTGTATGCGAAGAATGTATTCTCCTAAGTCACTTCAGTCGTGTCCAACTCTGTGTGACCCCATAGACGGGAGCCCACCAGGCTCCCTCATCCCTGGGATTCTCCAGGCAAGGACACTGGAGTGGGTTGCCATTTTCTTCTTCAATGCATGAAAGTGACAATTGAAAGGGAAGTCGCTCAGTTGTGTCCAACTCTTCGTGACCCCATGGACTGCAGCCCATCAGGCTCCTCTGTCCATGGGATTTTCCAGGCAAGAATACTGGAGTGGGGTGCCATTGCCTTCTCTGAAAGAATGTATTAGCTTTTGTAATTTTCCTGTTTAGTCAGTCCTGTTTTGAATTTTATAATAGGTTTGTTTCTCTAATCCAGTATTAGGAAAGTGATTTTAATAAATCCCAGAAAGTTATTTGTAATTTTCTTTAATTTTTTCTTATTTCATTTAACCGGAATGGAGGCTGGCAGTCATCATGAAATGTATCTTTCATACTGGAGTTAGGCATAGAGAAAAGGGGTTTTGTCCTTGAAGCTATTTGTAATTGCTAGTAGACAGTTGGGCTTCCCTGGTGGCTCAGCTGGTAAAGAATCCGCCTGCAATGCGGAAGGCCTGGTTTTGATCCCTGGGTTGGGAAAATCTCCTGGAGAAGGGAAAGGCTACCCACTCCAGTATTCTGGCCTGGAGAATTCCATACACTGTAGAGTCCATGGGGTCACAAGAAGCCGGACACAACTGAGTGACTTTCACTTTCACTTTCAGTACACAGTTGCTATCCCTGCCACATTGTTATTGGTACTAATACATGCATAACATTTACAGAATGTTAGAAACCTGTAGAAATACATTGTTTAAAAGATTGGGTCCGTGGTCACTGCTTTTTATGTGATTTATATACTTCTGATATATATTTGGTTTTCTTCCAAGTTCCTGGTTCACAGGTCCCTAAACTCTGAGAATTTCCTGTGATAAGAGTGGTAAATATTTCTTTTGTTATGTTAATGAGCAATTTTGGGAAAGCCTTTAGGTAACCCGTGGATATGGCACTGTTACCAGAAACAAGCAAGTGATTAGAGGGATGCAACTTTCGATCCTCCCATGGCCTCTGGGGAGGGGAGTGGTGCTGGAGGTTGAGTTCAGTCACTAACGGCCAGAGTTTTAATCAGTTGTGCCTATGTATTGGAGCCTGCATAAAAAACAATTACAGAGAACTTTCAACCTGGTGAACATGTGGAGGTGCTGGGAGAGTGGGTCACCTGGAGCGGACATGGAAATTCTGCACCCCTGCCCCATACCCTGCCCTGCTGCCCTGGACGTCTCTTCCACCTGACTGTTCCTAAGTTATATTCCTTTATAATAAACTGGCGATCTAGTAAGTAAAATATTTCTCTGAGTTCTGTGAGCCTAGGAAATTAATCAAACCTTGGAGGGGGTCTTGGAAACATCTGATTGATAGCCAGTTGATCAGAAGTGCAGCTGACAACCTGCTCTTGTGATTGGCTGTGTTTTGACCCTTAAATCTAGCATGGGTCATTGGCTGCTCCTGTGTGGGTAGGGAGGTAAGGGAGATTTGTGGCTTCCCTGGCCAGGTGTCCCCTATCAGCCAGGGAGAATTTTCCAGAGAAAGGAGGTGCTGTGAACCTACCCACCATGAGGTGGATGAATTAACTTTTTTTGGAAAATGCCACGCCTTATGACATGTGCCAGCCATGCCATGCTATGTCAGATGTTTTGCTTCCAGTGGCAAGCATTCTGTTGATAGCCCAGTGCAGCACTGTCCGTTAGAAATGTAAAATGGACCGTGTATGTAATTTAAAATTTTCGAATAGCTTCATTAAAAAAGTCAAGCATCAGGATTTCCTGAGTGGTCTATTGGTTAAGATTTCACCTTCCACTACGGGGGGGTGTAGGCTTGATCCCTGGTCTGGAAGCTAGGATCCTACATGCCTCTCGGCCAAAAAACCAAAACATAAAACAGAAACAATATTTGTAACAAATTCACTAAAGACTTTAAAAATGGTCCACATTAAAAAAAAATCAAGAACTAAATAAACATTTCTCCAAAGAAGACATACAGATGGCTAACAAACACATGAAAAGATGCTCAACATCACTCATTATCAGAGAAATGCAAATCAAAACCACTATGAGGTAACATTTCACGCCAGTCAGAATGGCTGCGACCCAAAAGGCTACAAGCAATAAATGCTGGAGAGGGTGTGGAGAAAAGGGAACCCTCTTACACTGTTGGTGGGAATGCAAACTGGTACAGCCACTATGGAGAACAGTGTGGAGATTCCTTAAAAAACTGGAAATAGAACTGCCTTATGATCTAGTAATCCCACTGCTGGGCATACACACTGAGGAAACCAGAATTGAAAGAGACACGTGTACCCCAATGTTCATTGCAGCACTGTTTATAATAGCCAGGACATGGAAGCAACCTAGATGTCCATCAGCAGATGAATGGATAAGAAAGCAGTGGTGCATATACACAATAGAGTATTACTCAGCCATTAAAAAGAATACATTTGAATCAGTTCTAATGAGGTGGATGAAACTGGAGCCTATTATACAGAGTGAAGTAAGCCAGAAAGAAAAACACCAATACAGTATACTAACGCATATATATGGAATTTAGAAAGCTGGTAACAATAACCTTGTATATGAGACAGCAAAAGACACACTGATGTATAGAACAGTCTTTTGGACTCTGTGGGAGAGGGAGAGGGTGGGATGATTTGGGAGAATGGCATTGAAATACATATAATATCATATATGGAACGAGTTGCCAGACCAGGTTCGATGCACGATACTGGATGCTTGGGGCTGGTGCACTGGGATGACCCAGAGGGATGGTATGGGGAGGGAGGAGGGAGGAGGGTTCAGGATAGGGAACACATGTATACCTGTGGCGGATTCATTTCGATATTTGGCAAAACCAATACAATATTGTAAAGTTTAAAAATAAAATAAAATTTAAAAAATCTTATAAAAATCAAGTGAAGCAAAACAGGTAAAGTTAGGGTTATTAATATATTTCATTTTACCTCAATATAGCCAAACATTGCCATGTTGACATGTAATTGATATAAAATTATTTATGATATTTTATATTCTAATTTTTGAAGTAGGCCTTTGAAATCTGAGGTGATTTTTCATGTGGATCAGTTCAGTTCAGTTGCTCAGTCGTGTCTGACTCTTTGTGACCCCATGAATCGCAGCACACCAGGCCTCCCTGTCCATCACCAACTCCCGGAGTTCACTCAAAGTCATGTCCATCGAGTCGGTGATGCCATCCAGCCATCTCATCCTCTGTCGTCCCCTTCTCCTCCTGCCCCCAATCCCTCCCAGCATCAGGGTCTTTTCCAATGAGTCAACTCTTTGCATGAGTGGCTACCATATTGGACAGCACTGGACCTCAGAGTCTAAATGGGTGGTTGACTTCAAAAGGCACCACCTTGTTGTCAGATCCTAATCAAACAACAAATCTTGCTTATATTTTTTCTGTATGACATACACTTGAGGAAGTAGCAAGAAGACAGGGTGTATCTTTTAGGAGAAGTGGGGAAATAGTGGACGTTGTAGTGGGTAGACTTGGATTTAAATGCTCATTCTTCCACTTTAATCTTGGCTAATGTATTTAACCCCAATTTATTTGAATCTGTTTCCTCAAATGGGAAATGAGATAATGTTTACATGGTGTGGTTCAGGATTAAAGACTTGCCTGGACTGGAAGAGGTGTCAGTAAGCCAGTGGTTGGTGTAACCTCATTGTGGTGGTTGAGTGTGACTTGACATGGAGAAGATACAGATGCCCATTTTCTCCATCTTCTGCATCTTGCCCACATCTCCCCCTCTCTCTTCTCTCCTTCTTACTGCCTTCTCAACTTTTTTTACTTTCTTTCCTACAGTACATCTTTTCACTCACAAATTTGAGTGAAACATTCTTGAAAGGATTGTTTTGAGGCTAATTTCCTTAAAAACAAAGATTCCAAAGATTAAAGCTACCTTAGAAGTCCCGTTCAAGTCTCAACTATCTTTAGCATGAACACACTGGTTTGAATGTTTCTTCCTTTCCTTCCTCCCTCTCTTCCTCCCTTCTTCTTTCTTTCATCTACTAGTTCCTCTCCATAAGCTCACAGTTCTCACACGGAAATTCTTCTTGGGTTTGGGGATTTGTTATTTTTGTTTATCAAAACCCTTAAATTCATAGGTTAACCAAAAATAAGTTCAGCTCTGCTTATGCTTTTTACCAAAATAAGCCTTGTAAGCACTGAGAAAAAACAAACAGAAAAGATCAGTCCTATGACTAATGCAGTAGGAAGATTTTTTTTTTCTGTAGTGTGTTCCACATATTCACTACTTAACAGATGGCATTGTGATTGTGTAATTGCTATAATGAATATTATTACTAATGCAACTGGCTATGATCTCAGCCTTCTTTCCTTCACCAACATTGAAAGGGTCCTGTGAAATGTTTCCAGTTGAGTTCACAGACTTCTTTTTAAATTAGTTTATCCACCCCATGACTAAACACCCTTGGGAAGAGTAGCAGCCGAAGCTCTGAGTGGTGTACAGCCAGTAGCTGTCCTATATAAACAGAAGCCTTTATGTACTTTGCAAATGTGCCAACAGTTCACAGATCCTCTAAAATAATTATTCTCTCGATAGCCCAGAGAAGTGCTATCTCATAGAAATGTAATGTGAACCACATATGTAATTAAAATTTTTTTTAGTAGCCACATTAAAATGTACAAAGAAACAGGCAAAATTAATTTTAATAGTATATTTTATTTAACACAATAAAAACATCTTTTCTCAATACATCTCTAGCCATCTATAACCACCCTAAGTTTCCTCATGAACAAAATGAAAATCTCATGCTGAATGAATTGCAAAAGTCCAGTCCCATGGCACTTGATAGCATCTCAAGCTCTGAACACTAGATGGTCACAGCCAGATTTAGCCTATGCTAATTAAGATAGTCAGGTTCAGATAGGTCTCAGATCTGGAATTTGTGTAGGAGGGCAGAAAGTCATGCTTGGACAAGGAAAGAGCTACTTAATGATCATACTTAAGGGTCATTCATTTACTTTTCCAATAACCTAGTGACATATATCCTAAGTCACTCAAGAAATGTTATAAAATGTCACAGATTTATGGAGCATTGCCACACAGAGGGTTTAGATCCTAAGACTGGTCTGTACAGAACTGTGACTCTGTATTGTTATTGATAATATAATTAGAGGAAACTGTTTGGGCTAGAACAGGAGGTTGATATCAATATTTTGACAGCTCTGTTTTATTCAAGTCACTAATCTTCTGGAGAGCCTATGGATCTCCACACTGATTCATTAGTAGAATCAGAAAATATTGATGTGGTCCATTAAAATACAGTGTAAGCTAGGATAGCCCAGAGTTGCCCTCTATGAGTCTTACACTAGAGAATGACATAGATACAAGTCAAGGGATGAATGTAGGGGACAAATTATTGGTGAATTCACCATCTTAATGTTTGTATTACTATAAAATAAAAAGTCAAGTTTGCCAATGTAGTAAATGAATTATATTACTTAATAGATAGGAGTACGTCAAGGCTGTATATTGTCACCCTGCTTATTTAACTTACATGCAGAGTACATCATGAGAAATGCTGGACTAGAAGAAACACAAGCTGGAATCAAGATTGCCGGGAGAAATATCAATAAACTCAGATATGCAGATGACACCACCCTTGTGGCAGAAAGTGAAGAGGAACTAAAAAGCCTCTTGATGAAAGTGAAAGAGGAGAGTGAAAAAGTTGGCTTAAAGCTCAACATTCAGAAAACGAAGATCATGACATCTGGTCCCATCACTTAATGGCAAATAGATGGGGAAACAGTGGAAACAGTGTCAGACTTAATTTTTTGGGCTCCAAAATCACTGCAGATGGTGACTGCAGCCATGAAATTAAAAGACGCTTACTCTTTGGAAGGAAAGTTATGACCAACCTAGATAGCATATTCAAAAGCAGAGACATTACTTTGCCAACAAAGGTTCGTCTAGTCAAGGCTATGGTTTTTCCTGTGGTCATGTATGGATGTGAGAGTTGGACTGTGAAGAAGGCTGAGTGCCGAAGAATTGATGCTTTTGAACTGTGGTGTTGGAGAAGACTCTTGAGAGTCCCTTGGACTGCAAGGAGATCCAACCAGTCCATTCTGAAGGAGATCAGCCCTGGGATTTCTTTGGAAGGAATGATGCTAAAGCTGAAACTCCAGTACTTTGGTCACCTCATGTGAAGAGTTGACTCATTGGAAAAGACTCTGATGCTGGGAGGGATTGGGGGCAGGAGGAGAAGGGGACAACAGAGGATGAGATGGCTGGATATCATCACTGACTCGATGGACATGAGTCTGGGTGAACTCCGGGAGTTGGTGATGGACAGGGAGGCCTGGCATGCTGCGATTCATGGGGTCGCAAAGAGTCGAACACGACTGAGCGACTGAACTGAACTGAATAGATACACTTCCTTAAGTACTAGTGAAAATGTTAAGGAAATTAAATAATAGGTTGAACTTGAGAAGGAAAAAATTAATGACCACATGGCCAGTTGTAAAACACAGCTATTAAGGTGGAACCAACAAAATATGGGAGATGAGCAAAACTGCAGACCAGTAAATGTGGACATTTTTTTGTGTGTTGGCCATTCATTATTCACTTTTTTTTTTTTTTTTTTGTGCAGTATCACTCTGATTTCCATAGGGGAAATATTTCTTCCTCCATGGCATGTGACCTGTTGGGATTATCAGTCTAGGGTTGTTGCACTGCTCTTCTCTAGGTAAAAAGACCCATGGCCCAAGCCATGATGATTGGTCTCTTCATCCTAGTTCTCTGAATCCTGAGTAAAAAGATTCAATGATAGAAAAATCAGTTGGAACAGATTAGTTCTAGTGGCATGCCCTGAAGAGACCATCCATCATTTTCTGCTTCCTAGAGCTTCATTCTTGCACCTTTATAATCCTACTTTTCTAAGTTCTCCATTGATTAAGAGTTATAAAGTACCTTTCCAATTAATTCCTTCTTGTATATGTTACCTAGAGTTATTTTATTAGCCTGTTATCACAGGAGTAAGGCCAAGTTTGACCTACCACTTATTTTTTTCTAAATGAACATTTATTAGAAAGCATCAATGTTCATTCATTAAAATATTGCCTACAACTGCTTTAATGATACAACTGCAGAGTTGAGTTGTTGTGACAGAAACCATATGACCCTTAAGCCTAAAATATTTCTTATTTGGCCTTTTAAGAAAAAGTTTGCTGACTGTAAGCTTATCAAATATCTTAGATTGAATCCTTTTGCCGGCAGTCTCTAAGACAAGGACTTTATTGTAAGTAGCTTATTTGTGAGGTGATTCTGAAGAAAGAAGTGAGGAAGTGAGATAGGAGAGGGAAGGAAGCAATAGAGTTTCCCTTTGTGGGTGATGAGCTCAGCTCCAGTGGAGTATATGAGGAGACAGTGTAGAATATACTGCATTTTCCCCATCTGTAGGTTGAGGAAGCCAGAGTACTTACATACCTGTAACCTACTTACAGGGTCAGTGACTCTTCTGTACTTCTGGTCTACGGTACCTAGCAACATGAGCTCCAACAGATAAGGAAAAATATCTGAGTTGCCATTTAATTTTGTTGTTAGTTTCTTTTGCTACTCAGGAGCTTTTGGTTTAATGTAGTCTTTATTAATTTTTGCTTTGTTGCTTGTGCTTTGAGTGTCATATCCAAGAAATTTTAGCCATGACCAGTGTTAAGGAAGTTTCTCTGTGTTTTCTTCTAGGAGTTTTATAGCTTCGGGTCTTACATTTAAGTCTTTAATCCACTGTGAGTTTATTTTTGCAAGTGGAAATATCATTCCCATTGCTTTATTCTGCATGTGTCTATCCAGTTTTCCCATTGCAATTTATTGGAAAGACTGTCCTTCCCCATTGAGTATTCTTGGCTCCCTTGTCAAATATTAACTGAACCATAGGTTTGAGGGTCTATTTCTGGGCTTTCCATTCTGTTTCATTGGTCTATATGATGGCTTCTATGCCAATATTGTACTGTTGGATTAATGTAGCTTTGTAGTATAGTTTGAAGTCAATAAGTGTGATGCTTCCAGCTTTATTCTTTCTCAGGATTGCTCTGGTTATTTGAAACTTCACTTAGTGTTACGTGAAAACTATACTGAAGATGGAGATAAGACTCTGAGCAGAAGACAAGGTCAAAAGTTTCTGAAACTTTCTAAGTAGGGCATGGACTACACAGAGGTGTTTTGTTTTGTTTTGTTTTGTTTTTTTTATAGGTGGAGGGCAAGAGGCAGATTTGACAGATGTCCAATAGGAAGACTCAACAGGACTTATGTGTATAGTGGCCAAGCTAGAGGAGGGAAATCCATCTCAGGCTTCCTGGCCTGGAAGTTGTTCACCAAGCTGGGAGTGTAAGAATGGGTGCCACTTAGGTAATACTCAGTGTGGCACAGGGGTCCTGTGCATTCCTCAAAGCTCTTTATTTTTCTACATGGGCACAGCAAGACCATTTCTCATTTTCTCCTGCATTGGGAAGGATTATGGTGCTAATTTATGTCAGTGGAATTCTGTTAGAAGTGAAGTATGCCACTTACAGATATGACTCCCCGAGTACGACCTTCCATGCAGTTTGTCTTCTTCGTCAGCTCGCCAGATGCATCAGATTCAGCAGAAGACTTTGAGCCCAGGGCATAGTAAAGCCAACAAATGGAAGGACTTTGTCCTTAAATGAGCAGAGACTTCTCTTCCTTACCAGCCCTGCATTGGACTATTGGACTGTGACATGAGTGAGGCAAAACAAACAAACAACTCATAATCTTAAGCTATTAAGGTTTGTAGGTTATTTGCTTTAGCAGTTAGCAGAACATGACTAATAAGCTTGGACTGAGAGATTCATGGAAGAACCAAGCAGCTGTAAAGTGTGGTTCTGGAGTTAAGACCCAAAGGTCATGAGATAAGAATGGGGATCAACAGCTGTCTTTCCTCTTCCCACCTCCCACCACCTGCAGGTCAGGTCTGTACCTCTGCTTGAATTACTTTTCTTGGAGAATTATGCAACTTTCTTCTTCATCACTCAGGTCAGAGACCTGACTGTACTTCTGTACTTCTCCCTTATCATCCACGTTCATGGTGATAGACTGTGCCAGTTTCTACTTTGCCTGTCTTTTCATTTCCATGCTCCTTCACCCACCAGTTCTTAGCTTGTCCTATGTGTACAAGGCTATTTAGCAGTATCACTTGCTTTGCTAGATGCCTGTAGTACATCCTCAGGAGTTGTGGCAACCAGAAATGTCTCCAGATAATGCTTGACATCCCCTGGGGGACAAAATTGCTCCCTCAGTTAAGACTTCAAAGACTTAGAACTCTCAAGGACTTAAGACTTATCTGGAGGATGAGAATGGAAGATTTTCATTTTTGATGGCATTCAATAGAATTCTCAGGCTCTAGAAGCAAACACCTTTCAACAACAAAATAAAAGACAAAGTTAGCACATTTGACCATGCAAACACCATTGGAGTAAGTGTATTCTTTTTGTAGCTCTCATGGAAATTATTTCCTTGGAGATAAAACTCATTAGGATCCCTGGATTCAGTTTTGTCAAAAATATTTCTCCTGTATACACATGCAATTCACATACCCACTCAGATTTGCTGGCAGTCTCAGCTACAGGAATCCCAGAGAGACTCCAGTACTGGAATAATTACCTAGTTCAGACTAGGACAGTGGTGGCTGAGGCCTGAAATAGGGAACTGTGGTCTCACAAGGTTTGCCTACACGCCTAATGCAAGTTGTCCTAGGTCTATTATGCTTCTGAGAAATCGTATTTTCTTGTGTTTCTGTTGACTAGTCGGGAGGTGATTACATTTAGACAAAGAAAGAAGCCACAACTCTATGGAGTTAATTAACTGACCCTGAATCCAAGGCTCAGTCTAGAGAAGTAATCCTACCCACCTTACTTCACCCAGGCTGCCCTCGAATTGTGTTGTCTGTGCTTACAATTTCCTCATTTAATTGAAGCTTGAGTCAGTTATTTGAGGTGCTCCAGTAAGGAAGTATTGCCAGGTGGAGCTGAAAGGGATCATTGACAAAGTAACTTCTGGAATAGAATCCCAGCAAGTTGAGGGCTCTAACTATCTTATGTTTTAAAAATGAGAAACATAGCTGTTGGTTGTGAGGCTCGTGAGTTGAGCACATGGGCCATGCCTTAAATGATGCCCTCCCTAGGTGATGTAGGAGGTAGCCTCAGCCTAGACCCGCAGCAGCGTCTTCTGGCATCACCCTGCACCTTAGACACATCAGATTCCTTATATACCTTGGAATACACTGAACTATTCTTGTCCTGTGCCTTTTCTCTTGTGTGTTGTGGTTGTCTTCCCAGGGCACGCTTCTTCCTTGTCTGCCTGGTGAATTCCACTGATTATTGAGAAAACTTCCTGTGCTTCCTTCTTACTGAAGCACCACTGAGGACCCTAGGTGATTACTTCCTACCATAGCTTCTCATGGGCTTCCCAAGTAGCTCAAATGGTAAAGAATCTTCCTGCAATGACAGAGACCTAGGTTCGATCCCTGGGTTGGGAAGATCCCCTGGAGAAGGGCATGGCAACCCACTCCAGTATTCTTGCCTGGAGAATCCCATGGGCAGAGGAGCCTGGAGGGTCATAGTCCATGGGGCCACAAAGAGTCAGACATGACTGAGTGACTAACACACACACACACACAGTTTCTCATGTCACACAATCTGGAAACTCACTCTCTTGGGATTGCTAATTATCTATCTTTTTCCCAACACAATTGAAACTCTGAAGATGGACTTTGTTCTCCTTGATACTTCTGTCTAGCATTGTATCCTCATGTGGTGCATTCATAGTGATAAACTATATTTCTCCAGAGAGGACAGGTTTAAATGACCCAGTAGCAAAGACCAGGCAAATGTCTATGCCCATTTTGAATTAAAAAGAAGAGAGTTGTAGCCTATACCTGTACCAATCCAACCATCATGCAGTGCAATTTTTGGCCCGTTTAACTAGTAATTTCCACCTGTTGAGCATCAAAACCAAGCCAGTTCTACCACTGACCTCATCCAGCAGGTTAAATTTGCCCTTGGGGCTCCGTCAGTAACTCCACCTGTGCAGAGTTGCTGGAGAACACGGAAGTACATAGGAAAAATGAGACACGGGCTTATACCTACTTGAAAAGAATGTTTAAGGAGAGATTTTGTTTCGTCACTTTCTTTTGCTATGAGAATCATTCTGAGGCTGGCTGGTGAAAAAGGCATGCCACACTGATGGCTGTGCTTGTGTGTGCTCATGTATGACTGTTCATACCCGCCCAAGGTCCCCTTGACTCATTCCAGTAGCTGTTTTCCTCCCCCAGACTCGGGAGGACTTCTTCCAGTTATAAAGGAAAACTGATGCTAACAAATGCTACCCTGGGCCAGCAACCTTTAACCAGGAATCATCTGTGACTAGGACATGAACCAGGACATGTGCAAAAGCCTGCACAGAAATGTGTCAGGGAGGATGGGACAGAGAGCTGACCAATCAGGAACGCAGTTGCGGTGGGATGTTGCTCCATGGATCTGGAGTGTTTTCAGGCATGGATTTTCTGGAACAGGTGGAGGGGGAGAAAAGGGTCAGAAGGATCACATATCCCTCCCTACTGGCTGCTCCATCAGTGGCCAGCCCCAGTGTTCCCAGCACATGCCTTGGCTCTTTGTTGTAAACAAACTCTAAATCATCTGCTACTCAAGGCAGGAAGAGCAAAAAAAAAAAAAAAATCAAAAACAGTTCAGTCTGCACTATTGTTGAAAATTTTACCTATCTGAGCTCACAGGTGGGTTTTGGCTTTGTTGGACTGAATGCTTATATAAATAGTCTGTGTGTATGTGTATGCACACGTGTGCAGGTCTCTCAAAGCGAATAACCTTTTAAATGCAAACTTAGGTATAAAAGTAAATATTTCTTTTTATTGGGAAAGTAAGTCATACAGATGATAGCATTAAAATGCTGAAAAACACCACAAACACATAAAACCCAGAAAATAGAAATTTTACTGACTACCTGCCAATTTTTATTTTTAATAATTTTAAGTGCAACTACATATTTATATATGCATATTTTTAAGATAATTCTGTAAAATATACAAACTTTTCAGAAATTAAGGCATAAATGGATACAAATAAGTACATTAAAATTTTTGCCACATTTTACTGAGATCCATAATTAGGTTATCAAATAACTCATATTATATCTGTTGGCATATGGTTAGAGACGTGTAGGTGGTTTGTCGTTGGAACACTGTTTCTTCGGGTAGACTTGTGGTATCTGAGACCTTCTTGTGTGCCTGCTTGTCTGAGATCAGCAGACTTTGTTTGATGTATGAATATGCTAAGATCTGAACTGATTCATTGGGATATATACAACGCGCAGCTGAACGCAGTGCTATATCCATTGTTGTACAGCTTTAAGTTTGTACATATATACCAAGGGATCTGGTTTGCTCTATTTAATTTTGCATAAAGAACACATTTGTAATTGTTTAAGATACGTTAGCAAGTATATCCCTGACAGGAGAACATTTTCATTTTGACACGGGTTTCATTAGAATGAAATCTTTTGCTTACAAATTTGCATGTCCATTAGCTGGAAGAAGTTTCCACCGACTAGTTTCTGACTGAGCACATTTTAAACCAGTTTTTCTTTTCTCCATTGCCTACATACTTCTGATGCCCAGAGCTTTGAGACATGAGAGTATTACATTTCCATCTTGAGCCCCATGTCTTGATTTCAGGTGGTTCAACACAGCAAAAGTATTCCTGGAAGTTCTTCCCACTTTCTTACAGCAATAACTTTACATGAAAGGGACTGAGAGCCACGTAAATTGTGTCCTACTGAACCCAAACAAACTGTGTGCCTTTCCTTACTGGATTTAAAAATAAAGATGACCACCTTAAGGTCACTCTGCCTGAGAGAGCAGAGACTGAAGTTTTAAGCAATTGTGTGTGTGGGGGGTAGTTATCATTATTAATATTTATGTATTTATATAAATTGTTTTTTACTGGATTATAGTTGATTGACAGCATTGTGTTAGTTTCAGGTGTACAACAAAGTGAATCAGTTTTGCACATACATATTTCTACTTCTTTAGGTTCTTTTCCATACAGGTCGCTACAGCAGTGTTGAGTTCCCTGTATTCTACAGTGGGTCCTTATCAGCTAGCTATCTGTTCTATGTATAGCAGTGTATATATGTCAATCCCAATCTCCCAATTTATCTCTCCCCTGCTTTCCCCATTGGTAACCATAGTGTGTTTTCTACATCTGTGACTCTATTTCTATTTTGTAAATAAGTTCATTGGTGCCATTTTTTTTAGATTCCGCATAGAAGCGATGTCATATGATATTTGTCTCTGTGACTTAACTTCACTTAGTATGATAATTTCTAAGTTCAGCCATGTTGCTGCAAATGGCATTATTTCATTCTTTTTGGCTGAGGAACCCTTCATTGTGTACGTGTATCACATCGTCTTTATTCAGCACTTGTGGTTTAATCATCTTTTGCAAATTTTGCAGAAGCTTAAGGTCTTGTGAGCAAATTTCTATAGGGCCTCCTAGGGCCTTGAAAGAGCCCTGTGCAAGTGAACATTTCTGAAATTTAAGTTTCATTACCGTCATCATAGACCTTCCTTGGTTTTAGCTAAAAGTCTATGGATTATCTGACTTGCTGGTTATAGCTTTGGGCAAGTTTTCATTCATTCATTCACTTTTTGCATGAACTTTTTCATTCATATTTCAATCATTTGGTTATCTAAGCTTTATATACTGTTATAGTATATTGCCCACTGTGTGTTGGGACAGAGACAGACAGTCAAAAGCCTAAACCAAAGTCCAGAATCCCAGTCCCCTTCTCCAGGTCCTATCTCCATGGTTACTTTTGTAAGAAACAAAAACAGTATTTGCTGTTTTCTCTCTGGTTTGACAACTGATTTCAAAGAGGGGCATGGGGTGCAGGATACTTCCCAGTTTTCCTTGCTGTAGGGTCCAGAGAGCTTTCACTCAGTCCTTTTTCCTGCTGGTGACTCTGCCGAACCAGCCCATCCTTCTCCTCCAACCACCAAGAGAATCAGAAATTCTGATATCCTGGGCTGACACAAATACATTGCTTGAAAGAGAAATAGAACCCTGCATACATTGAGGATCTCCAAGTAAGCATTCTTAATCCCAAATGGTACTTCTAACCCTCCACTTCATGTCATGGGTGTATGAGTCTTCCCATGAAAGATTCATTCTATACTTGAAGGCCTATCATCTCAGAAACAGAAGTAGGTTTTTTTTGGTTGTTGTTTTTTTGTTTTAATCTCTTCTCCTGTGATCTTAGGCCAGTTCCTTATCTCAGTGAACCTCAGGCTCTGCATCTGTAAACCTGGGTATAATGAGGGGAAAATTATAGTGCATTTGTGGGATGCTTGGCAAGCAGGAAGTTGTGAACAAAGGTAATTTCCTTTCCATTAGGAACTGAGTGTTTGGGGCAGGTGTATTTTGGAAGAAGATGCAGAACAAGCTTCCTCGTTGCACTGCTGTGTTTTCACGTGAGGGCATAGAAGCTGCATGTAGAAACCCCCATCCAGCTGGTTTCTCAGCATGTGACAAATCTTTTAATGACTCTGTTTATTTAAAATATATTACTGGATTGCCCAAAGGTATATATTGTGCAAATATATATGTATATACACATACACACACACACATATATATTTGCTGGAAATTAAAAATTATTTGAAGAAATGAAAACTTGGGCCAATTAATAAAATTCTTTAGTTCATGTCCTTGCTCTTGGCACCAATACAGGCATATGAGATTGTCTACATCTTAGAAGCATAGAAAGGGCATACAGCCATGTCCCATTATAAATATATTTTTTGCAGTATACCCAGCCAACCTATCATGCTGATATTAGAGCAGATAATATTTGGCCCATATTGTACCAAAGGGAGGGATATTAATTTTCATTTGGATTTAATCTGAAAACTGCAATGCTTACCCTGAGTGACATCTCATTTTTCCTGATAATGATGTTGATATGTCTCTGGAATACCCATATGTTCAGCATTTGCTGCTACAAACTTGTTCTTCATTAATTATGGCTCTACAGAAGCTGCCAAAAGTTAAGCTCTATGGAAGATTTAAATTTGGGCTCAGAAGTGGGTGAAATTCATATGTAGAGGGAGAAACAGACTCAAAGAGGTGAAGTTTGTACAAGAAGTAGTGGTGTTCGGAAATTAACCCTATTGATGCTAAAGTTTGTTTGGAATTCCCATGACACCCATGTGGCTTCCAGTCCCAGAAAAACTGGTGAGGAGAGACAGGTTTCTTGGACTTTGCATGAAGAGAAACGTGAATTTTGAAAGTTGCTACTTCACAATCAAAAGTGTGATTTCAGCTGCTCTAGAGTTTTGCATGGTCATGTAGCATGCATTTGCTTTTTAAAAAATTCATAGATAACCATGTATTTGCATTTCTGTCTGAATTGCCTAACATGTTGAGAAGGGAAAACAGGAAGGATTTAGGTGATACCTGTTAAGAGGCATTACACTACCTTTCTTTGTAAGTATCATGCACATTATCTTAGTGGTTGGCACACATTTTTTGTAAAGAGTCACATAGTAAGTATATTGTGTCAGAGTTCTTTTCACAGTGCTCTGACATAGATGAAAATCTCTTGAAATAGTTTAACCCCCAGAAATGTCTAAGTTTAACTCCCCCTCCATTTCTTCCTCTTCCGTCTTCTTCTTCTTCTTTTTTTTGCTCAGTAAATGCTTTATTTTTTTTCTTTTTTTTTTCTTTTTTAAACTTTACATAATTGTATTAGTTTTGCCAAATATCAAAATGAATCCGCCACAGGTATACATGTGTTCCCCATCCTGAACCCTCCTCCCTCCTCCCTCCCCATACCATCCCTCTGGGTCGTCCCAGTGCACTAGCCCCAAGCATCCAGTATCGTGCATCGAACCTGGACTGGCATCTCATTTCATACATTATATTTTACATGTTTCAATGCCATTCTCCCAAATCTTCCCACCCTCTCCATCTCCCACAGAGTCCATAAGACTGTTCTATACATCAGTGTCTCTTTTGCTGTCTCATACACAGGGTTATTGTTACCATCTTTCTAAATTCCATATATATGTGTTATTATACTGTATTGGTGTTTTTCCTTCTGGCTTACTTCACTCTTTAAGGATAGTGGTTAAGAGCATCAGCTTTAGAGTTAAAAGCTGAATTCAGCCTTTTTACCTGAACTGTACTTCATGTGCAGTTCTAATTTTTCCCCCTAAACCAGAGGCCTTTGCCTCCTCAGGGAGGGTTACAGGGTTACCCTGTTATAAGAATTAAAGGGTTACTGCAATTCTTTCCAAAAGGGTAAATTTTCTCAATATCATTTTTGACATACATGCTTATGGCCCATCTGTGCATAATGTCATATGGCTAAGTGCTCATTCATGGGTAGAAACCCCTGAAGGCTGTATCTTGTAGGGCCCTGACACAATGATCTGCATAGAAGGTGCTTGGATGTTACCACTCAAACCTCTTTTGATTTATGAGCCAGGCCTTCTGATCATCCTCTGACCATACATGCTGTCACCCTGGTTCAGTAAGGCTACACAAACAAACACATGTAAGATTACTCTATCTCTTTAAGAGTGAGGACAGAATTCCTTAGGAGTTTTGCTTGGTGGTGGTATGTTAGTGGTACAGCGAACAAGCCTGAGATGACAGTCCCAATAAACCTCAAGTAGTCAGGAGTGCTTGTGAAAGACTCCCCATGAGCTTCCCAGGGGAAGACTTCAAGCTACCGGTCCTCTCAGGACCAGCCATGTCTCATCTCCATCAATGACACATGAAGACAGAAGGGCAAGCAGACGGGAATATTCACACACAAATAAGGGCACTGGGGAAGCTGGCAAGCTCATCCTTCCCCTCCTGCAGCTCCTGCTTCTGTCTTTAACACATCGATTGGATCAAGCTCCAGTCTTTCTTTGATTCTCCTGACACCCTGCTTACTATTGTTTATTTAGCTTATGATTCTTCTGCCCCCAAGGCAAATCTTCATACTGCATAAATCAATAGGCTATAGGGACCTTAATTAAAGCTGCAGGATAAAATTGATACTGGAAACTAAATTCCTTCACTGTCTGGAAGGAAAGGAAATGCTGTTTCTCTTAGAGACTTTTTCATTGTCTCACATTGTAACTTCTAAAATTTGTTGAAACATTTTGCAACCCATGGTAGATTTCTGAGACACATATCAGAGAGATGCATAGACATGTGAAGAAAGGTAAAGTCCTTTGACAAGACTTTTGGATATGTAAGTGTCTCACTAGAGAATCAATATCTGGTGTATTAAAGCGAAGTGAAATGAAGTGAAAGTCGCTTAGTCATGTCCAACTCTTTGCGACCCCTTGGACTCTATAGTCCATGGAATTCTCCAGGCCAGAATACTGGAGTGGGTAGCCTTTCCCTTCTCCAGGGGATCTCCCCAACCCAGGGATAGAATCCAGGTCTCCCACATTGCAGGCGGTTTCTTTATCAGCTGAGCCCACAAGGGAACCCCATCTGGTGTATTGCCGCCGCTGCTGCTAAGTCACATCAGTTGTGTCCGACTCTGTGCGACCCCATAGATGGCAGCCCACCAGGCTCTGCTGTCCCTGGGGTTCTCCAGGCAAGAACATTGAAGTGGATTGCCATTTCCTTCTCCAATGCATGAAAGTGAAAAGTGAAAGTGTAGTCGCTCAGTTTTGTCTGACTCTTTGTGACCCCGTGGACTGTAGCCCACTAGGCTCCTCCATCCATGGGATTCTTCAGGCAAAAATACCAGAGTGGGTTGCCATTTCCTTTTCCAGGGGATCTTCCCGACCAGGGATCGAACCCCAGTCTCCTGCATTGCAGGCAGATGCTTTAACCTCTGAGCCACCAGGGAAGCTCATCATAGATCATATGAATCATTATTAAATTTGGTCAATATGGATATCAAATGAATTTGTATGTGAGAATTCCTAGCACAGTATTTGTAATGTGTTTCATTTTTATGAGTCACGAGTTCCATCCCCAGACCTTGGGCTGTCTGATCCTGATATTTCCAGGAGCTATTGCTTTTGCTGATGCTGATGAGGAATCAACCTTGATTTTGACTATACAAGAATGTACAGTTCTTTCTGCCATTTTCATATACCTGTGGTATTCAGCATCATAGGGGGAAGGTACTATCCGTGGATGTTCTTTAGACATAATACACAAAGTAGGAGAGAATAACGGTATTACTCCATGAACCTGATGATATTTTCATTCTAGGCTCCAAAGATTGGGAACTAGAGATGTCAGAAGGGAAATGATAAAACCAGGAGACACACAAGCAGGAGAGTAGGAATTTATGTATCAGAAGCTGAGAGGATTTTTTGCACCTTGAAGTCTTTTTTTCTTTTAGGTTTGTTTAAATATTTAAGTTTGCAATCAAGTTATTGGAGAAAAGAGAATGTAAAAATGCTCTATGGAGCACATTTTAAATCCAGATATAAACCCAAGTCCTTGGGGGTATCAAGTAGGATCACATTGAAACATTTTGACCTCTGTTCTCTGCTGTATAGGATAGTTGATATACCCTTCTGAAAAGGCAAAATAAACATTATTTGTGAAAGAATACATATTCTCTTGCATGGGTTTCAAATTTCAAAAAAGAGAAATGTCAGGTCCTAGCAGAAATGGTTAGGGTATAAACATTAATCACAGAATTTAAAGGCACTTAAGCTCTCATACAGATGTGAGCCTTGCACGGTTCACTGTATTGTCTGGCCCTCTGAAGGTACAGGAGGAGAAATCCTTCCAAAAGTAGGCCCCTCTATGACTGAAATACAGCTATTATTTGATGTCCGACTTTTAATTTCCACTTCACCTTTGGCAGAAATAATACTTATTTCTTGTGACATTCAAACAAAATGTGCAAACATTCACAATAATGTGATGTACATGTTGTAGTTACGGACGCAGGCTAATTGTTTCTCTGATGTGTGTGCGTGTGTGTGTGTGTGTGTGTGTGTGTGTGAAAATACAACAACAAGAAATGAACACCAAACTAAAAGTCAGAATCCTGGGATGTCTCGTCCTAACTTTTACCTATGAGCTATGTGACTTTGCGTAAGTTCTTTAATCTTTCTGACTTTCAGGCTCTTACCTATAAAATTGCTGTTAACCTATATACATATATGTATAAATTGACCTACAAACTGTTTATCTTGAAGGGTTAATGCCAAGATAAAAAAGAATGGACACAAAAGAAAATTCTTTATAGACTATCAGTACCATACAAAATGAAGGTAGTTTAGGTAATGGATATATTTGTGCATATAAAGATGTAAAACCATGTTAATCTTTGAACACAATACCTGACAATGTTCCTTAAACTTTGCAGCTCAGGGAGAGCATTTTGCTGACATTTTCCCATCCTCTAGTCTGGCTGAGATTCTCAGATCAAGGAATACCACTAGCCATAGTAATTGAGCAGAAATTTGGGAAGAACCAAGGCTAGTGTCATTCATAACTTATATTTACATGCAGATGCCTGCATCTCCATGCATCTCTCCTTACCCTGAACTGCATACATGGCATCACCTCAGTTTGTAATGGGGGCATCCAGGGAGGAGTGAAACCCCCAGATACAGTCAGGTCAAGACCACAAGCCACTCAGAAGAAGAGCAGGCGAATGCTCACGTAGTCCCTTCCTCCCTCTTCTGAATTTGTTCATTGGTTTGGTCCATCTGCTCTTGGCTCATGAGGGTGCCTGGTTAATGAAGCTTTAAATAAACACAAACTGGGGGTAAGTAAATGAATCACACACCAGAAGAAAGCACTGACATATGACCTTATTTGCTGACTTTCAAATTAAAATGAGAAAATGATGCTTCTTTCTGTTAAGGAAGAAAAATATGATTACCAGCTAATTAGAATAGAAGAGAATATAATAAATGTAGATGCATAGGAGAACGTGTGCCTAATTGTGACCCTTCTGGGGCCATAAAACTTCATCTGTGCATTCTCGAGCCTCAGTCTCCTCACCTATAAACAGGGATATAAATTCCTGCCACATGGTAGGCGCTGAACATAATGATGTATCTTTTAATTGTAGTGAAATATGCATAACTTAAAATTCACCACTTAAGCATCCTTAACTGTCCAATTCAGTGGCTTTAAGTATATTCACACTGTTATACAATCATAACCAACATTCAAGTCCGGAACTCTTTTTGCCTCCCCAAACTGAAACTCTGTACCCATTAAACAACAATGACTGACTCCTTCCTTCCTCCAGCCCCTGCCCACTACCAGTCCACTTTCCGTTTCTGTGAATTTCACTTCATTAAGTGAAATCATATAGTATTTGTTCTTTGGTAGTTGACCTTTTTTAGCTTAGCATAATGTTTTCAAGGTTCACCCATTTGGAGCATGTGTCAGAATTTCCTTTCTTTTAATGTTCTATTGTGTGTATAACATGTTTGTCAACATTTTTTTTTAATGCTTAGATATAGGCTTCATGGCTGGGTGACTAATCAAAAATATCTTTTGCCCTCTGTTTCATGTTCCTTAAAAAAGGGTGTTAGGCATGGACATTTCTAAGGTCCCTTCACACTTTAGTTTTGTGTGAGTGTATGAGCAGTATTGGAGAAGGCAGTGGCACCCCACTCCAGTACTCTTGCTTGGAAAATCCCATGGACGGAGGAGCCTGTTAGGCTGCAATCCATGGTGTCTCTAAGAGTCGGACACGACTGAGCGACTTCACTTTCACTTTTCACTTTCATGCATTGGAGAAGGAAATGGCAACCCACTCCAGTGTTCTTGCCTGGAGAATCCCAGGGACAGGGGAGCCTGTTGGGCTGCCGTCTATGGGGTCACACAGAGTCAGACACGACTGAAGTGACTTAGCATACCATAGCATAGCATGAGCAGTATAGAATTGCCAGGTCCCAGAGGTTACCAGGTCCATCATTCTCCCTTGGCAGATGAGGGACAAGTTATCAGTGCATCCCTTGATTAGTTTTTCCATCTTTGCCACTTGATGTTTCCTACAGTAGGGGGAGGAGTGAGGTCAATGAGAAGTAGAAGACTTTGCTGGAATCTAAGGAACATGGCCTGGCTTTTTGGGGAAGCAGTGATGAGCAGCTGCTCTTGAACTGTATGAATTGTTTAAATATTCAGCCTGTGCATTCCATGCAGTGCTACAGGGAAAGGTCCACAGGGTTCCAGCCCCACTGACTGAGAGGAAGCCGAACTGGACAAAAAGTTATGAACCTTTTGTCTCATCAGGCACTTTCAATAGAGTTCACAGAGTCAGTAGGTGATGGGGACTTTAAAAATAAAAGGAGATGTTGAAACTTGACTATAGCATCTGAAAGGAAAGCTGATTGTTTAGGGATCAAGAGAAATATTGTCAGAATCCAAGAAATATTGTCACAATCCCAGAAATATTGTCAACTCTCAGAAAGAGTTGTCCCTGTGGAATCAAGTATGTTAAATGAAGAGGGCGCAACAGCACCTGGGAGAAAAGTTCATATGTATGCTCACATATCCCCACCCAACTATCCTCTTCCTTCCATCTGGAAGAGATGGCTGGTATGTAAAGACACAGTGAGTGGGGAGATCACTGGTGTTTGATCACGGGGTGAGGTGTCCATGCCACAGCATGGACATCTAGAATTGAGTGAAAACAGGTGTCTTCCCTCTAGGAGGCTACTCTTTTGTGGGGAAGGATAAAGGTAGGGGACTAATTAGGATGCAAGATAAAAGGAAATAAGCAGAGGCACACACATTATGCTGTAGAAATAGAGCGAAGGGCTATGGAGAAATAAACATCCTTTGAGCATTTGCTCTGTGCCTTGAACCATATCAGACACTTTATTTATAGCTTTCGCAGTCATGGGCAATTCTGAACGGGAGATAAAATAGTTCTTATTTTACTGTTGAGTTAATCAAGGCTCAGGAGTTTAAGGAAGTTGCTCAAGGTCACACAAAGGAATTTAAAGCTGGGGTTGTAAGCTTTAAAGCTTATACAGCCTTATGTTCTCTGCACCATTCCCCAGGGACCACATTGAAGCTAGGATTGATCTAAGAGTTGATTTCAGTGAAGAGTGTTGCAAAAAGTGTGTATTGATCTCAGTTACAGTAGGCTAGTAGCCTTGAGTGGATTTGAATCCCAAACTCTTTGAGATCCTAACTATCTACATCTTCCAAAGGTTTGCTATTTTCCACACGATGGTAAAGCATCTGCCTACAATGCGGGAGACCGGGTTCGATCCCTGGGTCGGGAAAATGCCCTGGAGAAGGAAATGGCAACCCATTCCAGTACTCTTGCCTGGAAAATCCCGTGGATGGAGAAGCCTGGTAGGCTACAGTCCCCAGGGTTGCAAAGAGTCAGACATGACTGAGCAACTTCACTTTCACATGATCCTGGAGGTGCTGTGCAGCAGAAAGCATGTGTGGCTGGCAAAAGATAATTGGTATGCTGGCTTTGCATTCGTGGCCCTCCCAAATTAGCCTGTCATCTGTACTTGTCAGTCATGGTCTGAAAAGTTTGGGAGGACAGGTGTTGGGAATCAGGTTAACACTTATTTTCTAGGATGATCTGAACTCAGTGATCTAGATAACAACCCTTTTCTCAGTCAGCTTTGGGGATCTGCATTGACATTCTTGCCTTATTCTCTCCTTGGTGCAAACACTGAATGTGCATTAAGGAGAATCTTTACCTTCTGTTTTCACAGCAATTTAGAAATGCATCTCTTTGGCTGCTTCTTTATTCTTATTACATCCTCCCTCAAACCTCTCTCTGGTGAAACACACAGATTTGTCTTTAACCTTGAGTTTCTATTAGTTTTATTCTTTGACAATAAGAATGTTCTTAAATAATTATTTCGGAATTGAAATTATCAATTTAAAATAATTTCAAGAACTCCCTGAAGTTAGCATACAGCAGAGCTCTCCACCCATCCCCTTCATTTCAGTAAAAGATGTCTTCACTTATCTACTTACTCTGGTAAAAAAAAGTCTCAGGGACATCCTAGACCCTGTTTTTCCCCCCTCATACCCCACATTCGATCTATCAGAAAATCTTGTCAACCTTACCTTCAAAATACATCCCTGGCTTTACCCTTATCACACTTTCTAGCACATTCCATATAAATTCAAAACACCATTATCTCTTAACAGTATTTTTACTAAAGCCTGCTAAAACTATATTGAAAAGCAATACAAGGATGTATTGCTTTCATCCTTGCCACTCTGAAATTCACTGGTTGCTAAAGAGATCTCTTACGCTTCCCACCATTTATTAGGAAAGGACTAAAAAGTTGGCTTAAAGCTCAACATTCAGAAAATGAAGATCATGGCATCTGGTCTCATCACTTCATGGGAAGTAGATGGGAAAACAGTGGAAACAGTGTCAGACTTTATTTTTGGGGGGCTCTAAAATCACTGTAGATGGTGACTGCAGCCATGAAATTAAAAGATGCTTACTCCTTGGAAGGAAAGTTATGACCAACCTAGATAGCATATTCAAAAGCAGAGACATTACTTTGCCAACAAAGGTCCGTCTAGTCAAGGGTATGGTTTTTCCAGTGGTCATGTATGGATGTAAGAGTTGGACTGTGAAGAAGGCTGAGCACCGAAGAATTGTTGCTTTTGAACTGTGGTGTTGGAGAAGACTCTTGAGAGTCCCTGGGACTGCAAGGAGATCCAACCAGTCCATTCAGAAGGAGATCAGCCCTGGGTGTTCTTTGGAAGGAATGATGCGAAAGCTGAAACTCCAGTACTTTGGCCACCTCATGGGAAGAGTTGACTCATTGGAAAAGACTCTGATGCTGGGAGGGATTGAGGGCAGGAGGAGAAGGGGACGACAGAGGATGAAATGGCTGGATAGCATCACTGACTCGATGGACGTGAGTCTGAGTGAACTCCAGGAGTTGGTGATGGACAGGGAGGCCTGGCGTGCTGCAGTTCATGGGGTCGCAAAGAGTTGGACACGACTGAGCAACTGAACTGAACTGAAAAGTCTTTAACATAACAAACCCCTACTTGATCTGACTTCTTAAACATCATGTCCTCTGTCCTTTTTATGCAACCTTTGAGCCACACTGGACTTCCTTCTGAACATCCAACACACTGAGCTTATTACTGACCCAGGGTCTTTGCAGTTTTGTTTGGAAAGGTCCTCCTCTGTTTTGTAATGGCTACCATTCACTCTTTGATCTTAAGTGCTTCCTCTAAAAGTTCTTCCACAACCATCCAAACTAGAATGTCTTTCTCCTGTCCTCATCACACTCCTGTTTCTTTGTAGCCTCAGATTATCTTCCTTATGTATTTGTTTGCATGGTTGTTTTGTATTTCTTCTGTTAGAATGTAGATTTCTTGAGAAAAGAGACAGTAACATACCAGGTTATCACTGAATTCCCTTACATAGGTCCAGCTTGTATATAATTGGTGGTCAGCAAACAGTCTGCTGGTAAGCTGTATGACTTTTACACCTTATATAATTTAAATATAACAGAGATTACTTTGATTAAGCATCTTGGATATGCTGGGCACTGTGCTAAGATCATGTCATTATCCTATTTAACTCTCAGAAATATATACAAGAGAGTTTTTATTACTTACACGTAATAGATTAGGTTTGTGGTGCTAAGAGGGAGTTTGCCTACCTTGTTTTATGTGTAATCTAGATACTGCAAAGGTCTAGGGTGTGCCCAGAGGGCTAAATACAGAAGTAGGATGAAGAATAAGTTCAATGGGAGACAGGAGGTCAAGAAACTGAATTTATCTCTGAAAAATAAATGGCTCACCAAGAATTATGAGCTGTAGTGGAGCTAACAACTAAAAGGTGAAAGAATGACACAAATCTGTAGGTGACTGTAGCCAGGAGGAACCGTTGCTTATAGTATGATGGCATGAACATCTTTTTTCAAAGTTGAATGTAAACTTAGCTCTGTCTCTGAACTTGGTTATCCTACAGATAACTCTGTTTTATGGTCTGGCAACTTACAATAGAAGTTTACATTGCTCTGTCAACCTAATATGCCTCCCTAAGGAAAAAAATAGTAGTTGTAACAAAATCTCCCATTTTGAAAAGAAAGAGGATGGAGAACAAAATCAGTGGAAAGTGGTGAGCAACAGATATGTCACGCTGGCGGGAATAGCCAGGACTCACTGCCTTGGTTATGGAATGAGATCCCTGGTCTTCCTTTCCTTTTCCCCACTTCTGTTCTCTTGCAGGTTCTTCCTCATCATTTGTTTTGTGTGGCCACATGTGGGAGGGAATTAGAAGGATTGCCCTTCTGCAGGTATTATGTCTCTGAAGTTTAGGTATCTAGGGACTCCCTTCCATTTTGAGCAATACAAACTGTATTTTTTGGAAATGAAAAACTCTGAAAATAATGGTTGAAGTTTCATTTAATTCTATTAGTTTAGCTTCAAGAGCAGGTAACCAGAGATAGAGATCCCATTCATCTACCATCTTTGAGTCTGGAGTGGAGCTGTGGTCTGCCCACTCCTCTTGCCTTCAGCTTAATGTCCTGCACCTCGGCCATTGTTTTGGAAAAACTCAAAACAAAAGGATGCGTTGGGAAGGCACTGTTCTGCTCCCAGGCTGTAGAAGTTACCTATTTTCTACAGTGGGGTTATATTTTCCTTTTCTTAGACTGCACCTGCATACAGGATAGGGGGAGGGCTCTGACGTGTGACCTCTCTGAGGTCTATTCTTGTGTTCACCTCCTGTAGGCAACCCTAGACTTGGGCAGAGAATCCATCTTTTCCAATTTTACTAGACTCCAAATTATTAGAAGCATACCTATCTTGAATTGCGTTCACCTAGCCAAAAGATTCCTCACAGAAAAGCACTACTTACACACTCTCTCACCCCCAGCACCCTTCTGGCCCTTATTCTTTCAGAGAAGTCTGTTTCAACTCAAAACTTCACGATATGAAGCCAACTTTTCAGGCTAGATCATACTGTCTCACTGCCGTCATCCCCTCTGAGACTTGAGTTCACGTCTCACCCCTCTCACAGTAGTGAGTCTGAACCCTAATTTAAATGTTCAAGACCTACAATCCCATAATAGCCTTCTCAGCACCTGAAAGCCCATCAGGACCTCACCAGTCTTGAGGGTCATTTTTACTCTCTGCTTCTCTCTCTGGACACCTCTGTTGAGCAGAAATGAACTCTCATCCTCCACAGGACAAGTCTTGACATGACCTTCAGATGCTTCTTCTCTCTGCTGAAGTTCATGGTCTGTCTCCATCAGAGATTTCCTCCCTTACAAATCATATCTGGACCCTTGCTCTGCTTAGGCTGCCTCAGAGCATGACAGAGGCCCCCAAGCACCCTTCCCTCCAGCCTTCCCCTTTGGTCTGATCTGGACTTGCCCTTCAGAGCCAAGTTCGTCATTTTGGTTTTTGTTCATTTCTTTGTTTTGCTTTTTGGCCACACTGCAGAGGATCTGGGACCATAGCTCCCCAACCAGGGATTGAACCTGCTCCCCCTGCAGTGAAAGCATGGAGTCTTAACCACTGGACCGCCAGGGAAATCCTTAGGTTGAAGCAAAGTTTATTTTATGAATCCTCTCTTTTCAAGGGTTGACACTTGTTTTTGAGCATCTGATTTGATCTGACTCCATTTCTCTCTATATATTAGGTACGAATAGATTAGGTCCAAATCCATTCCCCACAATTCCGTTTTTCATGGGAGGGTTTCTTCTTTCCCTCTGTAACCATGAAAGTTTCCATGTGTTTGTGCTTTCTTATGCTATTCCATCTCATGCCCCCATTTTTTGCCTGCCAGAATTATACTTATCCAGACCTTTCCAAAATTTCTTATTTTTCAGGGCCTCTTAAAAGCCCTTCTTATCTAGGGTTATTCCCATTTATGCAAGTTCCTTTCTCCTTTAACCTTGGATTACTTCCCCTTTTCACGTCTGATTTCAATGATAAAGAATATTATTTTAAGTAGAATTGGATTTAAAAAGTCTGTATTTTAAAGAATTCTTCATGGATCCAAGAGTTACCATTGTATTTGTGCATCCTTCTCTTTGCCAGATAAAAAGAAGCTTAATCTTTATACCATTCCTGCAAATAGTATTCAGAACCACTTAAATCTGATCCTCAGTTTTTATGCACATTATCTAATATGTATTAATCTCATGCCCAGGTACCTAAGTGTTTTCTTTCTTTGGTAGCTCCCCAATAAAAAAAATTCTAATCAAATATTTAGCTGGAAAAGTGAAATTAGGGAATAAAGTTGGACAAGGAAATCTATTGCATTATTACTTAAAATAGCTCATGAGACCGAGCTTACTCAGATAGAAGCAGGACCTTTTCTTTGTCACAAATGCAAGAAGACATGCTGACAGTGTCATAATTATTTCCCCCTTATTTCTGTTTTATATATATCAGCAGAATTCCAAAAGTCACACATAGGAAGCAACCCCCAGAGTGGAGTTTGATTTCAGCAAACGCTCTTGAAGACCTTACTGGTTCCAGATCAATACAGCAGTAAAATACCAGCAGGAGTATATTAGTGGTATATTTAGAAGCCTTACTGAAGCTGGATAATGAGATCTTGAACTTATACCTGCCCCCTTAGTTTCACTAGGAAAGCAACATTGCAGCCTTGCTTGTAATTAGGTGTAATTGTCTCCTTGTGAAAAAATATCAGAGTAATTTAACCAGTGACCTGCTTTTGTTTTTGATAATTCAATTGGCTACCGTGCTCACCTAGTGAGTCTGGCCAGGGTAGGGCTGAAAAGTTGATGCTGTTAGTTTCTTGAATGCCTAACTCCAAGTTCCTAGGGATCTCAGGCTTGTTTGCTCTTCTAGTTATATAACAACACCTGCACTGCAATTACTGGCAGCGTAAGCACAAAGAAATTGCAAGGAGATTTTTCTTCTTCAGAAAAAAGTATATCTGGTTTATGGCTTAGCCGGGTTCAGCAGAGATGAGTGAGTCTAGTGGAGTTCAAGCAATCATTCTTTGACAGGGTGAACTCCACTTAGCATGGCAGTAACAGATGCTGATGCTGAAGAAGTGGTAGAATATTCTAGAAATGGACTGCATGCAAAAATAAGCTAATAGCCAGCTTTGAAATTGTCATATACTTAGGTATAATAGTAACTAATACATGAACACGGCAGGTTACAGGAGGAGCGGGTTCTAGGACTAGGAGCCAAGAGACCTCAAATTCTATCTGAGCTCTGACCCTTTCAAGTTGTGGGATTCTAAAGAAATGTTTTAACCTCTCTGAACCTCAGATTTTTCACTATTAATAAAGGGGTATGTAATTCTTAATGGAATTAAATAATTTGCTGACTATACAGCTAGGTGTGCAAATGCAAGTAAGCATTATTAATCAGTGAACTCCTGCACCCCGTGGAGTTATGCCAGGGCAGACAGCATAAAGGAGTACATTCTCTTAGGGTGACCCGGTTCATACCGTGTGGATTTAGGATTATTTGTCAAATCCTTCACCCTGAAACATGGCTCCAAAAGGACATTCCGAACTTTTATAAAATAGATCTCATAACAGCTCCTTCATTAATCAATTGAGATATGCTGAAGGAGAATTCAAATGTGGAAGGGAGAAAAAAAAAAGCTCATGTTTAGTGATAAGAATTCTAGGCACAGGGATAGATGTTTTACATATATTATCTTATATAATCCTTATAACTACCCAGAGAGTAATGTTAAAAATCTCCCTTAATCTCTTTGTGGATCAGAGAGATAAATCACTTTGCCCAAAGCCACACAGCTAAAATGGGACATAGGCATTCATTTACCCAGTTCTGTTGGATTTAAAACGTTTTCTTTTCTTTTCACTAAACTATACTGCTATTACCTTCCAGAAATTTAGTATCTTACAAATAGTCAAGTACATACCATAAATATTTAGTCAATAATAATGGGCAAGAATAATTCTATCTTATATGGTAAATTGTCTATAATATATATTATCATTATCAAAGATAAGAGAAAAACGAGACAGAATCAAAGCTTATATCAACAAGGTGAAGAAATATTTGATTTCAGTGTGGGCCAACTGTGGCTGTAACAGATTGTTCTGGAAACATGTAGGTATAGAAATTATTTTGTTAGGCAGGATGTTTCCAGACATAGTCAAGTTACCAGAGGATGCCAAGAAAGCATAAAGTATCTATCTACATTTTAAAGGTTTCCAACACAAAATCTGATTTAACTTAATGACCAACTCAGCAATTACACAGACCAAGTCCAGTGCTTCGAAACAAAATTTCAATTTAAGAACTGAGCTATGCATTGATTCTTGCTAATGTGTTCTAGGCTTTCTTTGTTTTAACCAAAACACAATGGGAGAGAGGATTGGGCTGTGAGTCAACATAGTGATGTAACCTGTTGCTTGGATTTTGCTCACCCTAGTCTAGTCAAGGCTATGGTTTTTCCTGTGGTCAAGTATGGGTGTGAGAGTTGGACTGTGAAGAAAGCTGAGGGCTGAAGAATTGATGCTTTTGAACTGTGGTGTTGGAGAAGAGTCTTGAGAGTCCCTTGGACAGCAAGGAGATCCAACCAGTCCATTCTAAAGGAGATCAGCCCTGGGTGTTCTTTGGAAGGAATGATGCTAAAGCTGAAACTCCAGTACTTTGGCCACCTCATGCGAAGAGTTGACTCATTGGAAAAGACTCTGATGCTGGGAGGGATTGGGGGCAGGAGGAGAAGGGGACGACAGAGGATAAGATGGCTGGATAGCATCACTGACTCAATGGACGTGAGTCTGAGTGAACTCCAGGAGTTGGTAATGGACAAGGAGGCCCGGCATGCTGTAATTCATGGGGTTGCAAAGAGTCAGACATGACTGAGCGACTGAAATGAACTGAGGACAAAGTCATGAGAAATAAAAACAATGTTGCCAGCATCATACAGAAGCTGGATGATAAATTAGGGAGAGATTGAGTCTGTATAAATGATCTCCTGTCTTCTTTATGGCAAAACTAATTCAGATCAGTCAAGCACAGAGTTACGTCTAAAAATAATGGCTTTAAACAGAGTATTCAATCTGTATGTCACTGTCAAAAATAATATTACTTGGAAAAGATAATGCATAATGTAAACATAATAATATTCTATATTCCCAAATTAAATAATGAAACTTGGGAAGCTAGGAAAAGCAGTTAGGAAATAAATTGTGTGTTAAATTCTTCTTTTTGCATGGGTGACTTCAATAGCTACCAGTTGATTCTTCATATAATTATTAGAGAATTGTAGGTTCAATTACATTTTATAAACCTTAAAGGTAGTGAGGTGCTGAAGCTTGTACTGGCTATTGAGAGCCAATTGTGTGTATCTCTTCACACAATGACATTGTGCTGGTAGCTTAAAGTTGGCCACAATGTTAATATTTATACTAATAAACTGACAGATGCTACAAGTCAGGGAGACTATTTTAATTCTTGAGAGCCTGTTAATGCATTGCTACTTAAAGGGTACCATTAGAAGAAGCCTACTTTCCTAATCTCTAGACAAAATAATTAAAACTGTGCAAGCCTATGGCAACCATAGGTGTAAACCAATGAAAAAGTGAGGACACTTGAGAACAGAGAATAATAGGATAATAGAAGCAGCGAACCATATTAATACAGTATGAATAGAAATAAGGAGAGAGGATTCCAGGTGGGGGAGATGGCATCCAAAAAGATCTGGAGGCAGAGACAGAGGTGGGTTGGAGACCCTGAAAGCAGCCTGGCATTGAGAGGGGTGAGAATTTGGACAGAGACTTATTGGGTGAGTGGCCAGGTGAGAGATGATCTTTTATGTCACATTGAGGAATTCGGACTTCTTCTTAAGAGTGAATTGAGGAAAGACTCCTTCCAAAAGGTCTTAGTACACTTAACACCAAGGAAAGTGCATGGCTCAGGGTAGGCACGCCGTTAAGTATCTGGTATTAGGTTGACTGTGTACATCACAACAAACTGTGGAAAATTCTTAAAGAGATGGGAATACAAGACCACCTTACCTGCCTCCTGAGAAACATCTATGCAGGTCAAAAAGCAACAGTTAGAACTGGACATGTAACAATGGGCTGGTTCCAAATTGGGAAAGGAGTACATCAAGGCTGTATATTGTCACCGTCTTATTTAACTTATATTCAGAGTACATCATGAGAAATGCTGGGCTGGAGGAAGCACAAGCTGGAATCAAGATTGCTGGGAGAAATGTCAGTAACCTCAGATATGCAGATGACACCAAAACTAAAGAGCCCCTTGATGAAGGTGAAAGAGGAGAATGAAAAAGCTGGCTTAAAACTCAACATTCAGAAAATGAAGATCATGGCATCTGGTCCCATCACTTCATGGCAAATAGATGGAGAAACAATGGAAACAGTGACAGACTTTATTTTCTTGGGCTCTAAAATCGCTATGGATGGTGACTGAAGCCATGAAATTAAAAGATGCTTGCTCTTTGGAAGGAAAGCTATGATAAACCTATACAGTGCATTAAAAAGCAGAGATATTACTTTGCCAACAAAGGTCCATATATTCAAAGCTGTGTTTTTTCCAGTAGTCATGTATGAATGTGAGAGCTGGACAATAAAGGAGGCTGAGTGTTGAATTGATGCTTTCAAACTGGTGTTGGAGAAGACTCTTCAGAGTCCCTTGGACAGCAAGGTGATCAAACCAGTTATTCCTAAAGGAAATCAACCCTGAATATTCATTGCAAAGACTGATGCTGAAGTTCCAATATTTTGACCACTGGATGGGAAGAGCCGACTCATTGGAAAAGACCCTGATGCTGGAAAGATTGAAGGCAGGAGAAGGGGATGAAAGGGACGGCTGGATGGCATCACTCAATGGACATGAGTGAGCAAGCTCTAGGACATGGTGAAGGACAGGGAGGGCTGGCGTGCTGTAGTCCATGGGGTTGGAAAGAGGTGGACATGACTGAACAACTGAACGACAACAAAATTAGGTTGGTGCAAAAGTAATTTCGGTTTTGCATTGTTGAACTTTGCTATTTGATATTGGAATACATTCTTAAATAAATGTGGTGATGTGATACATTAATGCATTTCTTGCTTTATGTTTTTTGTTAATGAGTTATTCCTTGCTGCTTGTTTTACATGTATTTTAGACTATGAAAATAATGTTTTTAGACTATGGAAATAAGGTTAGACAAAAAGCAAATTTGAGCGATTTTCTTATTTGAATTCAAAATAGGTCATAAAGCAGTGGAGATAACTCACAACATCAACAATGCATTGGCCCAGAAACTGCTAATGAACATTCAGTGCAGTGGTGGTTCAAGAAGTTTTGTAAAGGAGATGAGAGCCTTAAAGGTGAGGAGAGTGGTGGCCGACCATTAGAAGTTCACAATGACCAACTGAGAGTAATCATCGAAGCTGGTCCTCTTACAACTACATGAGAAGTTGCCCAAAAAATCAGCGTCAACCATTCAACAGTCACTTGGCATTTGAAGCAAATTAAAAAGGTGAAAAAGCTCGATAAGTGGGTACCTTGTGAGCCAACCACAAATCAAAAAAATCACCATTTTAAAGCATCATTTTCTCTTATTCTATGAAATAACCACAAGCTGTTTCTTGATTGTGGTTTGAATTGTGACATGGGGTGAAAAGTGGGTTTTATACTACAACCAGCAGTGACCAGCTCAGTGGTTGGACCAAGGGGAAGCTTGAAAAACACTTCCCAAAGCCAAAGTTGAATCAAAAAAAGAGTCATGGTCACTGTTTGGTGGTCTGCTGCCAGTCTGATCCACTGAAGCTTTCTGAGTCCCAGTGAAACCACTGCATTCTGAGAAGCATGCTCAGCAAATGGATGAGATGCACTGAAAGCAGCAGTGCCCACAGCTGGCTTTGGTCAACAGAAAGGGCTCAATTCTTTCCCGTGACAATGCCCAACTGCACTTGGCACAAGCAACACTTGAAAAGTTGAATGAATTGGGCGACAAAGTCTTGCTTCATCGGCCATATTCACCTGACCTCTCACCAACAGACTATCACTTCTTCAAGCATCTTGACAACATTTTGAAGGGAAAATGCTTCCACAACCAGGAGAACACAGAAAATGCTTTCCAAGAGTTCACTGAATCCTGAAGCATGGATTTTTATGCTGCAGGAATAAACAAACTTATTTCTCATTGGTAAATAATTACCGGGTCTGAAGCTGTAATTACTTTCACACCAAGCTAATAAATGAAGAGGTAAAGAAGGAAGAATGGGGGAAATAAATTAGAAAACAAAAAAAGAGATTCAGAATACCCGCATGACATTAAGCTGAAATTTCAGGGCCCCTCACTTCATAGGACTCTTCTAAGAATCCGTAATTAAACTTTTACTCAAAATTGAGTACATCAAAGAATATATATAAGAAAGAATGTATATATGTATATAACTGAATCACTTTGCTGTACAGCAGAAATTAACATTGTATTTCAACTATACTTCAATTAAAAACAAACAAAACATTACTTAGGTTTAAAGAACAATAAAAAAATTTAAGTACTTTTAAACATTTCCTAAGAAGAGTTCACAAAATAGCAAAAATCTCAGGTCCTTCTAGACCTGGTTCCAACTCTGGGTGAAATTCAAGGGAAACAAATGTATAAAATGTATAAATGATAGGTGTTTTCAGAATATAGTCTCATGAATCTTCATGCACTGAGTTATTGAGCTTCAACAACCTAAAGTGTAATCTCTAGGAAATAGAGAAGAAACTGACAGAAACCCCATGGTGGGAGAAGAGTTCAGCAATTAGACCAGGACTAATAAAATACAGGGAAACAAAAGTAGGAAAGCTATAGAGGATCCGAGTAACATAATTAATAAGGTTGATCTAGTAGAAATGTAATTAATCTAATAGAAACGTAATCCCAATAAACACCATAATTGGGAATAGTTCAAACTCTTCTCTTTAACTGCAAGGCAAAAACAACTTGAAATTAGTTTGGAAACAAAAATAATTAAAACTATTATTTCAAAAAAATTTTTAATTCCTTCAAATAATTTTCACTGCAAAGGTAATAAAAGTGAGTATTTTAGTACATGTAACCATAATAATAAAAAATAACAATAGTTGTAATAGTCATGATACTATGCATTAAAAGCCATGTAAAACAGCTAGAAGCTGCCATTAGGAAACATGAATGAATGAAAATAAATGCACAAGCATCTCTATCAAAAAGTTAGCAAAAAGAAGACCAAATAATTTTGAGAAAAGCACAAGTAAGGAAATAATCAAATTAAAACACAGAAATTGGTTTCTTAAAAAATAGGGAAACAGCAGAATTAGTAAGTAAACCCTAGAGCTTATTTGGAAAACCAAGTGAAACAAAGTAGGTAACCCCAAGCTTGCCTAATCAAGTAAAGAGAGAAGTATACATACACAGACTTAGAAATTACCATCAATACAGAAGAGATTATGAGAATGCCATAGGAATATTTTACAAAACTCTCTTGAAATAAACTTGAATAGCTAGATGAAATGGATAATTTTCTAGGAAAATACAACTTACTAAAATTAAACCTGAGATATGCAGAAGACTCTGTATGGGCCAACATACAAGATATTGAGAAAGTTTTAAAGACTTCTTTCTCCCTCAAAACAGTGCCAGGCACAGATGGTTTCCTGGGTGAATTCTTTCAACCTTCAAGGAACAGAAACTTCAATACTGTTTAAATTGTTCCCAAGCAGAGAGGAAAAAGGAAACTTTCCAAATTATTTCCAAAAGCCAACACAACCTTCATTCCAAGACCTTAGAATGGGAGTACAAGGAAAAAAAAAACAACTTGAGACAGATTATGAGCAGAAGAATCAAAGTTCCACAGGCAGGGAAGGGTCCTGAGTCATTTCAGTTCAGTTTCTTCCAAAGGCTAGGAGAATTGCCCACATGTAATCACCACTGACATGTTCTTATATCCAAGTATTCTTGCCTGGAGACACCCATGAACAGAGGAACCTGGAGGGCTGTGGTCCATAGGGTTGCAAAGAGTTGGACATGACTGAATACAACACACAGCACAGCAAATAGATATTTATTTTAATTATTTGTTTTATTACTAAATATAATTTAATTTTTAAAGACTTTCCATGATAACAACAGCAACAATAGTAAAATAGTAAAGTTCATTTAGTATTCATTTGTTGCTAGACCCTATGTTGGGCTCCTTACCAAGAGTCATTTAATTTGAATAATGCCATTTGCAGCAACATGGATAGGCCTGGAGATGATCCTACTAAGTGACATGTCAGACAGAGAAAGCCAAATACCATATGACAGCACTCATAGGTGAAATATTAAGAGAAAATACAAATGAACTTACTATTTTTTTTTTTTGGCAAAACCAATACCATATTGTAAAGTAATTAACCTCCAATAAATAAATTTATAAAAAAAATACAAATGAACTTATTTACAAAACAGAAGTAGACTCAGACACAGAAAACAAACTTGTGGTTACCCAAGGGGAAAGGTCTCAAGGGGAGAGAGATAAATTAGAAGGTTGGGATAAACATATACACACTAATATATATGAAATAGATGATCAACGAGAACCTACTATAGAGCACAGGGAACTTGAGTCAATATTTTGTCATAACCTATAAGGAAAAAGAATCTGATAAAGGATATATGTATATATGTATAACTTAATCACTTTGATATACACTTGAAACATTGTAAATCAACAATACTTCACTTTTTAACATTATTTCATTTAATCACAAAAATACCAGGTGAGAGCTATGATTTTATATAATATACATTCATATAATATAAATGCTGATATATTATTTATATATACAGTATATGTATATTCCCCCCTTAAATATAAGGAATCTGAGCCATAGCAGGTATATTTCATAGCTAGAGAGTGGTAGTGCAAGATTTTAGACCAAGGCAGTCTGTCTCTAGAGACTCTTCTCATGTTTGAAATGAATTTCAGTTTGTAAAATCCCCATCATTTGGCGCCCTGAAGGGAGTCCTGTGCTGTGCAGATCCCAAGTTCTGGAGAAAGCCCTTTTCCATAGGCTCTAGGGGTGATGACATCCACGGCATTCATTGAACGATGACTGGGTGTTGTTCTTGGGCCAGAAGGTGCTTTCTTGTGCCATTGATTCACGGGACAACTGAAGTAGCAGGCAGACTTTTGATGGCATGTACCATGTGTCTTCAGATCATGTCTGTGACTTTCCAGAGAGTCGCCAAGAGTGTCGTGTGTTCATGGCAGGTTGCAGTCCCCGCTGCAGATGGGAGTGAAGTGATGGAAGAGTATGGTGGGCTCAGGAAGCAAAGGAGTGGCCTGGACAGGTGTCTGCTCTTAGGCCATGCTCACCTGGGAGAAGGCAGCCTCATGCTCCGTGTGCTTCTCTCCCCCCAAGCAGGGCCTCTACTTCAGGTCTTTGCCTTCCTGCTCTCTCCCGTCTATTCTATGGATTTAGCAGAGGGGGTTCCCTTCCCTTTGAGTGTTTCAGGGCATGTGCACACGTGTGTTTGTGATGTTTGCCAAGGACCTGGGTTACAGCAGTATTCTGGTAGCTCTCATTCTGGTCTGGAGTCCCTATCAGTTAGATTAAGAACGAGTTAACAGCAGCAGGAGACAGATGCAGAAAAGAGGTGGGACAGAAGATTGGTATGCATTTCTTCTTTCTACAGTTTTAAAATCACAGAGTTTTTCATAGTGACCTGTGTTTGTTTTACCAGGACTAATTATTCACTTAGTGCTTCCATGCTCTGACTCCGTGCTTTCACACGGAGGCAGCATCATTTGGGACTAAAAAAATCAATAAATAGATTGGAAAACTCGTATTTCCAATTCTAATTTTAGGAAAAAAGATTGGAAAAAAAATTATGGCTGGATGCTCACAAGAGTCACCGTGTAGGGGGAGTTATAAGGTAGAAAATTATCTCTCATTGAGGAAATTTTCTTTTCAAACCTCCTCAGTATGAACCCTAATAGGCACAGCCAGAAGAGATGGGCCACACTGCTAATACAGCTTGAATGAACTATTGGAGGTGATGTGTGTTGTCTTTATTTTAACCAAACCCATATTCTACTTGGAAATAATGGAGCTGAGAGTGGGAGAAAAGGTGGGGCCAAAGCGACAGGAGGAAAGAATCCAAGAGAAAAAAACTAAATTGTCCTCAGCAAGAGAAGAAATAAAAGATGGCAGGGATTACTTATTGCTGGAGTCTCAAAGGCCTCATAAAAAGTAACTCTTTGATTTACCTTCCTTGTTTCCTGTAGTGGCTGCCAGACAAAATTAAAAGTGGGCCCATGAAACTACGGAGATTGAGACAGATGTAAAGCTTGCTTTAGAGGCTCAGCTCTTAAATGTCTTTCCCCTGCATTGTTGCCAGCTATGGAGGGGAAGAGAAGGGGAAGAGGCAGGGCTGGCTGGAAATACCTGCAGAAGGTCTCAAGCCAGCAGTGTGCTCTGCGCATGCTGGTGGCTGCCCTCCTGCAGCTGAGCTCTGCCCCAGCTCTAAACCCTCCTTCTGGTCGGGCTCAGGCCAATGCTCAGACATTATGGATTGCTAGAGCAGGGGACATTTGAGGGAATTTTATCAGTTAACTCTCTCCAGAAGTATCATTCAGTATCTCCCAGCCTTTTTGATGAGGCTTCGGTTGGACATAGTTTTGGGGGTGGGAAGAGGAAATAAAAATCTCTCCTCTCTGCCTCAGCCCAGCTCTTCCATGATGGTGTAACATGCTGATCCATATGCAATGAATGTTTATTGCACACCTACTGCAACCATCAGCTCTTAATACAGTGATGTTGAGAAATAAGCACAGATCACAGTAGTATAGCAGAATAAGTGTCTGCTGTGTCTGGAGGACAGTTCAGGGACTGCTGATCTTGGCTGGGCTCACTCATGAGTCTTCAGGTTAGCTGGCTGACTCTTGACTGTTGGCTGATCTAGGATGGCACCAGCTGGGCCAGCTGGGTTGAGTTGACTCTCCTCCACGTGTCTTTCATCCTGCACTGGTCTAGCCTGGCTATGTTGGCTCATCATTATGGTAGAGCTCAAGAGGGCAGGCAGAAACACACAGAGCCTCCTGAGATGCAGGTCTAGAACCAGAACACTGGTGCTTCTGTCACCTTTTTGCGGCCAGTGGGAGACACAGACTAGTCCACATTCAAAGGAGAGGAGAGGAAAGTAGACTTTCTCTTTTTAGTGAGAAGAACACATGGAATCTAACAAGGGCACAGGAAAGGAGTAAAAAGTTAGCATCATCATTGCAATCCACCACACTTACTCTATGCCGATTCTGCATACATGTTTGTAGAAACCCAAAGTTTCTTTAAGCTTAAGCCTCCTTTTCTACCATGTGATACACATGAATCTCTTCCTTTCACAGTCCCAGACTTGTCACAGTGTATGTCATTCTCAAGTGTTTCTCGGCCCCATAGCTCTGTGCAGAAAGAAGCAGTGGTCTAATGTATACAGGAAGTATGTGTTTGTGTGTTAGTTGCTCAGGCATGTCTGACTCTTTGTGACTCCATGGACTGTAGCCCATCAGGCTCCTTTGTCCATGGAATTCTCCAGGCAAGAATTCTGGATTGGTTTGCCATTTCCTTCTCCTGGGGATCTTCCTGAACCAGGGGTTGAACCCGAGTCTCCTGCATTGCATTCCTTATAGGAAGTGTAAGTTTTTTCATTAAATCTTGTTACCTGACTGCAAGCAGCATGGCACCAAAGCCCAGAGAGTGAAGATGCTGTTGGTGCCCCACTCAGATCCCAGTCCCCACATACGGTGAGTGTGGACTACTGGTGGCCTGTGGCAGGCCTCTTCTTCAGAGGCTCTTAACCAAGCCAAGGCTGCCTTGCTTCAAGAGTTAGGCACGTACACGCACCTCCCACTTCAGCAGACTTTAGCCAAGGCTGGATGGATGAAATGAGAATATAAAAGACTGCCCTCTTTCCTGGAGGGGAAGCCAACTCTGTCATGTAACTGAAGATCCAGAACTCCCCATGGGATCAGCCTGAGTTTAGCCTTTGGCTGAAACTACATCCTTGGTCCTCATCTTCTCCTGCTGACCTCACTCGTGACCTCCTGAGAGCACACCATCAATAAATCATGTGCAACTAAACTGTCTCAGGCTCCACTTCTAGCCCCAGCTAAGATAGCCCTGTGGCTGAAGCAGAGTGAAAGTGGGGAAGGCATTCTCTTCTTCATCAAAGGCCCTGGCTGGAGGGTGGGTCCAGGGTAATAGATGGAGTTTCTAGCTGAGGGGCAGCAGCACCCACAGGCCATGGAAGGATGGCTGGCTGAGCAGTGGCGAGGCCGGAAATGTTTAGAATCATTAACCTTCCCTGTGAGGGGCACCCCAAAGACTCTCAGACATAACTGGCTGAGACTTGGAGAAAAGACAGGGGGAAGAAGGCTATGTGTAAGTAGGAGAAGAAAGAAACCAGCAACATTGGGATTATTTATTTATTTGGTTGCTCCAAGTCTTAGTTGCAACATGTGGGATCTAGTTCCCTGACTAGGGATCCAACCCAGGCCCCCTTCACTGGGAACTCAGAGTCTTAGCTACTGGGCCACCAGGGAAGTTCCTACACTGGGATTATTAATGTTGATGTGAGCCCATCTGGACCAAAGATCTAATCCAGTGAGACCCTATGAAACTTGGATGATGTTTACATCCTAGTAAGTCCAGGAATTGTGTGTGTGTGTGTGTGTGTACAATTGCTATGCCAAAATATGTTTCTGTCTGTGAGATGTGATGATGAAGGCATATTGTAGGACCTATTGTTTCAAAAGAGCTACTGCCTACCTCCATGTCTCCACTGGAGCCTCAGTAACCTTGGTGAAATGGAGGTCTGCTATTAATGAGCATATAAACGTTCATATTCCCCATCAAGCTCCTCACCAGCATCCTGCCTCAGTCTTTGCCCTCTAATCCAGGGGTGTCCAACCTCCGGGTCACAGATCCAACCCGCTGTCAGATCAGTGGCAGCATTAGGTTAGAATTAAGGGGCACAAGAAGTGTAATGAGCTTGAATCATCCCGGAACCATCCCTCCGCCCCTGTTCTTGGAAAAATTGTCTTCCACAAAGCCAGTCCCTGATGCCAAAATGTTTGGGGACCACTATTCTAATCCATTCTCCACATGATGGTCAGATTGACTTTGTAAAAGTTAATTCTTATCTTGTTACTGCTCTGATTAAATTCTTGCCTCCCCTATGATGACAAGTTAAAATTCAGACTACCTAGCTAGTCGCTCAGTCATGTCTGACTCTTTGCAACCCCATGGACAGTAGCCCAGCAGGCTCCTCTGTCCATGGGGATTCTCCAGGCAAGAATACTGGAGTGGGTTGCCATGCCCTCCTACAGGGGATCTTTCCAACCCAGGGATTGAATCCAGGTCTCCCCACATTGCAGGTGGAATTTTTTTTTTACCATCTGAGCCACCAGGAAAGCCCAAGAATATTGGAGGGGGTAGCCTATCCCTTCTCCAGGGAATCTTCCAGACCCAGGAATCGAACCAGGGTTTCCTGCATTGCAGGTGGATTCTTTACCAGCTGAACTACCAAGGAAGCCCTAGCATGACATAAAAGGCATCTTTTGGTACGGTCTCCAATGCCTTTCCAGTGTGGTTCTTCCTCCGCTTTCTGCTGGGTCTGGACTGAGCTACAGGCTGTTTGCTGAGCAAGCCAGGAGTCTTGCCCTGACGGTCCTGAACGCATGATTTTTCGCCACTTGGTGTGTCCTGTTTTATATTCTGTCACTGGTAAACTTCTAATCATCTTTCATGATTCACCTTCATCCTCACCTCTTTGTGGAGTGAATCTTGACCATATTAATATCATTTCTACCTCAGGATATATTACATACTGATTGTATTCCTTCTGAGCAACCAGAACACTTTGAACCTACATCTATCATAGAAATTGTTTGATGGATGAATGGATTAGAATGCATAACTCTTCTAGAAAACCTGCCTAAACTCTGAAAGCACAGCAAACAAACAAACAAAAAATATACAAAATGGTTCAAAGGTAGTGAGCAAAACAGAATTTCTGTGAACTTGAGGTCACATTCACTTTTTTATTCAAGTCCACCTAGTATGACTCCTTGATGTTACTTATAAAGTCTGAATTGCAGAATTTGGGAATGTTTTCTTGCCTTTTGATAATAAGAACACCGTAAGGGTAGACAAGGTGTCATATCAAATCCAGCTCAAAGGAATAAGCCAGGCCCCTTTTCTTTGTTAATGTATATATTTTGTTCTGTTCTCTTTCCAATTTAGGCCAAACGTCTTTAGAACAACTCATATGTATTAAAAAGAAAAGTTAAAGACATTTTCACGAGAGATAAGATGTGGGATGTTTTAGTGGGGTTTTTTTAGGTTCTAGAATGGTTTGTGGTGGAGGAGGAGTGGAGGAGGGAAGGGGAAAGCTCTTGTGAGATGCAGCCTATTTCCATCAATGCTGTATTATAATCCTCAAGTGGATCCGAAGTTTGGGTGTCTTAAAGCAAAGGATACTGCCCATGTGTGTCCTCCTTGATATCCAGCATCTAATCACCAAGTTGGATCATTACCAAAGAAACACAAAACCTCACTAAAAAGTAGAGAAAGGAGAAGGACCACAAATGAATCACATGGGGAACTTGATACAAATTCCTAAGCTTCACCCCTCAGAAAATTCTGATTGAGACTGTTGTTGTATCGTGTCCGACTCTTTGTGACCCCATGGACTGCAGCACACCAGGCTTCCCTGTCCTCCACTATCTCCTGGAGCTTGCTCAAACTCATGTCAATTGAGTCAGTGATGCCATCCAATCATCTCATCCTCTGTCGTCCCCTTCTCCTGCCTTCAATCTTTCCCAGCATCAGGGTCTTTTCCAATGAGTCAGTTCTTCGCATCAGGTGGCCAGAGTATTGGAGCTTCAGCTTCAGCATCAGTCCTTCCACTGAATATTCAGGGTTTATTTCTCTTAGGATTGACTGGTTTCATCTCCTTGCTATCCACGGGACTCTCAAGAGTCTTCTTTAACACCACAGTTCAAAAGCATCAATTCTCCAGTGCTCAGCCTTCTTTATGGTCCAACTCTCACATCTGTACATGACTACTGGAAAAACCATAGTGTGGTAAAAAAAAATCTGCTTTTTACATAAATGCTGCAGATGATTCTCTTACAGGAGGAATGTTTACTACACTTTGAGCACTCATGACTCTATTCCCTGATTACAAAAGCTATTTTTGTTCTGAGGACAAAGATAATATAAAATATCTTTGTTACATAAGAGCTGGCCAGTTGCATGGTCTATAATTTTAGTCTCTCTCTTTATTTTTTTTTTTCTCTAATTTTACTTTATTTTTAAACTTTACATAATTGTATTAGTTTTGCCAAATATCAAAATGAATCCGCCACAGGTATACATGTGTTCCCCATCCCGAACCCTCCTCCCTCCTCCCTCCTCCCTCCCCATACCATCCCTCTGGGCCGTCCCAGTGCACCAGCCCCAAGCATCCAGCATCATGCATCGAACCTGGACTGGCAACTCGTTTCCTACATGATATTTTACATGTTTCATTGCCATTCTCCCAAATCTTCCCACCCTCTCCCTCTCCCACAGAGTCCATAAGACTGTTCTATACATCAGTGTCTCTTTTGCTGTCTCGTACACCGGGTTATTGTTACCATCTTTCTAAATTCCATATATATGCGTTAGTATACTGTATTTATGTTTTTCCTTCTGGCTTACTTCACTCTGTATAATAGGCTCCAGTTTCATCCACCTCATTAGAACTGATTCAAATGTATTCTTTTTAATGGCTGAGTAATACTCCATTGTGTATATGTACCACAGCTTTCTTATCCATTCATCTGCTGATGGACATCTAGGTTGCTTCCATGTCTTGGCTATTATAAACAGTGCTGCGATGAACATTGGGGTACACGTGTCTCTTTCCCTTCTGGTTTCCTCAGTGTGTATGCCCAGCAGTGGGGTTGCTGGATCATAAGGCAGTTCTATTTCCAGTTTTTTAAGGAATCTCCACACTGTTCTCCATAGTGGCTGTACTAGTTTGCATTCCATGACATGATCCTCTACATAGAAAACCCTAAAGAGTCCACCAGAAAATTACTAGAAATAATCAATGACTACAGTAAAGTTGCAGGATATAAAATCAACACACAGAAATCCCTTGCATTCCTATACACTAACAATGAGAAAACAGAAAGAGAAATTAAGGAAACAATTCCATTCACCATTGCAACGGAAAGAATAAAATACTTAGGAATATATCTACCTAAAGAAACTAAAGACCTATATATAGAAAACTATAAAACACTGGTGAAAGAAATCAAAGAGGACACTAATAGATGGAGAAATATACCATGTTCATGGATTGGAAGAATCAATATAGTGAAAATGAGTATACTACCCAAAACAATTTATAGATTCAACGCAATCCCTATCAAGCTACCAACAGTATTCTTCACAGAGCTAGAACAAATAATTTCACAATTTGTATGGAAATACAAAAAACCTCGAATAGCCAAAGCGATCCTGAGAAAGAAGAATGGAACTGGAGGAATCAACCTACCTGACTTCAGGCTCTACTACAAAGCCACAGTTATCAAGACAGTATGGTACTGGCACAAAGACAGAAATATTGATCAATGGAATAAAATAGAAAGCCCAGAGATAAATCCACGCACATATGGACACCTTATCTTCGACAAAGGAGGCAAGAATATACAATGGATTAAAGACAATCTCTTTAACAAGTGGTGCTGGGAAATCTGGTCAACCACTTGTAAAAGAATGAAACTGGACCACTTTCTAACACCATACACAAAAATAAACTCAAAATGGATTAAAGATCTAAACGTAAGACCAGTCTCTCTCTTTAGATCTTCTCCTCACTTGTCCTCTGACTTGGTTATACTCAACTCACTTGGAAAAACCACAGCCTTGGTCAAACTCAATTCTGTGGTCACTTCACAACTGAATTCATGCAACAGAATGTGGCAGAGAAAGACAGACTGACAACCATGCTGACTGATGTCCCTTCTGGCTCTGATGATGACCATGGCTTTCACTGAACTAAGACTCCCCCTGAGAACAGTTCAGAAAGATGGATAGCATAAATGAAAGGGACTAATACATAGTATGGTTTGAAAGCATTTGACTATAACCAACCCAGGCAGGACTTGAGGGACGACACTCACTGAGAGAGAGGAAGCAGATGAGATGAGGTTCTCACTCACTGCAGCTTTTTTTTTCTTTTTTACTAAACATTTTCCAGTTTGCTATGGGGAGAAACAGAGCCCAGGAGAAAAAGAGGCAGCCGTACTGGGCTGATGAAGCACATGTTGGAGCTCAGAGCTTACGACACTGTGGGAACTTGAACAACAAAATCCCAGGGAGAAGTTTGTTGTTTTTCTTCTCAAAAAATCCCCTTGACTTGGAGGTGTGCTTCTTGGAACTTCCTTCAAGAGAGAACTTGATGAGGAGTTTGTTTGATTTACAACTTTCAGGGGCAGCACCATCGTGACCTTCCTCAGCTTTTGAGCCAAAGTTTTGTTCTTCCTATGCACAGCCCAGGCAGTGACTCAGCACGCTGGGCTCCTGAGGCTTCACACCAGAGACTTCCTGGATGGCAGTCATTGTACCACATCCCTAGGGTGAGCTTCCTGTGACTTTCTGAGAGCTGCGCTGTAGCCCAAGGCTCTTACTACCCAATCCTCTTTTCTTCCCCAATCTTTCATAGCTCTCAGACTTGCATCGTGAGCTGAGAGTTCTTTCTACTTCTACTAACTCTCCCCTTTTGATTTCATAGTTTCACTTTGTTTTTTAAGTATTTATTTATTTGCTTGTTTCTTTATTTGGCTGTCTTGGGTCTTAGTTGGGGCACACAGGATCTTCACCTTCATTGTGTCCCCTGAACTCTGAGTTGCGCCATGCAGGATCTAGTTCCCCAACCAGGGATTGAGCCCAGACCCCCTGCATTGGGAGTGCAGAGTCTTAGCCACTAGACCACCAGGGAAGTCGTCATAGTTTCGCTTTAAATTCTATCTTTGTATGTTTTCTAGAGGCTCAACTGGCATGTTTCACCAGATACCACCTCAATTCTTTGCTCCTTTTAAGCAAAACTTCCTCAAGCAATTGTTAAGCTCACTTTCTATAATTCCTCTCTTCTCATTGGCTTTTAACTCACTTCTATCACATCTCAACAACCCCACGCCCACCACTCGACACACACATGCACATATTCACATACTCCTCAGAAAGTTCTCTTATCAATATCACTAGTGACCATTTCCACATCCCTAAACCCAGGGCTCAGTCTCAGCCATCCCTGATTTGTTGCAATACATCACTCCTGCCTTGATGGTATACATTTTTCACTTGTTTTACAAGACACAGCTCTTCCTCTCCCCTCCCTCCTTTTTTTATTCACACATCTTAGTCGCAGTACTTTCTAAGTCTTCACTGTAATTCTTCTTCTTAGATTCACAGTGCCCCAGAGCTCAAGCCTTGGACAGCCTTTCTTTACCTAATGATACTGCCTAGGTAGTATCCCTGAGTCCAATACATTTAAATGCTGTTTAAATCCTGACTACCTTCAAACAAAGTGTAAGTCAGCTTTCTCTCTCCTCACCTCCTGCCCTCAAACTCTGATCGTTCATTCACTTCCTCAGCTCTCCTGCTTGCAGTGTATGACGATTTCATCCTTCAGTCTGCACCCGCTCCTTGAAACCACTTCCTCTGTCACTCTGCATCCAGTCCTGTTGGCACTAGCTTCAGAATGTCTAGAATGGGATGAGTCTTCCCCTCCCCGACTATCAGTTTGCTGACCATTTCTCCCTGGATAATCACATCCACAGAGTCCTAGGTCCTCCTCTTGCCCCTGTCTGTGGTCTCTTCCCAACACAACAGCCAGTGAGAAATTTTAAAGTATAAATTAAATCATGTTACTTCTCTTCTCAGATTTTCCCAGTGGTACCCATTTGCTCTCAGAGGTAAAGTCAGAGTCCTTGCAAAGACAACTGCCTTTCCCTCACCTCCTGCCCCTTCTCTGATCTCCTCCCCTGTCAGTCTCTCTCAGCCACACCAGCTTCCTTGCCTTTTTCTGGATGCACCAAGCACATTTCAGCCCTAGGACTTGTCCTTACCTGCTCCTTCTGACACCATTGTTTTCCCCTGAGAACAATCCTGAACACCCTCTTCAATCATGCTGCCTAATGCTCCTCCACGGTCTGTTCTCATAACACTTACCCCTGTTTAGCCTGCTATAAAATTATCTCCTTCATTGTGTTCACTCTTTATTATCTGTTGATTGTGTCTTGCTATGTATTGTGTATCCATGAATCAGATGGAATGACTTTTCTAGACATTCTGCTGAAAAATCTGAAAACAAGTTCCCCAGGTCAAATAATGCACAAAATGGTTCAAGTGCAGGGAGGAGGAAGCGGCATGAAAGCCACGGTGTCTGGCCCTCTCGTTCCCTTCTGTGCCTGGTGTACAGCGTCCGGGGTACAGCAGACGCTATGTGAATACTAAGGTGGCCAAAGAGTAGATGAACATTCATGGAAGTCTGACCAAGGACTTTCCCAAATGCTGAGGTCCTGATCTTGTTTATTCCATTTAGCTTCCAAGCACCCTGTTGAACCTCCTCTGCAGGCTGTATCTGTTTTTTTTTTTTTTTTTTCCTAAAGCTTTTTAAAGTACACTTTCTGGGCATGTTCTCATCTGGCACTAAAACTACCTGAAGCTTCTCAATTGAGTCATATGAGATTTTTAGCCATAAGTATGCAAGAAATAATAACTTCCCCCCATTCCTGCCAGATACATGAAGCTTGCCAAGAGTAAAGATGTCACAAATGACAGGGAAGTAGATGCCTTTCTTCCATTGTTGAAATTTCATATCTTTTGAAATTCAGGGGACTGTAGCACAGTTTTGAAGGAATGTGTGTTGTTTTTTTTAAAACACAATTTTAAATGTTTTTTTTTTTAATTTAAAAAATTTATTTAAACTGATTTGTTTTTAAATTTATTTAAAAACTTTATTTTATTGAAGTAGAGTTGATTTACTATGTTGTATTATTTTCTGCTGCATAGCAAAGTCATGCAGTTATACCTATATATACATTCTTTTCCATATTGGTTTATCACAGGATAGTGAATATAGCTCCCTGTGCTATGAAGTACCACCTTGTTTTTTATCCATTCTATATATAATCCCCACCTCCCAATCTATCCTGTCCCTTCCTCCCACTTGACAATCCCAAGTCTGTTCTCTATGTCTGTGAGTCTATTTCTGCTTTGTAAATAAGTTCAGTTGTCTCATATTTTAGACCCACGTACAATTGATAGCATATGGTATTTGTCTTTCTTTCCAGTTTACTTCACTGAGTACGATAATCTCTAGGTCCATCCCTGGTGCTGGAAATGACATTATTTCATTCTTTTTTTCTGGCTGAGCAATAGTCAGTGAATACATGCTTCTTTATCCAGTCATCTGATGATGGACATTTAGGTGGTTTCCATGTCTTGGCTATTGTGAATAGTGCTGTTATAAACATAAGGGTGTGTGTATCTTTCTGAGTTATCTACTTTGTGTTTTAATTGTGACCTCCTCTGTGTCTGGCTCTTTGCTAACCTTCAGGATAAAAGAGGCACAGATGTGGTTCATGTCTTATAAGTTCTATAGGACTTCCTAGTCTAGGGAAGAAAAAAAGACCTGTGAACAGATATATGAACCATTAAAAGCATCATAACAGAATTTCAAAATGCAGTAAGATCTCAGAGGGTTTAAAACCAAGAAACCAAATCCCAGTTCTGTCTAGGGCAGTTCAGGAGTATTCACAGAGAAAGCTCAATCTGAACCACAATTTGAAGGACCAGCAGTAATCTGGCACATCGCTTAAGGATAAGAGTGTCAGGGGGAGAAGAGAGGAAAATGAGGACAAAGGTATGTTGCTATGAACAGATTGGTACCAGAGGAAAACTGCAAGTGAAGTCAGTATGGCAATAATTCAGGGAACATGCAGGGTGACCAAGACCAGTCATGAGGCTCTGGAATGCCAGCTAGCACTTTGGCTTTCACCTCTTGGACACTCACTGTTGATTATTTCTATATGAAGATTTATGTATCTTTCAAAACATGTTTTAAAAATACAAGTATCTCTATGCAGTATATAGTAAGGATGACGGTCAAAGGCTCATAAAGACAGGGAGGGAAAGGCAGTCATAATAAAGCTGCAGAAAATAACACAAGCACAGGCTGCACTCTGTTTCCTGAAGGCACAGATTAGCGGCCAACGCCCAGCCAGATGGGTTACTTCTTTCTAACAAAGGTCAGTTTGTCTCAACTTCGTGGAAGATGCATGCTTTCTCGGGTGTGGATATAGAAAGATTCCTCTCTTATGGGTCTTTGCATAAAGAGTCATTGAGTCATGGTGAGAGGTGTTGCCTTTGAACATGTGATACAGAGATTGGCACTTTGAACTACTTGTTTCTGTTCAGCCTCTCAAGTGAAAGATAAAGACCGTCAGACTGACAATTACTAATGGAGAAGCTCAGAGCTGTGAGGCGTGTTGAGAAGACAGGGGTTTGTGTCCTCCTGCTGTGCTTCTCATGGAGCGGGCACTGAGTTAGGGACACAGTAGACTCGTTAGGATGAGCATTCTCATGTGATTGTACTGCAACTAAACCAACTTTGAATGTGGCTTTGGTTTTCAGAGTGATTTTCATGGTAAAATGGTTCTTTGGTTGGCTCTTCGAGCATACTCAGAGCTGAGAAATATAAACTGAAGCAGAAAATAGCAAAGACCAAATAACTGCCCAGGCTCCTACACAGACCTCTTGGTAGGGGTGGGTTTGGCAGCCTGGTAAGTTGTCTCACCACAGATTCAGGATTCACATGCCCCACATAGAATCATTTTCCACGCTTATCCCCCTCAAATGGCAGACAGTCACAGAATCAGAGTAGGACCACAGACAGAACGTTTATGGGGGCCAATAGCTATTTTTAAATGATTGAGAGAATCACTGTTGATTTCCTTGGATTTATATTGCAAAGATGAAGTATAACGAGAGAAAAGCAGGAGCCCTCATCTTTGGCATTGGCAAAGCATGTTTCACAGAGGTTATATAGTCTCCTTTATCATATGTAACCCCCTAATGCAGAGGTGTTTTTATTTCTTCTTTGCAGATGAGAAAAACCGAGGTGCAGAGAGGTGGCGTGTGCCCCACTTCTCAGAACCCAAGACTTCTGAATCTAGTTCTCTGCATGTTTTACTAGGTCATCACTATTTCTTTTATGTTGCCTCTCTGCACGAAATCTCAATAGGGATCTTCAAAATCGGGATCATGGCTTTCTGAAATGAGATTCTGTGTGGGCCAGAAGCCAAACTACGTTATTTCTTAATGTGTTTTTCTTCCCTGAAGTCACTTGGCTCTTCAGTATGACTTATGGGAGGCATTGGGTTAACTTGGGCAGGTTAGGAGATGGTGGATGGGTGGGAGGAGCGTGCAGCTTTGTTGCATATGGTCTCCAGCAGCTGCCTGGCTGCCTACCTTTTTCTTGTGTTTCCCAGGAGGACGTGAACATTTCATTTTCGAGAAACTGGACTCTCACCCAAAGTGACCCTGAAGTCTGAGCTGCATATTAATCTCTATCAATGAGAGAAAAGCACTTTGTTCTTAAAAATTCACTTGCTCCTTCTTCTTGTCCTTGAAGACTTCATATTTGAAGCAGCAGGGAACAGAGGAAAGCTAACAGTTTGTTCTTTGGATTTCTACCAGTCCAATTTTCTAACTGTTACTTCCCTAGAATAAGTGTTACTATAAAGGACCACAAAAGACCTCTGATTTTGTCATTCCTCCTGCAAAAAATGCAGGAGGGGTACAGGTCCGTAACAGCTGAACCACTTAAGGTGTGCTGACCACAAGTCTCTCACTTGGCTGTCATTTGAATGTCACAGCAATCAGCAGCCACAAATCTTTAGGAAACTACACTCTGATTAGGAATTTTTTCTTAACAGTTCGGGGCTGTGAATCCTCTTTTTTTTTCCTTTCTGGTTTCTCTCTTGGGTCTGTCTCTTCCTTTGTGTTTCATCTCTCTTTTTTCTGACACATATCTTTTTTCCATCTCTGTATCTTTGTCTTACGTTAGTCTTCCATGAGTGTATTTGCTTGACTAAAAGGACAAACAGATGTTGACTTCCTTATTGTGAAACACACACACAAAAGGAACAATTAATTTATATCTATGAGAAGTCTGCTCTAACAATGGCAGCCCTTGAAAATGTATATTCCACTTGAGACCTGAGCCATATTTTGTTTTCATGTAGCTGCTCAACAGAATTTAACTTCAAGTTAGGTTCACATTCCCCCAAGTGAGAGTCTTTAATTATTCTCAGAAATACAAGCAGTGAATATTTCCATTTTAAATATTTGAAAGGCCTTTTTTTTCTCCCTAATATGCTCATATCTTTTGCTTGCATTTAAAAAATTGACTTAACCCTTGTCTATCATCATTTTGCTTCATCAGAAAATGCAATTACAAATAGTTTCTGGTTACAGTTACTGAAAACGATTCCTAATCTAGGAATTAGGCAGGTATATACAAGAGATAAGATCCCCATGAGGAGGGCATGGCAACCTACTCTAGTGTTCTTGCCTGGAGAATTCCCATGGACAGAGGAGCCTAGTGGGCTACAGTCCATGAGGTTGCAAAGAGTTGGATACGACTAAGCGACTAAGCATAGCACAGCACATATAGGAGCAAATGTGTTTTAGGGTGTTCCTGTTGGATAAAGTTGCCTTTAATGAGAAACAGATTTCATGACTTATTTGCCCTTGGAACTGTCTGAGAATGGACATATAAATACACCACACACATACACACTTTTCACACATCTGCTTCTCCTTTACAAATTCTAGCTCATCCTGTCCCATGTCTTGAGCTTATCCAGACCCAGCAGAAGGCCTTAGCAGTCTTCTAGTCATCAGACTTGAATTCCTTGTGCAGCTGTGGGTCTGCTGCCTGGTAGACTGAAAGTTAGCATCTGGTATCCAGCCAGCAACAATGTGATTCAGCCTTTTTGGCCCATACAAAGGCTTAGTTTTAGCCTCAGCTTTCTCTATGGCACTCCAATTTCCCCACTAGGTCTAGAGCCCTTCCCTGAACAATAAGTCATTTGTTTTCTGCTGATATTCTGACTAGCTCATTCCAGAAGCTTCTATCTTGGAACCAGAATCTGTCCTATGCTCTCTTCACTGTGGTTTTCTCCATGATTTAGACCTTTGGTTAAAGACCTGCCTAGTCTTTCCTTCCCATAGCCAGTGTTGACCAGCTCCATCATTTCCTCCTTATCTATATCACATTTCTTATCTTCAATGCACACCCATCTTCATCTCCATCTTTGCCTCCATCCATACTACCATCCTCAGCTCCATCTGCTAATACTGGTTGTGGGTTCCTGTACCCTACCTCTCCCAGGTGCTAACCTGTCCTGAAATTCCCAACCCAGCTCCTTGGCATTCAGTATTGTGTATGCTGTGAAATCTGTCACCTGGTAGATCCAAGGTTAAGCTAGTTGAGCAGCAGATAATCAGAAAGCTGCTTCGGTGCTGCTCTGGCTTCCCTATATCCCTCCTCTGCTTACCACCTTGCCCCCATCCCTTTCTATTTCTTCTGTTTCCTGCCACTTGTGACTCTCAGCTCTGTCTCTGTTCACGCATTTTTTAAACACAACTTTGCCATGCTTTTCTTTCTCCTAAGACCTAAACCACTTTCTCTGGCTTGTGCTTCCATTATCCTTTGCCCAGGCATGAGGTTTCCCAAGAAACACAACTCCTATCGATGACCCTGTTCCAGGAATTTGACTCACTGAGCCTGAAAAAAAAATTTAGAGATGATACTGAGAGCTCTTTCTGAAACCATGGGCTTGGGGACTTGTGAAGATTCAAAAGGTTCTTACATATATTCATCCCCAAGTGAGTACTTTATACATCTTTCCTTACCATGTTGCAATGTGCTAGTTAGGGTTTACTATTAATAATAAAGTATCTGAGAGCAAAGTAGAAGATCGAAAAAAAAGTAATACATTTTCACATAATAGAATCTGCTCATGATAGAACATTGAGATTAGCTGCCAGACATGGAGACAAAGAGATCCACTAAGAAAGTCATTTAGTAGATAATAAATCTAACCCAAACAAGGCCTCTGGGTCCCATGTCAATGCATCAGATACCCTAATTTCAGAAATGCAAATGTTACAGGATTAAAGCAAAATGAAATATTGAGAGAAGATTAAGCATAACCTGATGCACTATTAATCTCAGGCCTCCTCTGAGAGTCGTGTTTCAGGAAGAAGTGGGGAAGAACGCCCCAAGGAAGAGTTTTTATCTGGGAGCCTATTCAGCAGGAGCAAACAAGCCTTGCTTAATGTGTAGACATTGTGGAAGGAAGACTTCCATCTTCCCTCTCTCTGGCTTTCTAGAAGAAACATTGACCTGTGCTGTGGTCAGAATATTCGTAATCACACATTTGTGTTCGTAATCACAGCTCTTATCACACTACGGACACTGCAGCACCAGTAAATTCAGCTTAGAAACAGAAGACAAAGTATATAGTTTGTGAGTGCACAGAGAACAGCTACCATGGAAGTTTCCATTTATAACAGCTTCATTATAAGTTTAGCTCCTTCTAAGCTACACAGAATCTTGACTTCCTTACCAATGTATTCTATCTTCTATTCTGAAGATTATTTTGAGTTAGTAGAAAAATGGGCTTTTTTGGTAGCAGAAACATCAAAGCAAAAGGCAAAAAGAATGGTACTGTATAGAATCCCATGATTTGTCCAAATGCTTTATGTCAATAAAGAATCATCAATACTTGTCAAATTGACACTGAAATTTCCAATGACTGAAAATATAAATTCCAGCTGTCCAATTTCAAGTCAACACAAGCTTGTCTAAATTCAACACTTTGACATAAAAACAACTTGAAATTTATTGAATGCCTTTAAGCAGGCAGTTTAGACTTGTCAGATACCCAGAGAGCACAATTGGACTGAGAAAATCCAACTTCCATCATATACAAGGATTACAATCAAGCAAATTTTCGTTTTTAGCCTTTCCAATCAGGTTCCTATTCAATGCACTGTTTGATTTCTGACATTACTAAGATCCATAGGGCTCCATTTTCTTGCCACAGTGGGGTCTTTCTTTTCTTTTCTAGCACAACTTAGAATGGACTTTATTTGTAGACTTAATAAGGCCCCCTCAGAGTCAGAAAATAAGATTGTTTCAATCATTATTTGCTTCTTTGAGTATGAAAATATTCTATGTAGGTTCAAATACTTCTGGCAATGAGTTATTAAAAGAAGTCTGAATTTTCCTTTGTTTATCTGAAGTTCAAGACTTGCTATGTAAGGACACATACTCTCTAAGTGTTTTGACTTTATTGATTCCTGTGTTCCTCCTGACTTCTGTCTCATCATCCACTGGAATAGGAACCTTTAGAAACAGCAATTTTATATTGTGATCATTTCCACAAACATATTCTAAGCACCTCCTCTGGATCAGACCTTGAATTAGGTCTTGACATTACAGAAATGGAGCAGACCCTGCTATCACAGACCTCAAAGTCTGGCAAAAGAGCTGGAATAACAGCATCTAGGAATACAGAGTTCCTAGGAGAGAGAAGAGAAGCTGCTAGACATGGGATCTGCTGCCTCCTGGCATAAGATTGCCTTAACCCCTTTATTTACTTGGGGCATGAAAACACCAGTCTTCCCTGAGGGATTTGAGGTGGGATGGGAGGCAGAATGGCTCCATCTTATCCTGATGAGTAAGTGTTCCCAGGTCGCATCCTGCATCCTTTCTTTCCATCTGCTTTGGTCAAGCCCCTGACATATACACACATATGACATACAATGCCTGTTAGCACGTCACTGATCTTCAGTGGCCATAACTATCCCCTGAATATGAACCACGAGCTGTGTGTCATGGGCTGAGCACAGGCATGGTGCTTGCTCTCCTAAAGCCAAACCTGTGGTAACAAAGACAAAAAGTGAGCAAGTATAAGAAGGACAAAGTAAATAGTCCCATGAAGAAAACGGTCAAGGCACGGCAGTGGAGAAAAAAATGTATGAGTCCTGTTCCTTTGGGTGGTAACGTATGGTCTCTCTGAGATGGTGACATTTAATGTGAGACTTCACAGATGAGAAACAAGCCACACGAAGCTGTGCAGGGGAGAGAGTTTCTGATGATGGAAAGGAAGGCAGAGTGGGTAGAGGGGGAAAATGTGGCAGAGAGGGGGTAAGAAATGAGGTTGGTGTTTACTTGGTATAAGGACAGGTTTTAGATGAAATCATCACAAGGAGTTAGGATCTTATTCAAGTCCAGTGTGAAAACATCAAAGTTTTAAGTGTTTTTAAACTTATCACATGTTCAAGTTTATGATTTGATTTTTTTTTTAATTTGGGTGTGCCAGGTTGCAGCATGTGGTATCTAGTTCCCTAACCAGGGATCAGCCTGGCTCCTTGCATTAAGAGTGCATAGTCTTAACCACTGGGCCACCAGAAAAATCCCTGATTTGCATTTTGAAAACAGGCTCTTGTGGCCACTCTGTGGAGAACGTGTGTGCCAGTGGGCTGGCAGAAGTAGTTGCAGCTATGGCAGCAATCCAGGTAAAAGATATTGGCAACTTGATGTAGCAGCAGAGGCATCCAAATGCCAACACTAGGAAGCAAGAATTTGGAAGCTTGTTATCTATACTGTTCTTCACATGTCATACTGTATCCCAGCTTTTCCAGCAAAATGGATCTCCATGAACCCATTGGTTCATTCAGCCAAATGGGAATGTATGCTTGGTCCTTTACTACCTATGGTAGCACAGAAGCCAAAAGGTCCCAGTCACTGTCCTGCGAAAAGGTGATAGTTCACTAACAAGCACAGCCATGGAAGCTCATGCAGAGTTAACCAGTTGCGAGAAGAAGGGGTATTCTGCCACCAAGAAATCATACTCTACATAGTGTGAGTCATCTCAGTGTTTACTGCATGCCACGTACAATGTCTAGTGGTTTTCCCTACTTTCTTAAATTTAAGTCTGAATTTGGCAATAGTAGTTCATGATCTGAGCCACAGTCAGCTCCCAATCTTGTTTTTGCTGACTGTATAGAGCTTCTCCATCTTTGGCTGCAAAGAATATAATCAATCTGATTTTGGTGTTGACCATCTGGTGACATCCATGTGTAGAGTCTTCTCTTATGTTGTTGGAAGAGGGTGTTTGCTATGACCACTGCGTTCTCTTGGCAAAACTCTATTAGCCTTTGCCCTGCTTCATTCCGTATTCCAAGGCCAAATTTGCCTGTTACTCCAGGTGTTTCTTGACTTCCTACCTTTGCATTCCAGTCCCCTGTAATGTAAAGGACATCTTTTTTGGGTGTTAGTTATAAAAGGTCTTGTAGGTCTTCATAGAACCGTTCAACTTCAGCTTCTTCAATGTTACTGGTTGGGGCATAGGCTTGGATTACCGTGATATTGAATGGTTTGCCTTGGAAATGAACAGAGATCATTCTGTCATTTTTGAGACTGCATCCAAGTTCTGCATTTCAGACTCTTTTGTTGACCATGATGGCTACTCCATTTCTTCTGAGGGATTCCTGCCCACAGTGGTAGATATAATGGTCATCTGAGTTAAATTCATCTATTCCAGTCCATTTTACTTCACTGATTCCTAGAATGTCACTTATGGCAGAAAGTGAAGAGGAACTAAAAAGCCTCTTGATGAAAGTGAAAGAGGAGAGTGAAAAAGTTGGCTTAAAGCTCAACATTCAGAAAACTAAGATCATGGCATCCAGTCCCATCGCTTCATGGGGAATAGATGGGGAAAAAGTGGAAACAGTGTCAGACTTTAGTTTTGGGGGGCTCAAAAATCACTGCAGATGGTGATTGCAGCCATGAAGTTAAAAGACACTTACTCCTTGGAAGGAAAGTTACGACCAACCTAGATAGCATATTAAAAAGCAGAGATACTACTTTGCCAACAAAGGTCCATCTAGTCAAGGCTATGGTTTTTCCAGTCGTCATGTATGGATGTGAGAGTTGGACTGTGAAGAAAGCTGAGCACCGAAGAATTGATGCTTTTGAACTGTGGTGTTGGAGAAGACTCTTGAGAGTCCCTTGGACTGCAAGGAGGCCCAACCAGTCCATCCTAAAGGAGATCAGTCCTGGGTGTTCATTGAAAGGACAGATGCTGAAGCTGAAACTCCAATAAATTTGGCCACCTCATGCGAAGAGTTGACTCATTGGAAAAACTCTGGATGCTGGGAGGAATTGGGGGCAGGAGGAGAAGGGGACGACAGAGGATGAGATGGCTGGATGGCATCACCCACTCGATGGACATGAGTTTGAGTCAACTCTGGGAGTTGGTGATGGACAGGGAGGCCTGGTGTGCTGTGATTCATGGGGTCACAAAGAGTAGGACATGACTGAGTGACTAAACTGAACTGAAGTACAAGGTTGTGTCTATTGGGAAGCTATTTATTAATGGAAATCCAAAAGATCACTTTGTGCAGGGTTGCCCATTGATTAGAAACCTCAGAAGTCTCAAAGTGTTTACATTCCAAGAATATCAGGACTTGTTGGTATATGAACATTCTCAACAATCATCTCCTTCACTTCTTGTGCTTGGAATGCAAGTTGACATATGTGCTGATAAGATTATAAAATTGTGCCTTTTACTATAGTTATAGAAAATAAACAGTGCATAAAAGGTATTTATGGCAAAGGCTCAATGAAAATGTTTAGAATTTAAGAGGTTCTTGGCCAAATTATCCCATTAAAAGGTTTATCTTAAGAACAAATCAGAGACTTCCCTAGTGGTCCAGTGGTGAAAAATCCACCTTCCAATGCAGAGGATGCAGATTCAATTCCTGGTCAGGGAACTGAGATCCCACATACTTTGGGGAAACTAAGCCCACACGCCACAACTGGAGAGCCTACATGTATAACAAAGACCCAGCAGAGCCAAAAATAAACAAAACAATAAATAAAATATAATTTCAGTTCAGTTCAGTTGCTCAGTTGTGTCCGACTCTTTGCGACCCCATGAATCGCAGCACGCCAGGCATCCCTGTCCATCATCAACTCCTGGAGTTCACTCAAACTCACGTCCATCAAGTCAGTGATGCCATCCAGCCATCTCATTCTCTGTCGTCCCCTTCTCCTCCTGCCCCCAATCCCTCCCAGCATCAGAGTCTTTTCCAATGAGTCAACTCTTCGCATGAGGTGGCCAAAGTACTGGAGTTTCAGCTTTAGCATCATTCCTTCCAAAGAACACCCAGGACTGATCTCCTTTAGAATGGACAGGTTGGATCTCCTTGCAGTCCAAGGGACTCTCAAGAGTCTTCTCCAACACCACGGTTCAAAAGCATCAATTCTTCGGCGCTCAGCCTTCTTCACAGTCCAACTCTCACATCCATACATGACCACACGAAAAACCATAGCCTTGACTAGAGGAACCTTTGTTGGCAAAGTAATGTCTCTGCTTTTGAATATGCTATCTAGGTTGGTCATAACTTTCCTTCCAAGGAGCAAGAGTCTTTTAATTTCATGGCTGCAGTCACCATCTGCAGTGATTTTGGAGCCCAAAAAAATAAAGTCTGACACTGTTTGCACTGTTTCCCCATCTATTTCCCATGAAGTAATGGGACCGGATGCCATGATCTTCGTTTTCTGAATGTTGAGCTTTAAGCCAACTTTTTCACTCTCCTCTTTCACTTTCATCAAGAGGCTTTTTAGTTCCTCTTCACTTTCTGCCATAAGGGTCGTGTCATCTGTATATCTGAGGTTATTGATATTTCTCCTGACAATCTTGATTCCAGCTTGTGCCCTTTCCAGCCCAACATTTCTCATGATGCACTCTGCATATAAGTTAAATAAGCAGGGTGACAATATACAGCCTTGACGTACTCCTTTACTTATTTGGAACCAGTCTGTTGTTCCATGTCCATTTCTAATTGTTGCTTCCTGACCTGCATACAGGTTTCTCAAGAGGCAGGTCAGGTGGTCTGCTATTCCCATCTCTTTCAGAATTTTCCATTTCCAAGCCTTCATATTTAAAAGAAAAATGGAAAGAGCAACATTCAGTGATAAGGGATATATCTCAAGAAGTTGCTAGCTTGTCAGAGAAAGAGAAAAAGGTCTCAAGAGAATGTGTAGCTGTTAGTAAATTGGAGCTGTGCCTGGCATAGAGGCAATAACCGGACTCATTTCTAGAGTACAAAGGGGAAGAGCTGATTTTGGCAACCCCCACTTTAGACTTCTAAAATACCATGGACAGTCTCAATCCATGGGGCACCCAGGTGCTTGATAAAGAGTACTAGAGCTTCAATATGCATTGAGAACCTATCGCTTTCCCCATAAAATGCCAAGGACCAGAATCTGGAATATTTACTGAAACCCTGGTAGCCAGAATCAATTATCTCCCCTACTCTCTCCATCTGTCTCTATCTCTTATATAATTAAGACTTAATTCATTCTCTTTCACTACTGAATCTAACGGAGAAGAGTTACTATTGATGTTAAATTAACAAGAAGCAATTAGCATGGGATTGAGAACTGGACAGATTTTAATTTGCATCCTACCTCAGCCTCTTCATGGTTGTGTAAGTTTGGTCGAGGTATTAAAATTCTACCAGATTCAGTTTTTTGGTCTATCAGCAAAATATGGATAATGATTCTTTTGGGAAGAATCATGAAGATTGAATTAAATAATGTACATGGAGTGCCTAGTTTGGCACATGGTAATACCCAACAAATACTCAGTAGAATAATGCAATTGGATTGGCTTATTTCTGGTCAGGTTATGGCATCTGTTACTCTATATACTCCATCTTTCTAGATTTGTGATCCTCTTTGGACATTTTCTTGCTTAGACCTTGACTCCTATGAAAGTCATTTTTATTCTTCCACAACTCAGACTTTTATGCTGAATATTTTCTGACATTGAGAAAAGCTGCAAAATAAAACAATGACCATTTTTATACCATCTAGGGTCAACAATTAATATTTTGCCATTTTGTTCTAATTCTCCATATTTATACCTTTAAAAAAATATAAGCATCTAAACATTTAAGAGTTGCAGAAACATGAAATCTCTGCATAAATATTTTATTTGGCAAGCATTTTCTAAAAATAAGGACACTTTCCTTTATCAGCCTAAGGACATTATCACTTCTGAGAATATTAACATTAATGCCACATCCTCACTGAAAATCCAATCCATAATCAACATTTCTCAACTGGCCTTTTATAGCTATGTTTCTTTATTCTTTGAACCAGTCTTCCAATCAAGGTGTAAATGTTACATCCAGTTATGTCTTTTTTAAAAAAATGTCTTTAACTTAAAACAGTTGTTCCAATTTTCCCATGACACTGACTTTTTTAAAGAGCACAAACCACTTTGCTTGTAGAATGATTTGACTCCTGAATCCACATCTTTTACTCACTGGCCTGGTGGTCTTTGAAGTGGCCACCTTGCTGATAAATTGCCTAATGGGACCCTGAATCCTTCTTCCAGCCTGCAGGAAAATTATGAATGAGTCTTTAATGTTGGCATTTTGATGTCACATTGGAAGAATATCCAGAGGAAAGTCAACATTGGAAGTGATACCAAGGAGCTCTGTCCTCCTTCCACCAAGAGTACTGAAACCCAGGAGGGAGTCCCACCTGCCGAGCATAATGGAAATATCATCCAGGAAAGGAAAGGTGGTCAAAGTGTTCTCTGCAGATTCCCTTGCAAATTAAAGAATTCATTGAAAAGTGGCTCCTTTGCCAATGGCTCCCCATCTGGCAGCCCAGAGTCCTCCTTCGTGTTGTCTTGACTAAGGGCTGCAGAGTTTGTCACAAGTCAAGAGGATTTTACTTGCCAAGAATTCTGATTGAATCCTTTGTAGGCTTCTCATAGTTCCCAGACCACATGAGCACCAAGATTCTTGCAGAAGAAGTCAAGAAAATTTGCTTGGCTAGATATATTTGAGAGAGTTTCTTTTGGTCTCTTCCCTATAGCTCAGCAAAGACCAATAACATTTTATGCAATGATAAAAATGTTACTTTTCTTTTGCTGTGCTATCCAGCATGGTAGCCAGTAGCTACACATAGCCATTGAACATTTGCTATGGGCTAGTATAATTGAGGAATGGATTTTTAAATTTAATTTAATATTAAGAAATTTAAATGCAGACATAAGACGCCACATTGGCTAGTGTTGAACAGTACAGATGCAGACTGTGTTGTCACTTGAGTCTAATTTCCAGATTTGGAGACCAGGGTCTATTCTCATGAATTCCATTCTCCCCTCCTCCTCTTCCCTTCAGTATAGTGGAGGAACATACATCATTTTCAGCTCTTCAGATTCTCATTTCCCCTTTCTTAGACCAGCCACAGAATGTCTAGGAGCCAGCAGAGGGGTCAGCCACACCGCAGCTGATCTGCTAAGAAAGGAAGCCTGCTATACGGAGTGGTACCCACCCGTGCTTTTCCATCTGAGCCTTTCATCTTCCGTGTGACACCTTGCTCTGAATCTTCACCCCCTGGGTAGGTGAGCTGACTCCTGGGAAGTCAGGTCATAGCAACTCTGCCCTAGAGCTGACAGAGACTTGATTTTCAGGGTCAAAGGTTTTTGAGAGGAGTTTACCAACACTTTGGCTTTGTCCAAGAGGCTGTGCTTTGTGATTCAGTTGCTGGATAGACAAGAAGAAAGTGGCGGTGACAATGGTGATTACATTTCATTGTGTATGAAGAGCTTGGCACTTGTATTAAGTACTACACATGCATTTAATCTTTATAATAACTCATATATATTATGAGTTTTTATTTTATAGTTGAATAAACGATATTCAGAGAAGTATAAGATGTGCCCAAGTGCATATAACTAGGCAGGGAGGGGCTAGGAATTAAAATATAATTTGCCTATTTCTAGAGCTTCTGAGTATGACAGTAATTTTCTGCCTTGAATCTCTCGTCTCTGTGTATTTCTGTCTTTCTCTGTATGCACACACACACACACATTTGTGAATTTTCCAGGCATCTGAATTATACACTTTCAAGTTCCAGACTCTTAAATGAAAAATAATTTGACTTGATCAAATTACTTGTATATTGTACTTGTCCTGCCCTACTAAACTGTTAACCCTTTCTGAATACACATACATATAGAAACTGCACTGTGATATATCTAAGTTCTAGTGAGGCAAGTAGAACGATTTGCCTACATGAACCAGCTTCAAGTCACCAAGCTTCACTGTTGTTCTTGTTATAATCTACACAAAACACAGGATTTGCCATTTTAACCATTTTTAAGTTTACAGTTTGGTGGCATTAAGTATACTCACATTGTTTTGTGTGGTTTGCTTTTTCACTTAGGATGGATAAATCCCTTTGTTTCAGTTTTACTGAGTTATAATTGACAAAAATTTAAGATATCTAAAGTACCTTCACGCTGTTGCACAACCATCACCACTATGCATCTCCAGAACGTTTTCATCATCCCAAGCTGAAATTCTGTACCCATTAAATGACTCCCAATCCCCACTTCTCCCCAGCACCTGGTAAACACTAGTCTACTTTCAGTCTCTATTTTTGTCCAGTTGCTCATTCATGTCTGACTCTTTGTGACCCCATGGACAGCAGCACGCCAGGCTTCCCTGTCCTTCACCATCTCCCGGAGCTTGCTCAAACTTACGTTCATTGAGTCAGAGATGCCAGCCAACCATCTCATTCTGTTCTCCTGCCTTCAGTCTTTCCCAGCTGGATGTGACCCTTCCAGGCACTAGAACTTGGAGCTTCATGGTCACTATTTTGCTGACATCACTCTTCAAGTCACTTACCTTTTCAGGCCAACATGCTTCTTGTCCACAAGCAGTGGAGGTGAGAGATTAGTGTGTGTAGTGGGGGTGTATGTGTGGGGAGGAAACAAGCATGCAAGGTACAAGGTTAGGGGCAGAGTGACATTCAAGAGCCTTCATGCATTTAGTTCCCATTTTTCCAAGAAGCAAGTAGGGAACAGTTGGCAGCGACATATTCATCACCTCTCCATCTTTCCCTCCCTCAAAGAAAGACACATTTATTCCTAAATCTGGTGGCCTCATAGAAAAATACATTTATTTCTAAATTCTGGTAGCCCCAAGGAGTAGAAGCCCAGATAATTCAAGAGCCAGATGATTTTTATTAATGGGGGAAATAAATATTTGATCATCAGATTCATGAAATTCATTTCTACTTTAATGCCAGTGGGGAACTAGATTTTGGAGTCATCTGAGCACACTCAAAACTAACTAGGAGAACCAATTGAGTTCTCTTTCAACCGGAGACTCACCGTCCACTTCAGCATTGTCTGAATTCTGTTTCTTCCCTCTTCTCCTAAAAGATATAGAAGGTTAAGAACAGGGTCTCCCCTCTGAAGTAAGAAGTCAAATTTATATATTTTTGACTTGGTATATTGTTGAATATTTCAAGATTTGATGTACTTTTAGTGAAAACAAGTCTTTTTTAAAGTAATTGAGAGATATATGAAATTCTCATTATCACAAGAGAAATGTTGATCCCTTTGAATTATGCATGGAAGAATAAATATCTAATTATTTTCACCTAATCATCATTATTCCTTTTCATCTCCCAATACTCTAGTCATTTCTTATTGTTTTTATTCTCTCTACCCCATCAGCTCTTTTAAAAAGAGATCCTTTTGAGTTCAGCTGAGATAAAAGAGGCTTAAAGATAAGAAATAACAGAAGTCCCTGCACTTCATGGGGATTACAAGTGGAATTAACATGGCTGTATAAAATGATGCCACAGCTTGGGGCTTGGAAATGACAAGGTTATTTATTCTCCAAAATCCTAGACACTGGTTAGATTGTTATTAATCACAGGGACTCCAAGGCTGGGGTGGGGAAACTCCATTTGCAGATGGAGCACTGTTGGGTTATGAGTCTATCACAGTCCTCTTTTTAAAAACAATGCCTGAATTTGGGGGAAAAAGTCTAATTTTTGAAAACTGTCTAAAATCAAGTATAAAAGAATTAATCTCTACTTGCTCCTTCCCCACCCCCACACTCTAATGGCAAATATCTTTTAACCATTATCTTTTTTAGTACATTTGGAGGTTCCCATTAGAATTTTAGGTCTTCCCTTGTAGCTCAGCTGATAAAGAATCCACCTGCAATGCAGGAGACCCCAGTTCAATTCTGGGTGTGGAAGACCCCTGGAGAAGGGATAAGCTACCCACTCCAGTATTCTTGGGCTTCCCTGGTAACTCAGCTGGTAAAGAATTCACCTGCAATGTGGAAGACCTGGGTTTGATCCCTGGGTTGGGAAAATCCCCCAGAGGAGGACATGGCAACCCACTCCATTACTCGTGCCTGGAAAATCCCCATGGAAAGAGGAGCCTGATGGGCTACAGTCTGGGATCACAAAGAGTGGGACACAACTAAGTGACTAAGCACATTAGAATTTTAAATGCTTTTTCTGCTTCTACTGCTTGAGATACCATCTTTAGATAGCACCCACCTACTGTGTACAATGAATCAAGAGTTTGGAAACATTTTTACTATTCTGTACCTCATCTTCTTGATCCATACCTAAATTTTGTCATTTTATGATTATTTGAATTCTTCTAATAATTCCCTCTGTAACTGAAAGTGATAAATATTCATCTTTGCATTTGTTGATTGATCAACTTTAGATAATACTTTTTGGGGTGTGTATATTTTGGTGTTCTATATTGTGGCTGTGCTGGGTCCTAGTTGTGGGACACAGGATCTTCATTGCTGCAGGTGGGATCTTTGTTGCAGAATGTAGAATCCTTTTTTTTTTTTTTTTTTTTTAGCTGCATCATGTGGGATCTAGTTCCCTGACCAGGGGTCAAACCTGAGCTCCCTGCATTGGGAGAGCAGAGTCTTAACCATGCGAACACCATGAAGTTCCAAAAATACTTTTGAAGGGAGAATAAATTCATACATTTATAATTGTTTTGGTTTCTTCTCTTCCCTTCACTTAATAATTTTCATTGTTGTTGGTGATGGCAATTTAACTTGTATACTGTCAAAGTTCATAGCACTTATATTTTTCTTCAATATCTGTAAATTATTTTCTGCTATTTGTCTATAGGTTAATTGTCACAATTAAAATTCTCTCCAGATAGAAGATTAGTGAGTTAAAGATGTAAATATAAGACCTGAATCCATAAAATTTCTAGAAGAAAACATTGGTAGTACACTCTTCAACACTCATCTTATATTTTGGGGGGGGGGGCATATCTCTTCAGGCTAGGGAGAAAAAAGCAAAAATAAAGAAATAGGACTACATCATGCTTTTGCACAGCAAAGAAAACTATCAACCAATTGAAAAGGCTACCTACTGAATGGCAGAAGATATTTGCAAATGACATATATGATAAGGGGTTAATATCCAGTGTAAACAAAGAACACATACAACTTGGCATAAAAAAAAAAAACCCAACCCAAACAATCTGATTGAAAAATGGACAGAGTACCTGAATAGATACTTTTACAAAGAAGGTGTCACAGAACTGATGGGCACATGAAAAGATGCTCAGCATCACTACTTATCAGGGAAATGCAAAACAAAACCACAACGAGATTGTCTTATGCTTGTTAGAATGACTGTCATTAAAAAGGAAACAAATAACAAGCCTTGGCAAGGATGTGGAGTAAAGGGAACCCTAGTGCATTGTTGGTGGGAATGTAAACTGGTACAGACACTGTGGAAAACAGTATGGAAATTCCTGAAGAAATTAAAAATAGAATGACCATCAGTTCAGTTCAGTTCAGTCGCTCAGTCATGTCCAACTCTTTGCGACCCCAAAAATCGCAGCACACCAGGCCTCCCTGTCCATCACCAACTCCTGGGATGACCATATGATCCAGCAATTCTACTCCTGGGTATTTAGTCAAAGAAAATGAAACACTAACTAGAAAAGATATATGTGCCACTATGTACACTGCAGCATTATTTACAGTAGCCAAGATGTGGATGCAACCTATGTGCCCATCAGTAGACGGACGGATAAGGAAGATGTGGTATATATGTACAGTGGAGTTCTACTCAGCCATCAAAAAGAATGAAATTTTGTCATTGGTGAAAACATGGATGGACCTAGAGGGAATTGTGCTAAG